>NW_027530642.1:4669443-4702602 GCF_008692635.1 Crocuta crocuta | reverse complement strand
ACTCACTTGTCTAAGCCCAGCCTGAGACTGAATCCAACAAGAAAACAGCAGAGGGACAAGGAGGACAGATATAAAGAGAGGAACAGAGACAGAAACAGAGACGGAAGACACAGAGAAGAAAGAAGAGAAGATAGAGTCAAAGAGGAGAGAGAGACAGACAGAGGGAGAGAAGGAGCCTAGATGGCATTGTTCCAACCCCGTAGACAGCCATGTCTGAGGCCAGACTTTTCAGCTAATTGAACCAATCAATTAATTTTCTGTCACGTGCTGCAGAAAAAGACCTTACTAATATATCCGAGAAGCGAGTTGGTCAAAACACTACATTCAGGCAATTCATCGGGATGTATACAGAGAAAGCCCTTTTCAGAAGCTTATATAAAGCTACATCCATTTGAGGAAACTAAAAATATATTCACTGAAGTCTGCTTCTTGCATATCAAATGACTGGAATTTGCAGAGGGCTACTGCTTACAGTGGTACCTCTAGGCTGTACAGCTGTGGAGGCGCAGAGGGAGAACAGAGACATTTTTATGTTCTGCTCGTAAACTGATGGCACTTTGTTCACAACGCTCAGGTATTATTGTCATGCTCATTAAAAACTGTGATGGGGGGGTTGCCTGGGTGGCTCAGTTGGTTAAGCATTCAACTTTGGCTGAGGTCACCATCTCACAGTTTATGAGTTTGAGCCCGGCATCAGGCTCTGTGCTGACAGCTCAGAGCCTGGAGCCTGCTTCAGATTCTGTGTCTTCTCTCTCTGCCCCTCCCCTGCTCTGTCTCTGTCTCTCTCAATAATAAATACACATTTAAAAAGATTTTTAAAAACCTGTGATGATTAGAAAAGACACTGCTTGAAATGGATAAGACACAAGGTCATGGATGGGAGTGGGACCAAGGAAGACAAATGTGAGGGTCAGTGGAGGAGGTGGTGAGGGCTCCCACGGGAAGAATCCAGGGAATTTTGTGAGAAAGTAGAGAGGACACGTTGGTCAGAAAGACTTCTGTCCTCTCTGCCTTGCTCGGATCTCAGAGGGAACTCCTAACACTAAGGTTAGAATGTTCTCAGTGACTGGAGAATGTGCTGGTCTAGAAGCACTTTCAGCCAAAGGCTATCCGGGACACTTCTGTGCTCAATTTCTAGCAAAGGGAAGCTTAAAGTTTAAAACACGTATTTTAGAAGTTAGTAAAAGTGATGGGTCCCATCCCCGATCCATCTGATCACCTAGTCCAGCCGGGACCATTTTAACTACCCTACATATAACCATTGTTGATGGTTTGGTGCAATTTCATTCATATTCTCATTCTCTCTCTCTCTCTCTCTCTCTCTCTCTCTCCCTCTCTCTCTCACACACACACACACACACACATACACACACACACTCATGTATACCTAAATACAAATATCTCTATATTTATTTTACAAAAGTGGAATCATTCTAAACACTAAAATCTGACACTTGCTTCCCCCTCCACCCAATACCACACCAGTGATATCTTTCTAGGGCCAACACACATAGCTATTTCTCATGGTTTTTAGTGGCTAGATTAAAAACAGTCCTCTATTACAGATACTTGTTTGGTTTTCATTCACCACAGAACCTTTGATTCAAAATAATCAACTGTACTATAGCGCTTTTAATGCAGTTTTCTGGTCTCCCATGACCCACACTATACGATGCATGTAGTTTAATTATGCTTTGGAAATTATTTTTAATGAGGCAATAAACTTTCATTAATTGGATTCAAGTCTCAAAGCACCAGGAAGTACAGTGGATGGAGCACTGTGGTTGGGAAAAAGCATTTTATAATATTAATGGAGTCCTGCTTCTTGCTTTTATCCAAGGGTCTGCCATCCGGGAGGAATTAAGAATCTCAGTGAGCGTTTTTGCCTGGGAAGCACTACCTGAGATCACTAATCCCCATAGACTCATGGTAGTTCCATGAGAGGAAGACAAACATCTTAACCCGAATCACGCGATGAACAATGGCGTCACACCCCACTGACACACGCCCCCTGTGCTCTGGCCCAGCCCAACTGTCAGGCGGGGATGGACAGAGCAAAAATAGAAGCTGAATGATAAATAAAAGCTTATGCTTCCAGGCTAAGATGTAGTGTTGTCATGTTCAGGGTGGACCTTCCATTCCAGTGAGAATATCATTCTTGGGACAGAAGATGCTAGAAAGAATTGGCAACCTTCCCAGGCTCCCTGAGGAAAACCAACCCAACGAAACCATCTGACTCCATCTTATGTATGGTATCAGAGTTTTTGATGTCCACTATTGGAGAAGGAAATGGAACTAATGGCGGCACGAAAAGGAATTTTTGAGAGAATTGCCTCAAAAAAAGAGTACTGAACACTCCATTTGTTGAATAGTGTTTACAAAATCCCTAAATCATTATTTATGTAATTCTTGGTTAGTTGTTAATTTTCCCATTAAAAGGTCAGTTCCATGAGGGTGAGGACCTTGTCCTTACTCATATCTTTGCACTTTCTCCTCTTGGTGGAGATAGAGACATATGAGTGAAATCATATGTGTAATATAAGAAACAAATGAACAAACACAGAGAAAAAAAAGAGTCACCCCCCCCCATTCTTAAATACAGAGAACAAACTGGGGGTTGCCTGAGGGGAGATGGGGATGGGTCAAATAGATAAAGAGGAATAAGAGGTGTAAACTTCCAGTTTTTTCCATCTCATCACAGAGATGAAAAGCACAGCATAGGGAACATAGTCAATAAGATTGTAATAACTGTGTGTGGTGACAGATGGTCACTATACTTATCACAGTGAGTATTAAATAATACATAGAATTGTTGAAGCATTATGTGTACACATGAAAGTAATATAACACAGCATGTTAATTATACTTCAATAAAAGAGCATAAATGCAAAAAAAAAAAAGGAATAGATTTTAACCACTGCACTACATTTTACAAAGAAGAATCAGTTTGATGAGATCAGGAAGAGCTTCCAGAAGGAGGAAAGGATTGAGCTAAAGTCTGAAAGATATGCAAGACAGGAGGGGGCAAAGGAGTTTCCAGGCTGAGGGAGGAGCCAAGGCCATAAGGTGGCTGTGCACAGAGCGCTGGAGAGAGAAAGGAGGCAAAGACAGCTTGCAGCCCAGGGAGTAAAGCTGGTGAAGGGCATCAAGTGAGGCTGGGGACACAGACGGGGAACAGATGGCACAAAACCCTATGGGCCAAGGAGTCTGGTCTTGATCTTCAGTGCAGTGAATAGCCATGGAAGGGTTGTAAGCAAAGAACAACAAGATCAGAGCTGCATGTTGACTCTGGCTATGAGATCTCATAAGAGGTGAGCAGAGTGGAGGAGGATAAAGTAGATGTGGGGAGAACGATCCAGAGGTTGCTGAAGCGGCATATGCAAGAGATGGCATTAGTTTGGACTAGCATGATAAAAGATGGAGAGAGACAGAGCAGGATGTGTTTAGCAAAGAAAATCAGTAGGACTTATTGATTAAATACCGCAATAAGCATAACTACCTGATTTCTGGATGAAGCAGCTGCTGGAGCAGCTATTCACTGAGGAGGTCCAAGTTTGATAAGAAAGATCAGGAGGTGCATGAATAGTTGCAGGAAACTGAAATTAACATCCACCAGCATTGTGTACTGTGCCAAGCTGGGCCAACGCTACACCTTTGATGGACTATCTAACTTAATCCTTTTTTTTTTTTTAAATTTATTTCTAGGAGAGAGAGAGAGAGACAGCGTGAGCAGGGGAGGGTCAGAGAGAGAGGGAGACACAGACTGAAACAGGCTCCAGGCTCTGAGCTGGCAGTCAGCACAGAGCCCGACGCAGGGCTCGAACCCACGAACCGCGAGATCATGACCTAAGCGAAAGTCGGACGCTTAACCGACTAAGCCACCCAGGCACCCCTATCTAACTTAATCCTAACTGCAATCCTATAGGACAGGTGCTATTGCACCCACTTTTAGAGATGAGAAAACAGAGACTCAGAAAAGCTTAATAACTTGAGACCATTCTCGGAGCTAAACACTGGCAGAGCTGGGGTTTGAATCCAAACCTCTTCAGTTCTAAAGCAGATGGTTCATCATGACCAGACCATGCTGCTTCATGATAATGCTGCCTCCTCGGGGAAAATTCCATGATTTCTAAAGCACCTGATAGTTCATCTGGAACTCTGAAGCCAACTCTTCCTAGGGAAACTTCATTCCCTCTCTCAGGGCCGCTCAGAGTCAATTGTCCATACTAGGAAGATGATTCTATATATCGCCCCATTCTACACTCCCTACTCAGCTCATTTTCTTCCCCTTGCTTTTACCCAAAGCTCAAGGTTACCTCTGTGTCCCACGATCTTCTTAAATTTGTCTTCTCCAAGTCCCTACAATACTTTCAGTCTCAGCACTCAATTTTGGAATAATCACATGTCAGCTACCCCGCAAGATTTCCATGCATGTTGTACTCCCTTACATTTTGTCTCTTCTCATGTGAACTTTAATACGGTGTATAGTGACTGTCTTAAAGTGTTTCATGTACTGAAGTTGGACCATTGTCAACAAGCTAATAAACACAAGTTTCAAACTATGACACACTTTGGGTCTGCTTGCCAATGAACGGTTCAGTTTTACCAATGTCACTATCTGTAGTTATAGAGTCTCATTAGACGTACATTTAATTTAAGCACATTCAACTCTATGTTCTTGGCAGAGCAAGAGAGAGAAAGAATTTGCACAATTTAAATAGAGCAGGCCCTTACACCTGCCATTCCAATCAATAAGCATACATCCCATGGGACAGGAGATGAATCCGCTGTTCCCACAGCTGGCTTCAGGCCCTCAGGACCTTCTCCAGTGTCAGTAATTCTCTGTACAGACTGATTTTAGTGTTTAAGGACACATATTTTAGATACATCACAATCTAATTTTAGTCCAGTGCTTTTCCTATTCCACTGTTAAAGACACAGTGACCTATCCCTAGACTGGAAGAATAACTGGGTCTGTTGGATCCTCCAGAAACTGGAAAGGCTTGTCCCTTGGGAATTCTGATAACATGTTACTGGCACACGTTATCAGAATTTGGGAACTATCCCTCTGATACCAATACCAAGATGGCGGCCTATGACCCTGTAAATCAGCTGACCTTTAAACCGCATTCTGCTTTTATGGCTAATTACAAATGAGCAGGAATTGGAAAACAAAAAGCCCAAATACCACTGATTAATGTACATCTCAAACAAATAAGGCAACGATGGAAATCAGCCAGCCTCGTGAAGTCAAATGTGAAGCCAAGGAATAAAGTTATGCAAAGGAATTCAATGCTAGCCGTGCATTCCCGAAACAAATCATTATAGGGGATTTTAAAATCATCTTTGACCTTCTGGAAAAGATTCTCCACAGTTGCATGCACATACCTAAATCTGCATATAAAATTATGATATGGACATGTTTTGGGGGAGGAGGTCATGTTTGAACATCAAGCTATCATTCTGAACTGCCCCGGCTGCCTCCTGGCTAGGCATATTACTTCTTGCTCCCTCAGAGTTTGTTTGTGCCATCAGCATACATTTAGAGCTCTACCTTAAACTGACTGCCAGTACCTCTCACTCTTCAGATTGTGTTCCAAGCCTTACAAACCTCTGTGTCTGCAGGATCTGAGGGAGGGCCTGACTAAAAAAGAGCCCTCTGCAAAGACTAGTTAGTGGGGGAATCAGTAAGTAACCAGATTATCACTTCTAATGAATTAGGGAAGGAAGAAAGGCGTGGCCCAATAGTCATCAGGTCCTTGTCCCAGCACGGAGCTCTGCTGTCACACTGCTCTGTCCTTACCTGTCCAAAGAAATGCAGCACAGGTGAAAAATCGATGCTGTCGTGAGCAGGACATCTAGAGATGTCCGGACCAGGCAAAACATCTCCCCATAAATCCAGATGTCTTGAACCAGCTCGATGGCACCAAAGGGCATCACCAGCACCGAGACCAGCAGATCCGCAAAGGCGAGGGATACGATGAAATAATTGGTTTTTATCTTCCTGTGAGAAAAAAGTATAAGAGAGAAGGCACGGGGAGAGACAAAGGAAAAGGTGGGAGAAAGGGGCAGGAGAGAAGAAAAGAGGAGTAGGAGACAAAGAAAGAAGGGAGAGAGACAAAAGAAAGAAAAGTCAAACATGCAATGCATTCTGTGAAATTCCCTTTCCCCCAATGTCATGCAGCGTGTGTGGTCCAGCCACCCCTCATATCTCCAGGCCTCCTTGCACCCTAATCCCTCTCATCTTCTTTCCTGCGGCCACAATGGCCTGATTTGAGCCCCTGTTCAGGAGGCATGACACTCCTCCCAAGGGCCTCTACACAGGCTTCTCTCTCTCCCCACCAGCCCTTTCCTTCTGGCCTTGTCTGGTTATTCTCGGGGGGCCCTCCCAAGCACCCTCCTCACAAATGGTGTCAAATTCCACCATTTTCTGCTCTTAGACTGACAGTTGACTGCTGTGTGCCTCCCATTTGGGCCAGCACTGTGCTTTTACACTTTCCTTTGCATCCTAAGTGGATTAATGCCCGCCTGGCTTAGAGAGGAAGGCTCTAGATAAGGCAGGACTGTATCTTTTTTCCCGTTTTATGGCCTGGTTGTTCTCGATCCAAGCTCGACACCAGAATCACCTGGTGAATTTTTATAAATATTGATGCCCAGGTCTCTCACCAGATCAATTAGTTCAGAGACTTTGGATGATTAACACCCCGCCCCAAGGTTGTCAGATAAAATATAGGCCTCTGAGTTAAATTTCAATTTCAGATAACAATGGATAATTATTTACTATAAGTATGTTCCAGATACTGCATGATACATACTCATGCTATACATTAGCAATTTTCAAAAGGTCTTCTGGTGATTTTAACTGCAGCTGGGTTGAGATTGACGAAGTGGAAAGAACAGAAGATACAGATTTCAATCCAGATCAGTCACTGGGCTGTTGCCCCTCTCTGAACCACTGATAAACTGGGGAGGTTACATTAGATACGCTCTCAACTATTGTATATATATAGTGATCACAACAATTACCAATCTCCCCCTCCCCTTCCCTGCCCAAACCCAAAGTTGAACACAGGAAAAAAAGACAGGATCGAGACGCACATAAGTGCTTACACCGGTTATGTTACCATGGGGAAGTCACGTGTGATCTCTTCCCTGCTCTGTTTTGCCAAGACCATTTCCCTCTCACAATTCAGACTGTAATGGGATTCATAGTTCAGACCCCAGCTCTCCAGGGAGAGCCTCGAACTCCACCCCGGTTTCCTTGGGAGGTCTCTTCCTGCTACTCACCTGAGCTGCCTGTCCCTGCACACAGCCACCATCACCAGCAAGTTCCCCAGGATGGCCATCAGGATAACCGCCGAGAGAAACGTGAGCAGCACGACCTTCTCCACTGACCCAAAACCCTCCTTGGAACTGGAAGACACACGCACACGTGCACGCATGCGCGCGCACACACACACAGAATTGAAGGGAACTCTGAGACACAGGAAAGGAAATTAAGTTTTTCCTCATTTATCTTCAGGAAGGTGGCTGCACCGTCAGCAGCCGTAATACACATTTACTGTGCACCTGGTATATGTCAATGTCTATACTTGTCACTTTACATATTATCCCATTTAACTCCTACATAGCGAGGAGGCGGCGGCTCAGAGAGGTGAAGTAACTTGCCTGCCATTACACAGTTATACTCCTTCAGAGAATTTGTGGCTTTCCTTCAGAGCACTCACCTCAGCCTGCACTCAGAAGTGTTATTTGGTTGATTCCTGCTGCGCACACCTCCCCAGCCAGAATGTGAGCTCCACTAGGCGGAGAAATTGCCCATTTTATCCACTCATCAGTTCAGTCTCAAGGCATCACTCACATTTGTCGGATGAAGGAAAGTTCATGTTGGATGAATGAATGCCAGTAACTGAAAGCAGGATATGCATGAATAGAAGGTCAACCTGTCTCCAGGACCCCACCCTTGCCCATGCAGAAGCCACCATGTGCAGGTGGGCTGTCGCAGGGAGAGGTCAGGGCAAAAAATTGTTCTAGCAAAAAATTGACCTGAATCAACTGATCTCGGATTCTGTGAACTCCACTGGCAAGATAGCAGCCAATCAATAAGCTCAGGGATTCCTTCCAACTGCCCTGAATCACATTTCTTTTGGTGCGTGATAGAATAGCTCAAATTTGTGTTCTTGTCAATTTCAGCATCTGATTTGATCCTGTGAACCCCGCTCTCCTACTGTAAACTTGGCATTTTGTTTTATTAGCTTGGAAGCAAGTGTCTTCATCAGTAAAAGCATAAAATCTGTAGGTTATTAAAAAGCTGTAGAAAAAAGTTTGTTTTTAATAGAGTAGTAATAAAATTTTCTTTTTTAATCACGTTTCAAAGGGTCTCAAGACTCTCAGACCCAAACCCTACATTTCAACATGGAGCAGCTGAGGCCCAGAGTGGAGAACTCAATTGTTGAAGTGTATTAGTGTCTGGCCTGGGAGACACTGCTTGTCCCATGAGCCTGGAAATACACGGTCCCAAGCAGCAAGAAACAGCAATCTTGACTGAGCTACTTTGAAAACCAAGATGGCCACTGGCCCCAAATGGCGCACCCCAGCAATTCCTAGCTCTGGCCTCATCCCAAATTGTTCTCCATTAGGCCTGGCATGGAAGATAGGGTGCCACCCGGAATAAGGAACCAGTATTACAGTGGCTGGAGAATCAGCAAGGTCCTCCACTCTGCTGATAAGCATTAGTATTGATTGAAGTCATTATGACTAAGGCTCATAGAAAGAAATTCAAATTATGTTCATCTAAATCAATCTTTCACATCCAAGTTCCAACTCTCCACGTGTTACAAGTATTGAACAGGGAAGATTTGATGCATGAGGAAAAAGACTTCAGCAGGGTGATACAGCGACCCCAAACTAATGCGATCTTAGGCCATGTTACTTCAAGTAAAGTGTCTAACAAAAAGGGTGTGAGTGGGGTTTCCCCTTGTTCTTCTCAGAGGCTCTGACTGAGAACCCTTTGGAAACATCTTCCCCTCACAAAGCCTCTGTCCTTGCTGTGCCTGCCTCCTGGAATGCTTCTTCAGGGCTGGCTTCTTCTTGTCACTCAAGTCTTGGTCAAGTTAAGCCCTGTTTAATGTGCCACAACCCACAAACATTTTGCAGTTTCTTTGAACCACTTGTTATCCGAAATGACTTCTGTTGTTAATTACTGCCNCAGCTCCTTTGTCTATCTTTTTCACTGCAATTCCCGGGTCCCAGCACAGCGTCTAGTCTGTAATAGGTGCATACACATTATATGTATATAATGTATGTGTATGTGTATGTGTATGCGTAGTCCATAGGAAATGCTCAGTTATTGCCTAATTAAGTAAAAGAAAATCATACTGCCTTCATAATGGGAAAGTTTATTCTTCAACATCTTTGAAGACTGGTTGAAGGCACACAGAAGATTCTGCCTAGAGAAGAGAAGGCCCAGAGATAAGACACAAAAGCTATTTTTAACTACCTTGAAGCACTGTCATCTGAAATGAGAGCAGATTCATGCATTCATTCATTCAACAATCTTTTCTGAGCACCTCCTCTGCATTAGGCATTGTTGTACGTCTTGCGGAAGCAGATAAGCAAAACAGAGAACAGACAATGAATAAATAAATAAGAAAATATGTAAAGTATCAGCCGGTAATACACACTATGGTAAAAAAAAAAAATCTAGGAGGGAGAGGGGGACAGGACTGCCAGAGGGGGAAGAAGGGCCGGCTATATAATAAGAGTTGTCACAGAAGGCTCTGTGATAGGGTTGTCACACTTTATGTCCTGCAGATCTGTGGAATGAAGTGGGACCAGTGATCAGGGAGTAAGCAGTGGTTCTCAACTTTGGTTACATATTGAAATTACCTAAGGAACTTTAAAAAGTGTTGGTGCATGGACTCCAGTCTCAAAGACACTGATTTAATTGGTCTGGGTTTGGCAGTCTAAATACTGGAATTTTTAAAAGCTCTCCAGTGATTCTGATGTGCAATCAGGGTTGAGAATCACTGCCAGAGAAAGGTAAGATTTAGTAATTGGGTAGTAGGACTTTCTAACAACTAAGGATGATCCGCAACAGCTTCCTTGTGTTGTTTTGAACTCCCTGGCTCAAGAAATGTTTAAGAATACCTAGATGTCAATAAAATACCACTTCACACACGTTAAGATGGCCATTATAAAATAAAACAAAACTGAAAAGTGTCAATAACCACGTGGAGACATCAGAACTCTTGCACATCCTGGTGGAAATGTAAAACAGTCCATCCACTACGGAAAGCAGTTTCTAAAAAGAAATTTTCTCAAAAGTTTCTAAAAAGGCTAACCTTAGAATGACCAGATGATTCACGAATGCTACTCCTAGGTATATACCCCCAAAGAATTGAAAGCAGGGACATAAATATTTTTATACCTATGTTTATAGCAACATTATTCACAGTAGTAAAAAGGCAGAAATGACCCAAGCGGCCATCAACAGATAAACGGATGAACAAAATGTGGTATAGACATACTACAGAATATTAATCAGCCATAAAAAGAAATGAAGTTTGGGAACATGCTACAATGTGGATAAACCTGGAAATGGATAGTGATGATGGTTCTGCACCATCGTGAATGTACTTACTGTCACTGGATTATATATTTAAAATGGTTATTTTATATACTAATGGTAAATTTTATGTTACATATATCTTATCACAATAAAAAAAAGTTTATTTGGGGGTGCCTGGGTGGCTCAGTCGGTTAAGTGTCTGGCTTCAGCTCAGGTCATGATCTCACAGTTTGTGAGTTCGAGTCCCGCACTGGGCTCTATGCTGACAGCTCAGAGCCTGGAGCCTGCTTCAGATGCTGTGTCTCCCTCTCTCTCTCTGCCCCTCCCCTGCTTGCTTGCTGTCTCTCTCTCTCTCTCTCTCTCTCTCAAAAAAAATAAAAATAAAAGTTTATATGGATGGCCACAAGTAGGACTCTGTATCAGTATATCAAGCCCCTGTGTCGGAGGCAGGTTGGACTGGCTGGTTTTAAGTCACTTTCTTATCTGTGGACAATGATCTGAACATACTCTTAGAACATGGATTCTCTATCAACCACATCCTTGTCATTAGAACCATCTCCCCTACACCGCCTTTCCTCTTATAGGAGAAAAAACCAGCTTCAGGGTATGTGGTGAACACCTCTGGCACCAGCGAATATATATTTCAAAGCAAAGGGGAATATCAGGGTCAGAGATTCCCAATTCAATGTTATGGTTCACTTGTGGCACGCCAATTAGGAGCTAAGAATAACTAAACTTGCAACTGTGAGTGACAAGCAAAATTTAACAATAGAAGGAGTTTTTCTAGTGAAACAGAACCATCCACTGAACTAAATGTAAGTCCAGTGGTAATTAAAATAAATCAGGGATCGCTTCAGCAAAATCCATGTTAGATCACTGGGTTACCTTGGACACCCTCCAACCACTGCCTGCCAACCCCTACCAGGGACGTCTCATCGAGCCCAAGAGCTGTCCACTCCACTAAATTGGTTCTTTGACACTCATTCTTGTGAGAAATTTTGCTTTCTCTTCTCTTTTGCTTCTTTCAGTGATGTCTTGATCTATTAATAAAGAAACCCCATACACTTGCTGGCTCTGTGTACGATTTTCTCTGCTCTTGATGGAAGAAAACCTAGGACAGTAATTCTGGGTAAATTTCCCCCTAGGTCAGTGTATGTGAAAATGGATTATGAATGATAAAGTAAAATATAAATAAGTAATCATTGGTAGTAGTAGTATCAGAAGTCTGCAGAGGGACAATAGCCCATAGAAATTTTAGGTTTGTTTGTCACATTATCCAGAACAATTGGTTTCAAGGGCATGCGTGCACGTGCACGCATGCGCGCACACACACACACACACACACACACACACACACACTTTCTTAGGAGTCAAGAATACTCTTCTCTTTTTTTGCATTGGCCATGTTAATAACAGCTATATAACTTCTCCAAGCCCTCAGTTTCTTCATGGACCAGTTAAGGAAGTTAGATTAAACCTTGCGTTTATCAAATATGTATTGATTGTCAACCATATGCCAAGCATTGTGCTAAACACAGGGCACAGAGACCCGTGTGACAGAGACCCGATGTTCATGGAGTTCACACTCTTAATGGAAAAGGACAACAAGCAAGTGCACAGCGAAAGAAATATACTTGGTGATCGGTACTTCAAAGTGATACTCTCAAACTTTAATGTTCATTTACATCTACTGGGGATCTTGTCAAAANCCTAGTCTCATGAAGAGCATCAGGGATACTCATGCTGCTGGTTCATGAATCACACTTGGGGTTGTAAAACTCTCAAGGGCATCGACATGATGGTGAATGGAGAGTAACTGGATTAGAGGGAAGCTAGGTACCCAGGCACCATGGGAAGCGATGTTCAGCTGGATTGTGATGCATGCAGAGGTGCAGAGGATCCATGAATTAGAGGATCCAGGAGAAGAGCAAGGGCCAGAGTCCCAAGACGTTTTGTGTTTACTATCAGAGGGTGATGAGCAAGGAATAAAGATTCTGGGGTGGGCTCTGAAAAACTGAAAAATAGCCAGAAGCCAGATCCCTTGGGCTTTGTATGCACTGCTGAGAAGCGTATGTTCTATTAGACAATAAATGAGAATGCAGTGACGTGATTTAAGCAGAAAAGTAGCCCCGGGAATGTACGTGTGAGAGAAAGTAAGTGAACTTGTCATGGGCCCTTGCCAAAGCTCAGGAGAGTGATGGCGGTGGCTTGGAGTAGGGTGGCGGCTATGGGTGGAATAAACGTATATTTGGGAATTAAAGGGATAGGTAGAACAACACATCAATGGAAGGATAAGAAGAAATGGAAATCACATTTCTGAATTGCTCATCTGAGTAGTGAGATAGGGATTTAATGAGATGAGAAAAATATATTGTATGAAACACCTATAAGACATTTAAGTGAAGGGGCACCTGGCTGGCTCAGTCAGAAGAGCCTGCGACTCTTGATCTTGGGGGTTGTATGTTCAAGCCCCATGTTAGGTACAAAGATTACTAAAAAAATTTTTTAATGTTTATTTATTTTTGAGAGAGACAGAGCATGAACAGGAGAGGGGCAGAGAGAGAGGGAGACACGGAATCTGGAGCAGGAAGCAGGATCTAGGCTCTGAGCTGTCAGCACAGAGCCTGATGCAGAACGCAAACCGCGAGATCACGACCTGAGCTGAAGTCGGACGCTCAACCGACTGAGCCACCCAGGTGCCCCTCTCCCAAATTCTTTAAAAGGCATTCAAGTGAATGTGTCAAAGAGGCAACTGAATATGTGTGTCTGAAGTTCAGAAAAGATGTCTGGGAAGGAGATAAATACACTTGGGATTTCCAGCGCTTGATGGGATTTAGATCCCCAAGTGTCCCCTTGAATACTCCCCAGTGATAGCACAGAGCCACTTCTTTAAACATTTTTTTTATGCTTTATTGATTTCTAGGAGAGAGAGAGAGAGACAGCGTGAGCAGGGGAGGGTCAGAAAGAGAGGGAGTCACAGACTGAAACAGGCTCCAGGCTCTGAGCTGGCAGTCAGCACAGAGCCCGACGTGGGGCTCGAACCCACGAACTGTGAGATCATGACCTAAGCGAAAGCCAGACATTTAACCAACTAAGCCACCCAGGCGCCCCAGCACAGAGCCACTTCTGAGAGTGAGGGGAGCCAAGGAGGCAGGACAAGTAGAGCGGTTCTTCTGTTTCTTTTTATGTATTGAATTTTGTAATAAAACTCCATTTTGATAAGAGGGCTCCCTCACTAGATCCATGCTCTCTGGAGAACATGTCTCCTCTCCCATTCCTTGTAAGTCCAGGTCACAAGGGGAACGTCTTTTGTGTAAATGCACACAGCACATCCACACAGGAGCCCAGAGAGTTTAAAATACTCCCTATACGAGGCTTTCTTCACCCATTCTGCCCACCACTGCACTGAAAGAACTGCAGGTAAATTAGAGAAGACAGTATTTATTTTCTTGCCAAAGGTCGGCACAAAGGATGCAAAGGTACTCTGACTTAAAAGAGAGACCCTGACTAAAACTGGATTGTTTTTCTAGTGTGACTTTTAGTACCATTAAATGTAAGGCCCCTGGTGTTCTCCATAAAGAGAAAAGACTGGGTATTGGCCAAGATGGCCGTACCTTTCTGGTCGCCTTGACTAAACTGTAGATAGACTTCTCCCTGTCTCTAGGTTCTGGCTTCCCATTTCTTTCAGTATTTGGTTGATTTATTTACTTATTTTTTTAAATTGAAGGGCAGCTGGATGGCTCAGTCGGTTAAGCGTCCAACTTCAGCTCAGGTCATGCTCTCATAGTTCTTAAGTTCGAGCCCCGAGTTGGGCTCTGTGCTGACAGCTCAGAGTCTAGAGCCTGCCTCAGATTCTGTGTCTCCCTCTCTCTCTGCCCCTTCCCCCACTCACACTCTGTCTTTCTCTCTCTCTCTTAAAAATAAACATTAAAAAAGTTTTTAAAGTCAAAATATGGTTAACATATACTGTTGTACTAGTTTTAGGTGTATCGCATAGTGATTCAACGTTTATATGCATTACAAAATGTTCACCGCTGTAAGTGTAGTTTCAATCTGTTACCGCACAAACTTATTACAGTACTAGTGACTATATTCCCTCTACTGTACTTTATATCCCTGTAACTTAATTTATTTTATAAGTGGAAATTTGCACCTCTTGATCCTCTCCACTTATTTCACCCATACCCCCTCCCCCCCACCCGGGCAACCAACCACCAATTCGTTCTTTGTACTTTATGCACCTGTTTCTGATTTGGGGTTTTGTTTTTTTTTTGTTCATTTATTCTATATTTTCGAATCCACATACAAATGAAATCGTATGGCATTTGTCTTGCTCTGTCTGATGTATTTCACTTAGCACTATACCCTGTAGGTTTATCCACGTTGTCACAAATGGCAGGGCTTTATTCTTTTTTGTGGCTGAGTAACATTCCATTGTATATGTACCATATCTTCTTTATCCATTCATGTATCCATGGTAGCTTAGGCTGCTTCTATATCTTGACTCCTGTAAATAATGCTGCAATAAACATAGAGGGACATGTATCTTTCTGAATTAGCGTGTTCACTCTCTTTGGGTAAAGACCCAGACGTGAAATTACTGGATCATATGCCATTTTTATTTTCAATTTCTTGAGGACCTTCCATTAGTGGCAGCACTAATTTACGTTCCCACCAACACAAGCATTCCCTTTTTTCCCACAAGCTCACCAGCACTTGTTATTTCTTGTCTTTTTGATACTAGCCATTCTGACAAGTGTGATCTTAAAGCATTTACTTTAGAAAACTTGTAATTGTAGATGGTTTCTCTGGCCCTCTGGGATATAAATATTTTTAAAAGCCTCTTTCCAGTTTTACAAGCTAGAACAGCTTTTCTCATGAACCTAGCAGCCATCCCTTTGAAATGTTACCATCAAGCGGCGCCTGGGTGGCTTAGTCAGTTAAGCGTCCGACTTTCGCTTAGGTCATGATCTCGCAGTTCGTGGGTTCGAGCACCGTGTCAGGCTCTGTGCTGACTGCCAGCTCAGAGCCTGGAGCCTGTTTCAGTCTATGACTCCCTCTCTCTCTGACCCTCCCCTGCTCATGCTGTCTCTCTCTCTCTCTCCTAGAAAAAAAAAATTTGAAATGTTACCATCAAGTAAGACAGAGTCCCAATCTCCCAGTTTCTGTGGGAGGGTTAGGAGCCTAAGTCCAGTAGACACATTGCTCCCAATTATAAAACTACCTTCTGTTTCCTTTGGTAAGGCCACATACCAAACACAGATAGCCTGTAATTCCCACCCCCACTCCATTCCTGGAAACCTCTCCAGTCCTCTGCTTCAGTGAAATTGAGTTCAGGCTGGATCCTGGGTTCTTTCCCCAATAGCAACAGCCTTGAAAAAGTCATCCTCTTCTGTTTCATTTTCTCCAGTGCAATTTTTGCTTTGGCAGTATACATCATTTTTACAACTTATGATGTGTGTGTGTACTGTCTTCATTACCTTCATTGGTTGCCATGAACAAAATCCACAACAGTTGGAGTACATTCAGGAGACTTAAGCTCAGATAATATTTCCACTGGTAATATTTCTTCCATAAATTAATGTGTAAATGCTTTTGAGGTAAAGTAGAAATCACAGAGCCCAGGGGAATGTTAGCTATTTTCCTCTATACCACTAACTTTGGAAACATTGTAACTGTAACCTTTTCAAAGTGTACGTCATTTCCTTTCAATATGTGCATGTTTTTGTCCTGGGTTTCATGACGGTCTAATGTACAAACAATGGCCAGATCCTACATAACAGGAAAACTCTAACTGCCAATATCTGCAGCAACCTGTCCAGAAAGGTCAGGACTTCTTCAGTGGCTCTATTTCTTCCCTCCCACCTGCTTCCAACTGAAGACCAAACACGGAAAGCCAAACATGCCCCCCAAACCAATTACATGAGAGCCCCTGACTTCTTTTTAGCTCACCTCTTGTTTCCCTATGCCGACAACCTCCGATCAGAGAACAGCTGAAGCTCCGTTGTTTTCACCAGAAGCTTTTCTACTCTCTTGCCTGACTTTGAGTCTTTGCACACTTTGAGTAGGGATGGCCAACCCCCTTGCTGCAGCCTCTGCTGAATGCGTCTGTCCTCATTCATGTCTTAGTCCCTTTCCACATTCTATATATGTTCTAGGTGTTACACTTACTCAGAATCCTATATTTTCAAATACTCTGAGGAAGTGTTTCTTATTATTTGTTTTATATGACTTTGAGTTCTTAATGGTAAGTTTTCAGATCTTCCGGTTAGCTTTTTTTTTTTTTTTAGGTATGCTTTTTTCGCTTACAAAACCTTTTTTTTCCCCAGAAAAACTAAATATGATAATTCATATAAAACCATTCCCTAATAAGAGCATCAGAGCAGTGGTGCTCCAAAATCACCAGCGAATATCAAAGCTTGGTTAAAACATAGATTTCTGGATCCACCCACATCATTTCTAATTCCATACATCTGGGTGGGCCCCCAAATCTGCATTTCTAACAAGTCCCTAGGAGATGCTGATGCTGCAGGTCTGGGGACCACACTTTGGAGAGCACTGGACAGGACGCCCTCTATCCCAGCCCTCATGTCTCCATTGCAAATTACTTTCTTTCGCTTCCACGTTTGGAGCTTTCTGCTTAGAAGCAGGGAGATTCTGACATTGATTTATCGAGCACCTACTATATGGCAAACAATGCACTGGGGAGGTTTTCCATGCTGCCTCATTTCATCTTCTCAAGTACCATGTAATCTAATATCATGATGTCTTCTTTCTGAAGAGACTGGTGCTCAGCGTGTCTGGGAAACTTAAGCTCTTAAGCTATCAAGTGGTGCACCGGGACTTAAATCTACACATTCTGATTCCAAGCCCAGTGCTTTCTGCAGTAAATTTTAAACATGTTCATTTGAGATTGAATTCCTTAAAAAGACATGTTAAAGTTTTAGTTTTTGTCTAAACACTTAATATCCAACATGCTGATGATGACACTTTAATATGCCTTGTGAAAATATGCTGGCTACAGAAAATGGTAGGGATAGAGAAATCTTTATAGGAAGAAAACTATGAAAATGGAATTTCTAAGCAATTCTTTAAAAAACCTTGTTTCTGATTGTTTTTGAGGGTGGGAGGGTGGTGCTGGTGTTTGATGCACAGCTGATGAAGGTTAGATAATTTTCAAATGCAAACCTGTGGAGGAAAATTCTAGTGGCAAGCTTTTAACAAGCTTTTCAAGGGCCTCAGAGATTACACATATGGGGCATTAGAAAAACTTCAAAGCCCAAAGAGGCACTGTCTGTAGAGAGTATAATGGGAGTTCAAAGCTGCAAGGAATACAAAAGATATCAGGATCGAACACACTGTTATTTGAGGCCACGCCTGAATGCAAAGTCCAGCCAGGACCGATGGGACTAGGGGAGATGTACATTTGGGAAGATTCTCACTGCTGTGCAGTGTGTTAACGACCAGGGCTTCCATTCTTTCTGGAAATAAAATACTAAATGATAATGCCAGTAAATTGCACCTTAGAGGTGAGTCTCACTTTAAGAAGATCCATTCTTCTGGGGTGCCTCGGTGGCTCAGTCAATTAAATTGGTTAACCCTTGATTTTGGCTCAGGTCATGATCTCACAGTTCGTGAGATCAAGCCCTTGCATCAGGCTGTGCGCTGTTAATGCGGAGCCTGCTTGAGATTCTCTCTCTCCCTCTCTTTCTGCTCCTCCTCCAAGTGTGTGCATGCTCTCTCTCTCTCAACATAAATAAACTAAAAAAAAAAAAAGAAAGAAAGAAAAGAATATCCATCTTCCAAAATTGGAACTGAGCAAACAGCTTAAGAGAGAATTTTTTTATGGTACAGTTTTTATCCATATGCAAATTCAGTGGAGGGTCTCTGGTTTGTTTTGCAAATATCTCTTTCCCCACAGTTGTTTAGGGTACACAACGCTCCCCAGGTACAGAAATGTGTTCCTTTGGAAGAAGACAAGTGGTCTGTTTTCAGTATTTGGCTGGTCATTCCCTTGAAATTATTCTTGTGGTTATAAGAAATCCAGCCCAGGGGGAGAAAAAAAAACAACTGTGGGCCACATGAGGCCTCTCCCCTGTAGTCAATCATTTACCCCAAGGATAAGGGCTCAAGGCAAAGCAGAATTTCCCATACTCTGATAACAGTCTGCTCCCCATCCCTCTGCTACACTTGGCTACGCTGGGGGCCAGTTGCTCATGGATCCAACACCGCATATTTCGCCAGCGTCCAGGCTTGCTGTTGCTAAGTATTATTTCTCTTCCCACCTCTGCTCCAACGGTGTAAAAATTTTCTGCTCAGATGAAAGAAAAAATTGCTCAGGGTTGCTCTGCTACAGAGGTAGCCAAACAATGGCTAGGGGGCCGAATCCAGCCCACTGGCGGTATTTGTGAATAGAGCTTCCCTGGAACACGCTCACACTCAATCACTTTTGTAACTTCTAAGGCTGCTTTCTCCTGAAAAGGCAGGGCTGAGTAATTATGACGGAGACTGTATGGACTCCAAGAGCTAAAACCATTTATCCTGGTCCTTTATGAAACTAGTTTCATGACCCCTGTTCTTCTAGAACCAGAAATGAGTTTGGTGTAAAGAAGAATATGACATGGGGACTTTAAGATCTCTCAGAACCTCCTAAAAGAAACCAATTCAACTGGGGAGTCATTCATTCCTCTGGATTTTTTTTTTTTAACTAAGTGGAAAGAAGCATCATTCCAAATTCTGGGAGCTCTACCTTAAAAAAGGCCTCCTGCTTCTGACCCTTTCCACGCTACTTAGACAATCACCATCGTAGCTTAGACCACCTAATGTCTCACCTGAGTGATGCCAAAGGCCTTTCAACGGGTGTTTCTGCTTCCATTATTTTCTATAATACAACCCACACTTCACCCAGTAGATAGAGTGAGCTTTGTAAAATGCTTAGGTTGAAACGTGTCACTTTCCTAACCACACTCACGGTAATACCCAAAACCCTTACCATGGCCTACATGGCTCCACAGAGCTGGCTCTTGACTGTCCTATGATCTCAGCCTTTACCACATTTTCCTTTTCCCATGCTGCTCCGGTTGTAAAGGCCTCCTCACTATTCCCAAAAGGAGCCAGCTGGGGCTCCCACCTCAGGGTCTCTCATTGGGTGCTGCCTCCCTCTGGGTCTCTCAGCTCAAAGCTACTCACTTCTTCATTCAAGTCTCTGCTCAGATCTACCTCTGAAGAGATGACTTTCCAGACTACCAAATTTAACACAGGACCTCTTCTCACTTCCTATTCCCCTGCCTCACATGACTGATTTTCATAGCTGTTAGCTCGTATGGCCTCCGACACAATAGAATGTGTTGAATGTAATCCCGCTGAAAACAGGAACTTGGTCTGTTATGTTCACTGATGGATTTCTAGCGCCTAAAACAGTGCCTGGTACATACAAGTGCTCAAAAAGATGAATGGATTAATGAATGATTGGATAAATGAATGAATGAGTCACCTTTTAATTGGTCATCTGCCTTGGCTCTTCCTCTTCCCAACCATCAGCAGCACTGAAGTTAAAACGTTTTGCTTTGTTTTTATTCCCAGAAGGAACTAACTCAGCTCCCCCTATCAGTCCCAAATCCTGTAATGTTGGGAAAATACCAACTGTGACCTGATTTAACCTGGACCATGCTTAGCTCTCCACCTTGATGTCTGACTGTTCCAGAGCCAACTCTACCACAGAGAAGGGCTCAAATGCCCACTCAAGGAGGTGGGACACACTTGTTAAGCCCTTTTCTCTCCCTCCCTTTCTATACCTGGCAAGCTCTTGCATGTCCTTTGGGGCTCTGTTAAACATCCTATTCTCTGGGAAGCTCCAAGAACTTCCTTTTCCTGTATATTTTACAGCCCCTATGTTTACATATCATAGCTTTTATCACCCTATATTTTAATTATTCATTTAAATATATTGTCATCTCAACCATAGTGCCTTATTCATTTTGACATCCATAGCGCCTAGCACAATAAATTAAGTTATAATAATAATAAATTATGACAATAAATTATATTAATAAATATATTAAACAAGTTAAAACAAATGTGCATGTTAACCCTGGCCTGAAAGACACTCAAACCCTAGCGATCAATATAAAGGTGTGTGTTTTGTTTTGTCTTGCTTTCTTCAACTCAGTATTTCTACTTAATCTGCATCTAAACCACTCTCCGAGTCAGGGGTACAAGGGCCACCAATCATTTCTTTGAGTTACAACTTATATAATTGTTGACATCGTATGCTGACTACCAATAATTAGCTAGTTTCTCCAGGGGCTATCATAAGCCTTTCCCATGCACTCTGAAGGCTAACAATGTTTTTAAATCCATTTTTTAGTCATCTCCTGGGCACAGGAGTTGCTGTGAGGAAATTTAAACATTCAGGATAAAACACTCAGGATATCACCTGGCATATACTACATGCTCAGTAAATGCTAGCTATTATTATTCATCTCTTCTGTTTATTTCATATATACACACATGACATTCACGTGCATCTTGGTCCTCTGACTCCACATAGCCAGACACGCAGCCTGGTCGATGACTGATCATTAAAACAACATGTTGTAATTTGGCTGGGGGGCTGTCAAAATAACAACTAAAAATACAGTCCAGAGAAAAGTGATAGTGAGTAAGAATACACTGGAATTTTTCCAGACACAGGTAAGAGAAAAGCAGCCGTGACAGGGCAAAGATGGAAGAGAACATGCTAAAAGTTCACAGGAGCAGGGATGGAGCTTGGAAGGTAGTGTGCAAATGTAAGGATTTGGGGGCATATCAGGACACCACCCGTGAGGGGTAGCTAATGTCTTGAAGGGGCATGAGGTTTTTAAGAGAAAGACTCGGAATCCAAGCCCACCATCGTGTGCATGCCCACTCACACCTATACGCCCTGTCACGCAGTCCCTAAGAGCAGGCTGTGGGGTGACGGGTAGGAGGAAAGCAGGGCGGACAGTAATTGCGGGGTCACCTGGATTCTCTACCTGGATGGTAACAGGCATCCCTAGAACAGAATCCTATGAAGTAAGCCCACTTAAAGACAGCTGCTTGCCATTCCACCCTGACAGGCCTAAAAGCTGTCCTGCAGTTCACAAATGCATGTCCAGACTATGCATATAGACAAATGTAGAAAGAGCCTCAAAAAATTCATGCCCCAATCATCTCACTTCTAAGATTTCATCCTAAAAAAAATACATTATTAGAGCTGTTCTGAAAGACGTAGGTATATTATGACTCGTAATCATATTGCTTATAATTGGGAAAATTGGAAACAACCTAAATATCTAAATTTAGGTATCAGTTACATAAACAATGTCTTATTTATTTGATATTTACACGGCCGTGATAATCTGGATTTGAAAAGGATATTTAATGACAGGGGAAAGTTCTCATAAACATTGTTCAGTACTAAAAGAAGACATGATACAGCAAAGCACGAGTTCAATTTTCTATAAAAAGATGTTTACGTGTGGGTCCAGAAAAATACCTCCTGAGAGATTAACTTGTGACTGTTTTCTGAAAACCACAAAAAAAGACTAGCAGGAATGAACGATTATCTTCCTCCTCCATCCCAACAAGAGAACGGAAACTTGTGTTTTATCTGCCACGCTGGTTATGGGTTTTTCAAGGTGTAGGGCTGAAGGCAGAAGCTTCTGGCACTAGAGCATAATCAGGGGACCTAATGGCAGAAACAAGCAACTAAGGAAGAGGGAGGTTTCCAGAGCTATGACATAGAGAAAGCAGAGGTTTTCCGACTCCAAAAGCAGCAAGAAGGAACACAGCAGCCCCACTCAGCATGCACAGAGACCAACCACTAGGATCAAAGGCCCCAATGTCAAGGTTCACATAGAAGCAACAGAGCCTCCCGCATTCCAGGGACCCAGTACAGGTAGACAGCTATGCTAGCAGTGGTGGCCACAGCAGACTGAAATGCAAAAGGCCCAACTTGGTCCAGAGAGAAAAGGTACACAAACTGTCTGAGACTGAATTTTCCCTCAAGGTCCGTCCTAAAGGGCTCATTAAAAAGTTAACTAGTGTGGAGATTCGAAGAAATGTGGCATTTTGCACACCTGAATTTTGTGGAGTAAAACTCAAATGCAAGCCTGGTAAGTATCTGTGAAATACAAACACATATTTATACACACATATGTTCAGGTAAATGATCCATATACAGTTCCTAATATTTACCCACATAATAATATATATCATATTATATATAGCCTGTATATTAAAGTTATATACATATATAGCATAGTTATCTCTAGATAATGACCCTCTAGAAAAACTTAAATTACTTTTTTTCACTTTTCTACGACTTCTCATTTTTCCTCACCAAATGTGCAATATGTTCCTAATACACAAAATTATTTTTTTCAAAACACAGTGCCTATTATCTAGCTCTGCTCATTAAATTGCCTTGATAAGTATATTGAATCTACAAGTATTATTTCTCCAGCTAATTCTGAAACTTACCAATATGTGCTTAATTTAAGAAGAGTTACTAATTGCAAATGTAGTTTATAAGCTGTGGAGCTTTACTTAAAGGAAGAGATTCTTTCTCAGCATTTGCCCATCCACCTGAGGCTGTTGTAAAGAAAGAATGACTTTAATGCTTTTTATGAATTTTCCTCTCCTTATCCATAGGAGTTTCAGTGTGTCCAATTTCCTCCCGAATCTGACCACTTCTCACCAGTGGTACTACTACTATTAGTCCAAGCCACCATCATCTTTAACACAGTCTTTTGCAATACACTCTTGTCTTTGACCCCCAGCCCCTATGGCCTTTTTTCTACACAAAAGCCAGAGTTATAGCTCTGAAACTTAAGCAGATGGCATGTGTTCCCTGCCCAGCCCAAAATTCGTCAATACCTCCCAGCCCATGAAGAATAGCTTAAGTTTCTACCATGACCATCTCCTAAGAGCCTTCTCGCTATTTCTTGAATACGTCAAATGCACTCTGAACTTTGCACATGCTGTGTTTTCTTCCCAGAAACTCACCCCTAGATAGCCACTGGGTCTCCTCCTTGCCTTCAATTGGGTCCCTACTCAAAAGCAGCCTTATCAAAGAGGCCTTCGATAAAAGGCCATCCTGACTGATGTAACACACTCTGGCATTCTGAGATTCCTTCCACTGCTTTATTTTTCCTCATGGCATTTATCTAACATAGCATATGTTCCTTTGTTTTTTGGCATCTATGGACTGCTTCCCCATCAACAGATTGTAAGCACCATGAAAGCAGAGATTTTGCCTGCTTTCTTGGCACACAGTAGGTGCGGCTGTCCCCTCTTACCCATGGCTTCACTTTCTGTGGTTTCAGCTACCTGAAGGCAGTGGCAGTCTAGATGGCCCTCCTTCTGACACATGGTCATTGGTCAATAGTAGCTAATGCTGCATCACAATGCCGACATCATTTATCTGACTCCATCCCATCGTGTGGGCATTTTATCATCTCAGCATCATCATAAGGAGGGTGAGTGCAGTACAATCGGATATTTTGAGAGAGGAAGGCCACATTCATATACATTTTATTACAGTATATGGTTGGAATTGTTCTATTTTATTTTTAGTTATTGTGATTGATTTCTGACTGCACCTAATGTATAAATTAAACGTTATCAGAGGTATGTACATAAAGGAAAAACATAGTCTACATAGGGTTTGGCACTATTCACGGTTTCAGACATCCATTGGGGATCTTGGAATACCCCCACACACCCCCACCTCCCCCCCCCCATGGATACGGGAGGACTGCCAAACTCACCAAATACGGGTTGTTAAGGAAATGTCATGTAAAATGACAAGAGCTAATTTTCACCCATCAGATTGGGAAAACACTAAGTTTTCAATCATCGGAGCTGCTAAGGATACACCCAAAGGGCACTCACAGGACCAGCTGTGGGCAGATACACAGGCAAAGCTTTGTGGGTGCTATTTTGGCAAAATCTTTGAAAATTCTGAATGCACATTTTTCATGTATCTGTTCTAGAGAAATCCTTGAACACTAGCTTGGGTGTAGAAAAGACATGTGTTGCTGCATTGTATGTGAAGAATGAACACTTGAGGGGCGTCTGGGTAGCTCAGTTGGTTGAGCATCTGACTTTTGATTTCGGCTCAGGTCATGATCTCATGGTTCTTGAGTTCAAGCCCTGCATTGGCTTTGTGCTGACAGGGCAGAGCTTTCTTGGGATTCTCTCTCTCTCCTCTGTCTCTGTCTCTACTTGCTTGATCTCTCTCTCAAAATAAATAAACTTAAAAAAATTTTTTTTTAAAGAATGAATACTTGAAAATGGCATAAATGTCCACCATTCCAGGAATGATGAATTCAATCATGGCACTTTGATACCCTTAAGTATTATGCAGGTGTTAAAAGGAATAAGAAGGAATCCACACACATGAATGAAAAGTAGAAAGGCAAGTATTGGCTTGATAAACTATGGAACCAGGGTAGTGACTGTGGAGTGAGGGCAGGAAGGGATAGCTATTTTATCAGGAGGAGTTTTTGATTGTAATTTATACCTTAAGTTGAATCACAGGCACACAGGTATGTTTTTCAGCAGCTTTTGCTATATTTGAGATATTTTAATTTTAAAATAAAAAAGATATACAGACACTCACATATCATTGCATATACAAACAAGGAAATCACAAATAAAATATTAATAAAATATTATCTACCAGATACATGGTTTAGTGAAAATTCATAGGCCAATACATATGATACGATAGCACAAGAGTCTGAAGAAAAATAAAAACAGAGAAAGCTGTATGCAAATATGCAAACTCAGAGATTATGGCCATTAGATTGTACAACCAATTGTTAACCATAAGTATTTGGGGCAGGGAGGCAGAGGATATTGGGGGGCTTTTCCATTTGGGGCATTGTTGGAATTTTAAACTACAAGAAAATGTTGATGTATTACTTGTTCAACTAAAGACTCAGAAAGCACCACTCCCTCTCCTGTGAATCCCATCTTCTCTTGCACTCATACAAACTCACAACTTGGTTGCTTCACACTAGAAGGTTAAAGCACTGTTCCTGCCAAGCAGGTCATACATGAGAGCATTAATTTCTCTCAGCAGTTGGGTGTGAGCTTTGTTCTGAGTAGAAAACAAATAAACTCACTGACTCGACGATGCCTTGCCAAGGAATGTCAGCTCAGCTATAGGCATAGATGTGTTCACGTGTTCATTCAACCATCCCTCGGTCTACTCAGTCACTTGTGTGTGCACTCAACAGAACACTTGAGGATCTGTTCTATTTCAGTCGCTGAGAAGGGAATGGAAGCATGGCTCCTTCCCTCAGGGAAGCTCAGAAGCTACCGGAGCAGACACGACTCCAGTAATTGCATGTATGTAAAATTACAGTTGTGGAAGCTGTAAGAAGAAGTGCACGTGGTGGTGTTGATGCCGGTGGGAGATCAGAAGACACTTTCCTCAGGGAGGGATCATTGAGCTGCGGTTTAAAAAAAGGAACAGAAGGTGACTGAAAAGAAGGCAGGGAATGTCAGGACCCTGGGCTGGATATGCAGCAGTGAGAATGACATGATTTACTACAGCAGGTGAAGGGCGACCGACATGACTGGAATGCAGGGAGCCAGAGAGGTGCCATTAGATGAGGCCAACAGGGTCACATTGAGAGGGCACTGGAGGCTAGGCTAAGTACTTAGGTCTTCACCATGGCTTTAGTGGGAAGTCACAAACTATTTTAAGAAGGGTGGCATGGGCGGTGACCTGATCGGAGGTGAATTTTGACGTGTCTGAAGTATAGAAGGACAACTATAGTTTGGGGGGCTTTTTAGTTTGTTCGCTGTTTGTTTTTGAGGATGACCTTTGGCTGTAGTAATTTAAGAACTTTCCTTGCAGGTGCTCCAGTCAACTTCTCTAGAACGTAGTTCTCAGTAAAAGAGGCGCCACCCCCATAGAAGCTGTTTGAGAGATTTTGTGGGACATGAGATTGTGGTTCTGTCTGAGGAGCACTAAAGGCATTTAGGGGAGGATTGGTGCCATTATGAGAGACAATCTCTCACTAAAAAAAAAATCATTCTCCATTCCCCATGATTCTAGAATGTCCTACCACCCATTTGTGTAAGTGAAAATTTTGTTTAGGACTACTTAGTCTAGAGTGTAACTCCTTTTACACATAAACACAAATAGTTCTTTGCATGTTAATTTATATACACTAAATAAAAGGAAGATTGTACTTTTATTTTGTTCAGAACAAGTATTCGCTGGGTGTCATGAACAGCAATGCTGCTCACGGTACTGGTGTTGCCAATGCAACACACCTGTCCTGGACTTTGTTGGTAGTCGTTGCGGTCCTGGTGATTAACATACAAGTGCAAGTATTATATTTTCTCCTACAAATGAGCCTGAGCATTTACATAATGAAATACACATTCTTTTATCATAAATCACTTTTGTTTTATTTTTTTTTGTATTCCAATTAAGGCACTATGTGAATAATTTATAAAATCATGTACAGAGTATATGAATCATGGATTTTATTTCAGCATAGTCAAGAGTATTACAAAATAGTTATTTAAAAAGGACAGGGTAGCAGTTGATCTGATATGATTGAGAATTGCTGGTCTAGAAAAGTATAGTAACTTTCAAGAGCTTGGCTGCTTTCTCTCCTTGAACTTCAGCTGTCTTATCTCAGATGAATGCACTGAACTGTTCCTGACTTATTAATCCTGGACATACACACTTACAGTTCAGTGAAGGTCAAAGGTTGGAAATAGCTAAGCAGAGGCAAAGGCAGCAGACTTTTTCTCCATCAAGAAAATTAGAAAGATCTGCTCTCTAGTTTCCATCTTTTCTCATTCACAGCCCAGAAGGATTTTAACAGCTATAATTCACATCTTCCATGAAGAGCTGTATTTCATTATCTTATGAATATCTAATTTGACAAGATTTGCAAATCAGGTTTGTGGAATTCTGTGTGTTTGTGTGTGTGTGTGTTTGTGTGTGTTATATTCTTTCTCAGAATAATTTATGGAGTAGAAATGCCTCTATGCACTAGAAACCACTGAGAAAGAAAATTAACGTTGTGCTTAGCTTGAAAATAAATGCTCAGCTGCAATATGTAAGGTAATGTAATATAATGTAATGCAATAGAATATAATTAGGGTATCCCCTTAGGGTTGACTATGGCAGCTTTCCAATCCTTCAGGCCTCTTTGGCCTCTCTGCTTTAACAATATGGGGCAAAGGCTAGCTATCATTATCTGGGCGCCACCACGTGCCAGAAAAAATACTGTTTCTGAAGCATTAACTCCATCTCTTGTCACAACGAGCCTTAGAGACAGGTGTTACTGCTGTATCCAATTTTCAGGTGAAGAAATTGATGCTCAACAATTTGAACTCATGTTTCCAAAGTCACACAACTAGTCAGCAGTAAATTCAGGATTTGAACCAAGGTGTCCCTCATTCCAGAACCCATGAGGTACAATGTACCTCGGATGAATGTTCTAAAGTGTTAAAGAAGATTTAATAACCAGTGGTATAACTTATAAGGATAATCTAAAAGTTAAAACAGGTAGCCTGGAATAAAAATGACTGTAAATATTTATCTCCTAAAAAAAAAGTGTTCTGATAACTCCTTTGGGAAGTACCGATCCCTAAACCTCCTCCAGTGAGCTTGTGTTCCATACTTCCTCAGACATTCACTCCAAGATTGAATCCTTGAACTTTTCATTACCAATAACTATGATCCTCCCACAACTGTGCTTTCAAATATATCATTTTCCAACCATTTCCTAACTTTTTTAAAATTATATTTCTATTTATTTATTTATTTACTTACTTACTTATTTATATTTTAGTAAGAATGCAAGCAGGAGAGGGGCACAGGGAAGGAGAGAGAGAGAGAGAGAGAGAGAGAAAGAGAGAGAGAGAGACAGAGACAGAGAGAATCCCAAGCAGGCTCCACACTCAATACAGAGTCGATGCAGGGCTCAATCCCACAACCCTAAGATCATGACCTGAACCCTAATAAAGAGTCAGGTGCTCAAATGACTGAGCCACCGAGGTGCCATCAACCATTTCCTAATTTTAGAACTCATCCCATTAGCACTCTGACTCTAGCTATTCTTTGATTCTCTCAGGATATTCAATCCATTGATCCAAATCAAGCCTTTTCCACTATCCCACACCCTAGCCAGGCACATCCTAACCAGGTTATGGGATCTTAAAGGCATGGATGCTCAAATTTCTAGAAGTCTAAGGATACCCTGAGAATTGTCCTGCATAATGATTATCCACAAACACTCAAAAATACCTAGACAGAGTTAACAAGAGTAAAAAAGGCCTTTGAATTAATCCCTGCATCACAAGTAGAGCAAGCCAAGGGGCCCAGAAGTGCTGGGATGGCTAACTCCAACCTTTGAAACACCCCCATGTAGCTCTAAAGAGTGTGACTGGTGGTGGTGGGGGTGCGGTGCTTGGGTGGCTCAGTCAGTTCAGAGTCTGACTTTGGCTCAGGTCATGATCTTGTGGTTTATGAGTTCAGCCCCACATCAGGCTCTGTGCTGACAACTCAGAGCCTGGAGCCTGCTTCAGATTCTGTGTCTCCCTCTCTCTCTGCCCCTCCCCTGTTCATGCTCTGCCTCTCTCTCTCTCTCTCAAAAATAAATAAACATTAAAAAAATTTAAAGAGTGTGACTGGGTGCACTGAAGGGAAATACTGGAGAGTAGAATTCAACTTTAACAAAAGGAAAATTAAAAATACTTTTCTTCTCACTTCACAAATTCAATCCACTTGTAACATTGAAATGCTATATTGAGGAGGTTTCTGAGAATGGGTTTTCAGTCATCGTTGCAGCAGTCAGCGTGGGCTAGGATACACTCAGGTAACCAACAACATCTACTCTCCAGCAGTTAATAAGAAACATGTCCATGATGGGTAGTCAGGGAGGCTCTGCTCATCATGCTCACTCACAGACCCAGACTGATGGAGGAGTCACCATTTTATTCTTATTTATTTATTTTATTTCTTCTGCAGATACTTTAATATCATTCTCCTTATGTAACTATAATGCCTTCATCACAGCCCCCAAATCAACATCCCTTTACATCATTAAATACCCAATCAATTTCTGCATTTTCATGATTCACCCATACATCATCATTATTATCTTTTTCTTTTATTTATAGTTTGTTTGAACCAGGACAGACACAGTCCAAACATGGTGATTAGTTTGTTTGTTTCTGTTTTTAATTTATTTTCAAGTTAGTTAACATACAATGTAGTCTTGAGTATCTACCATTTTAGATGTTGCCAACTGCCGGGATGGAGGGATAAAGAATTGGGGAGGGGGAGGGTGCACATGTATGTCACAAACTGGGAATGAAATGCTCCTGCCTTTCAAGTCACTGATGTCGCTTCCACTCAACATCTCATTGGCCAGGATTAGTCACATGGCCCCATCCAGCCATAAGGTAGGTAGGATATTTAATCATACAACGTGCCCAGAAGGAGGAGAGCAGCAGCATATTGAAAATCACAAGCAGCACAGTGATCGATGGCTTTCCTCATGGATCCAGCTAAGGCACTGTGTCATTCAAATGGTACTTTTCATTTCTGCCGGAAGCTCCAGAGCTGCCCTGCAAACCTCACAATGGAGTGAGCTCCCCAACTCGAGAGGGGTACAAGGAAATGATAGAAGACTTGTCGAATCACTATCTGAAACTAACCTAACATTGTGTGTCAATAAGAAAAAAAAAACATAATATGTAGCATTATGGGTAAGAACGTTCAATAAAGTTCTTATTTTTTCATTAAAAAAAAGAAAGAAAAAAATAGAAAAGGTTAGAGGACTATGATCAATGACACCACGAAGGCTATTCCTTTGTCTAATGGACAAGCAGTAAGAAAGCCATGATTCTAAGTTTCTACACGGTTTCCTTACTGCACTGAAATACACTGAACTTGGCACTGTGGAGCCCTTCACTAAGTGTAGCCAGATCTTTAGAGACAAAGAACTAGTTCTCAACCCAGTTAAATGGCCGAACATCAGGATGAATTTAATTCAATGGAAACAGACCAAAACGTGGGCTGACTCTTATTTTTCCATTGCTGCTTCTCTTCTTCACACACACACAGTCAACTGCATTATCTCTCTCCCTAAGGACAGACAATGATCAGATCAATCAAACAGAAAGCAAAGCAAAGGATTTCCACTGGGAGAAACCCTGATGGCAAGATATGCAATGCTTCCAATATTTCTTTATACAACCAGAACCCGACTAGCAGCTCCCTCTTCCACTACAGACAGAACAGCAAATGGTTAGGAGAGAAAATGATTTGCTATTCACCCAAGCTCACTAGCATTGGGCAGATTAATCAGTGATAGATAAAACATCTGAGAAAAGGAAAATATGCACTAAAGGTGCTCTCTCTCTCTCTCTCTCTCTCTCTCTCTCACACACACACACACACACACACACACACACACACAAACACACATACGCCCAGATGATAGATTTTAAAAATCAACATCTGAATTCAGCCTTCAGTTAGCAAATGCCTCCCTGGCTTTTGCTGTTGAAGCCACATAATTCAGAGAGATCAAGATTATTATTATAATCAAAACTTTCACATAAGGAACAGAGATTCAAAGAGATTCCTTTCATTTGTTCACTCTTATCTAAGGAGGTCTATGTATGCGGTGCCCAGGAAAGTACCTGAATGGGTGTGTGCCCCAAACTGACTTTCCAATCTATCAAAGTTGACATAATGGGGAAGGAACCGCCCCAACACCCCACCAACGCTTCCTCATTGCCAAGCTGATGATGGAATGTTGGGCCTTGAGAGACCACAAGTCCTGCAATTTATGGAGCTTCTTGTGTTCTCAGGGAAATTATTTATCTTTGACATTCTACATTAAGTCACATTTCCACCCACCACAGATTTCATTTTATTTTTCATAAATCTCCAAGTGACATAAAATAATGTTCTCTGGTTTCTGCTGTTAAAATGTCCCCATGGTGGAGCTGATTACGATGTCCCATGAGAAAGCAGGCATTAGGAGATAACTAAGAAGTTTGTCCACGTGAGAGTCAATCACTAGGGACAGGACTCTAGAAAATGAGCCAAATCGTCTGTAGAGGTAATGGTTGACTGGCTGGTGGAACTGTGGCTCACGGGTCCGGTCAAGAGAAGAGATTCTAGGTGTACCACCTTTCTCTTCCTGCCTCTGTCTCTTCTCACCAATTTGGAGCCACGGCAGGCTCCTCTCAACCTCCAGTTCTGGGGCTAGTATTGCCCTTAATAAAAGGAGAGGTAAGCAGCCCGTGGGCAATTACATAAAGGTCTAAACCTCCACTCAGCCTGCCCGTGACTCCACGGTGGCCCTATCCAAATGCCAAAGTTGTGCACTAGTTCAGCAATTGGATTCTTCTTTTCTTCTGTACCTGATGTCCGATTTCTTTCTTCTCTCTCCCTCTCTCTCTTGCTCCCTCTCTCTGTCTCTGACTCTCTCTCTCCTCCCCCTTCCTTTTCTTTCTAATCACATGGGTAAACCGTGAACACACTCTTCAGCTAACAAAGTTGGATTAGCATTAATTAATATCTGACATGACTATGTGTGGACAGGTCTGGAACGACGGGGCCTTCTTATGAGCTGCTGGAAGGGGTGTGGCCACACTGGAGTGGATTTTGGCACTACCTAGTAGAGCCCAAGTGTTTACGCCCTGCAAACCATGCCTAGGTACAGAACCTAAAGACACACACAGATACCCAAGGGGACACAGCATTCTGTAACTGCAAAGCACTGCAAATTATCTAAGTGTTCAACAACATGAGAATCAAAAAAAAAAATTATANTATCCAGGAGTCAAAAAAAAATTAAGCTAAACACACTATTGATACATTTTGCACATGTAACGCTGAGTTTTAAAAAAGCAAGTTGTAAAATAATATACACAATATATAATTTAGGTAAACTGAAAAACATGAAACATACTGATATTTTATTAACATATTAATGATTGATATTACTTGGGAATGCATGTTTATGTACTAAGAAGTATAAAGAAATGCATGGGGACAACAGACTCCAAATCCCGGGAGGCAATGATTTCTGTGGGGGTGAACATGGAGAAGTCAATAGTGTTTGTCATGCCTTTTTCCTAAGCTGGATGATGGTACATGGAAATTCGTTCCATTATACTACGCGCTATTTTGTTGGTCTGACCTACTTCATAACACATTCTAAGTACTCCATGATAAAAATAAAACATTTCAAATAAACGTAAAATTCACAGTGATTACTACCCAACACCTAATACTCAGCACACTCCAGACGTATCTACAGTTATTCGTTCTTTTCTACTCAATATATATAGAACATAGTTTGAATTAGTTTGAACTTTTCATATAAGTGATGACATAACATGTATACTTTCATTTAACATCCCGTCTTGGCCATATAAATGTACCTCTGTAATTAAAAATAGATTTTCCTAGAAATGTAGCATTTTTTTCCCTGGGGAGAAAGATATAAATAAGAAAAGAGCCTTTGGAGACACAACTGAGTTCTAGTTAATGCTTACTTTTTACC
>NW_027530642.1:4669179-4669374 GCF_008692635.1 Crocuta crocuta | reverse complement strand
ACACAGGGAAAGTGATTCATGTTTTCTGTGCTTTGGGCTTCTCATCTTTGAAAAAGAGGTAATCCTAAGGACCAACCTCTTAGGATTGTTGAAGGAGTAGATAAAGAAATTGGTGTAAAGCAGTTAGAGAAGTTTCTGGCATGTAGTTAGCCCTTGATAAATGCTATTATTATTATTATTACTATTAATAGCTAA
>NW_027530642.1:4547179-4668994 GCF_008692635.1 Crocuta crocuta | reverse complement strand
AGCTACAGTCTATGCCTTATGAGGAAGGGTCTTTACGATAGCATCTACACCAAGCCCAATTCACGGCCCCTCCATAGAAGAATCATGACGTTCCTTTGCCCAATTATGCTAATTGTGCTAACCTTTAGAAATCAGTTGCCCTTTGGGGCGCCTGGGTGGCTCAGTGGTTTAAGTGTCTGACTTCGGCTCAGGTCATGATCTCATGGTCCGTGAACNGGTTTCTGCTGTTAAAATGTCCCCATGGTGGAGCTGATTACGATGTGCCATGAGAAAGCAGGTATTAGGAGATAACTAAGAAGTTTGTCCACGTGAGAGTTAATCACTAGGGACAGGACTCTAGAAAATGAGCCAAATCGTCTGTAGATGTAATGGTTGACTGGCTGGTGGAACTGTGGCTCACGGGTCCGGTCAAGAGAAGNTTGTGCTAACCTTTAGAAATCAGTTGCCCTTTGGGGCGCCTGGGTGGCTCAGTGGTTTAAGTGTCTGACTTCGGCGCAGGTCATGATCTCATGGTCCGTGAACTTGAGCCCAGTGTGGGGCTCTGTGGTGGCAGCTCAGAGCCTGGAGCTGCTTTGGATTCTGTGTCTCCCTCTCTCTGTGCCCTTTCTCTCTCTTTCTCTTTCTCTCTCTCTCTCTCAAAAATAAACAAACATAAAAAAAAAAAAGAAAAGAAATCAGTTGCCCTTTGAAAACACCGTAGAACCCATGGTGATGTCTGGTCTTCTGGTTTCTGCACACCAAGCTCTATTTGTCCAGATTCTAGGCATTGTTTTCTTATAAAAGAATTTCTTCACCCCACTCATAGCTCCTAGTTCCTGCCAAGTTAACTTGGAAACTAAAGAAACACACTTAAGTATTTATATGTCACCATTCTTTCTTTAANGTCAAGAGAAGAGATTCTAGGTGTACCACCTTTCTCTTCCTGCCTCTGTCTCTTCTCACCAATTTGGAGCCACGGCAGGCTCCTCTCAACCTCATTGTACCTGGAGACATGGGCATGGCCAACCTTCCTTTCTCACATTCATTTTAATAATATTATATGTTATAGACAATTTCAAGCAATTTATTTTCTCATAGTTCTTAGCATTTACTCCTAATTCATCACATCATTCATGTGCACTTTATATGTGCACGTAGCAACTTAAAATATCTATTTCTTGCCTAATAAACAATTTGGAATTTGCATAATCTCCAGCTTAAGGGAGATTTAGAACAAAAGCTTCAAAGTTAGCCAGGCTGGAGTTCAAGTCCCAGCTCTGCCACAGGTGAGTCATGCACCCCAAGGTAAGCATGTCAGTGTTCTAAAGCTAAGTAACAAACTACTTCACACTGAATAGCTAAAAACAACACCTATCCTTCAGCTCATAGTTTTGTTAGGTCAGAAATCTAGGCATGGTATGAGTGAATTCTCAGCTCAGGACCTCACAGGTGGAAAACAGGATGTAAGCAGAGCTTACTGCTTGTCTCTTTGGGAGCTCGGGGTTCTCTTGCAAGCTTCCGTGCTTGTTAACAGAATTCAGATCTTTGCTGTAGAAGGACTGAGGCCCCCATTCCTTGCTGCCATCAGCTCCTAGAGACTTCCCACATTCCATGCCATGCCTGTCTTCAAAACCAGCATGGATTTCTCCCTCACATCAAGGTCTTCTGACACTTCAAATCTCTAACTCCCCTGCCTCTTACCTCTAGACCAGATTTAAAGGGCTCAGATGTTTGGATCAGGCATCCCTGGGTAATTTCCCCATTTTCAGGTCAGCTGACTGGGGCCCACAATCACATCTGCGAAAGCCTTCATCGAAGCACGTAGATTAAGTGTTCCATTGAAAACATAGGAGAAGTGTGTACTCCAGAAAACAGAGAATCTCAGACGCCATCTTAGAATTCTACCCAATTTGGCTCCATGAGCTTCCAGCATACAAGGGGACACTGTTGCTCCCTGGGTAAGAAAGATCAGTTGGATACAAAGAGACAATGATAAAAGCTTCCAAGTACTGACTATGCTGAGGATTAGGCTCCGTGTTTTCACTGCTTCATTTTAGAAGGAGTCCTTTTGAAATAAGTCTAGTACAGAAACTCTGGGCGACTGCTGCTGACTACGGCCCCCAATAATTATTCATCATATGAAAAAGTGAGACTTCACTTTTGGCAAGGACTACCATTACCACGTTGTATAGATGAGGAAATAGAGGCTTAGAGATGATATCTGTAAAGCAGTTATCACAGAGTCTGGCACAGGCTAAAGCTGTGAATACACTACCACCACCATCGCTTTTATATTAGAAAGGAGAACCCTAAAGCCTACTATAGCACGTTCCACGCCTCCACTCTTCACACATGCCATGTAAAGACCATGGAGATGTTGAGCACCTTGAAAGGCATTTCTGAGGAACCACTCTCCCCTATGAAGATGCTTGGCCAGTTTCGGGGAAGGGTTGGGTTTCTGTGGCAGGGGGCAGCTGCCTCCTTAATACCCCAGGGAGAGCTGTTGTTGAAGCTCAAGTCCTGGGACTGACCACACCAGAATCCATGTTTCCATTCTCTTAACACCAGGTGGATGGTGGGATTTGCGTTCCCCTAGTGTAAAATACATCCCTTTTAACATTTGCATTTGATCTTTGTTTTCTGGTAATGCAATGCCCTTTATGTAATTTCACCTGTTATTTATTTTAAAGCTTTTCACCGCATCTCACGCAACTATCACTGGAGACAAGTAGTATTTGAAAGCACTCTCAAATAGTCTAACAGCATATAAAACGTTTGGTGCTGATTCAACACCCTTCATTCTTTTCAAATGTCAGTCTGTAATCAACATAAATAAGGTCAGCGGACAATGGTATTCAAAGAGGCTTTAGATTTCATCTGGTTCAAATTCTCCATTTTACCCACCAAAAAAAACGAGGTAAAGATTTTCTTAAAGTCATGAGACAATGGCAGAATCATGACTGGATGGGCATCAGGACTCCACTCATCCAGTGTTACACGCTTTCCAATAACATGGTTCCACTTGGCATTTGGTTTATAGTCCTCAAAGCACTGCTTACTCATTAGCTTTATCAGTGTGTGTGTGTGTGTGTGTGTGTGCGCATGCGCACGCATCTATATAAAAACCCAAATAAATAATTACAAAGTGAAAATAACTCATCAGCGCTTAAAATTACTAGCAAACAAAGATTCTCTGTCATAATTCAATGGCCAGGCTGCTCTACACAGAGACTGTACACTGACAGCTACCTTCCCTATTGTCATCCTCTTCTTCCTGGGTGAGCAGAACCTCAGTTTTATTTGGGGGCACCCATATGCTCTGCTCCATGAAGCTACTGTCTCTTCCAATCTCCCCTGTTGCTAGGGGTGACAAGATACAATTTTGACCAATAAGCAGAGAAGTCAGCCAGGGGGCTGTTTGCTTTCCTGAACAAAAGGATGGACATTGCTGGCCTCGTCCCTTCCCCTTTATTCCCGTTGAACTTGAATATGATGGCTGCAGCAATAGCAGCCAGACATAAGGGACAACAAATGGAAAGCTGGAAGGAACACAGATACTTGATATTACTGGCCTCCTTCGCCTAATATCAGTTGTATTCAGGACAAGAAGCAACAATTCAGAAAGCAATATGTGATGGCACCTAAAGGCATGGCCTGAAACGCATCTGGGTTTGAATCCCGGAGAGCTGCCTGATACTTGAAGAAATAACCTAACTTCCCTGAGTGTCAATCTTCCCAATTCACAGGATCATTTTAAGATTAAATAAAATAATGCATATAACGTGTTTATAACAGTACTAGGCACATTGCAAGCCATCAGTATATGGAAGTCTGGTTAAATCCAGGAATCTATTCCGAAACTATTTTATTATTATCCAATGTACAACCAGAAGATACACACAGAGCCAATCTAACCGGTCAGCCAATAACAAGTATTATACTCACAACTTTATTTCTTAGATTGCTGTGGAAGGCACAATTATCAAAACAAGACCAATGAATTTTCATCAAAGATGGCCTCAAAACCATAAAGTCTTAAAGCCAGAAAGATGGTTCAAGTTTATCCAGCAAATATTTATCGAGTGCCAGATACATGTTCAGCACCAGCCTCGTCACTGTCGATATATCAGTAAGTGAAAGAAGACCCCTGTTCTCATAGGGCTTACACTCCAGAGAGGGCATCCCTCCCCAAGTGTATCTGCTATGACCATGTCATTTTGCCGAGGACAAAACTGGAGCATGGAGAGGCAGAGTGACTGACAGGCCGACCTAATCACACAGCCATTACTGGCAGATGTCAGAGAAGAACTCAAGCCTGCTGACTCCTACTGCGTTGATCTTTTGTCTATCTCCATCCAGATCCTCCCGGAGCTAAACTACGCACCATCACAAGCCATGCCTTGCGGCCTATCACGATGACTGACAAAGAGAATCTGACCCCTGTGTTGCCTTGATGCCTACACCCCCTCTCATTCTATGCTTCATTAACTGTGGTCTTGACTGTCATTCCTCAGGCTTGTCAAACTGTTTCCTGTTTTAGGACTTTTACGCTAGGTGGCTCCTCTGTCTCGTTGTTCTTTCTCCCTCGTTTTATTTGGATAGCATTCCTGCCTTATTTAGGTCTCAGTGTGAATGCCACTTCTTTGACCATCCCTTAAAGATATTGCTCTTAAGCTACCATTCTGAAATGACCTTACTTTACTTTTTTTTCTCTCTCACATGCTTGGTCTGGGTAAAAATAGAGATCTTGCCTGCTTTGCTCTCTGCTACATTCCAGAGGCCAGAACGGTGCCTAGAACCAGAACTGGCACCCAATAAATATTTGCCAAACATTAAACAATGCGTTAAATGCTAGAATTTGAGTTCTCTAGGCAATCGTCATCTGTGAGCTATGCTTGGACATTTATGTTGAATGAATGAAAGCATGAATTCCGAAGCCATTTAGCTTCGTAGAATATAAAATGCGGATGAGATTTTGGAACAAAGCTACTCCAACCCCTTCGTGTGTAACAGTAGGAAAGTGAAGTGAGGACTTCAAGATCCAAATTGACTGGATTCAATCAAAGTGCGGGGGGTGATGTTGGAGGTGAAATCTATCCGAGGCCATCTGTCTAAAAAGTTAGATGAATGCAGGATGAGGTAGCAAATGGTCATTGACTGTAATATGCCCTTCCCTCTCTCACCTCTTCACTCGCTGCTGCCCCAATCCTCTTAAACCTGTGATTGATGCCTGAAATTCCACCGCCAGCTTTCCCTCTCTGTTTTCAGGGGCTCCATACTAGTGACTCCTGGCCCAAATCCAGCCCCAGAAGACTTTTGTTTGTTCAGCACAGTGTTTATGAAACATCTGCACGTGAATGCCTTTGGGTAAGCAGACACTATCCAGTTCCCGGACACCCACACTGTTCTCTATTATGTCACACCTGCCTGCTTCAGAAATTTATGCTACTTCCCCAATCCCTGGAGACACTGGAGCTTGCCATCTTTGCGTTATGGCTAACATGTAATTTCCCCAGCTGTCAGCGATAGATTATACTTGACCATGAGTGAATAATCCAAAGTTAGTTTTGTGGCATGGAAAGCAAAATCTTAAAGATATTTATAGTTGCGTAGGATATCAGAGGTAGAAGAAAGCTGGAAACGGTCTGGTGCTACTTCTTTCATTTGAGAATGAGGAAACTGAAGTTTAGAAAAGACAGGTGACTGGTCTTGAGGTCACGGAGCAAGGCAGTGGCGGATGTGGGACAGGAACTCTAACTTGGTGGTATTCCACCAGATGCGCCCAGTACAGGGCAGGGATGCTTTGAGGTGCTGGGGATGGGAGAGAGCAGGGTGGTGGGTGGGGGTTTTCAGAACATCATCAAGATTCTGCCTGGGCTGTACCCACCTTTTCCAGACTTTTCCTCCCAGAAGAGCTCTGAAAGGTGGGATGCTTGCTCCTCCTGCATAATGATACATCTGTGCCTTCATCCTCCTTCACTAATTTGTATCTGTATCATTTCTGTCACTTTATATAACTAATTACTATTTACTCTTCCCCAGCAGGTTATGTGGGGATCCAAACTGTGGGAGAGAATGATGTTCCTTTAATGAAGCCTTTGAAGAAACAAGACAGTCTGGAACAGAGGGAAACTCGGGCTGCAGAATCCTCTTCTCTTTTCTTGCACAGCCTCCCACCTGGGCTCCAGGGCAAGTCCTATCAAGGAGGGAGAGTCAGTAACTCAGCCTCGATATCTCTCAGCGGGTATCAAAGCTGTGCTTGGAAAGCAGCACCTCACCCCTACACTTCTTTGCTGACCTCCTCTGCGTGGAGATGACTGTCCCGGAGTTGCCCTTTGCTATTGGCCTCTCTCTCTGCTACCTTTCTCACTAGATTTAAGGACTTGTGGAGTAAGTTTAACCACATAAGGGAAGCAGTGTGATCAGATGGAAGAAAATAAAAAACTCAAACTCTTAAGGTTGGCTTTTCTACTGCCACCAACCAGCTCTGGGTATCCCCTGCTACACCATCAACCAGCTCTGGGATTGTAAGGCCAACAGACCTTTCTCAGCATCTGTCTGATGTAAACACTATGCCACCTGACACTGGCGATTAAGCTCTTCTTTAAAATAAACACACACACACACAATTCCTAATTATTCCAACATTCTAAAACGTGGAGAAAAGAATAGGCTGACTTGAGCAAACAAGGATGGAATGACCAGATGTCCAGAACTGAACAATGTTGATGGGGGAGGAGGGGAAGCGCCCGGGTCTAGGAGACAGTGTGAGGGCAGGATTCTAGCAAACCTGCCTGAAGGTTAAACTCTAGGTCAATGTCAAACTTTGATGACAGGGAGAAACCAGGTATAGCTAAAGCCTTCATTTCCTTACTCCTCCTCCCCAGAAGTTACCTGTACACACATATGTGTTAGTCCTTTTATTATATATGTGTTTAGATAAAAGCAAGGTATACTATTTGTTTTACATTTTTTGGTACATTTTATGTATTTTTTATGTCTATATATATAATGGTATCATGTTGATTATATCTCTTTTCATTCAGTGTCATGCTTTGGGGATTTATCTGTAGTATCACACAGACTGAGTTACTTCACCTTAATCGGTAACGAATAAGCCACAATTTCTCCATTTTCTTATGAAGGAAGAGAATTGGTTTCCACTATTTTGGTATCATAAGCAAGCTGCTGTAACCTTCCTTGTGTTCAAGCTCAAAAGTTTCTCTAGGATAGGAATCTAGAAGGGGAATTGCCAGGCTATTGGGTGTCTGCTCCTTCATTCTGCTGCTTTCCAAAATAGTTATGCCAGAATTTTACAAAACACATGGATGCAAATTTTGCCCAACGGCTCTTCAAAATCATTATACCATTTAATCTTCCCATAAACAAGAGTTCCTGTTTCTCTACATTCTTCCAACACTTGGTGTCTTTTATTCATTAATTTTTGATGACACTATGGGTATCAGATGGTATCTTCCTGTGTGATAGTTAGCATTTACCTACTTTCCGTGAGATCATGTAGCTTTCTGTGTATTCATTGGTCATTCAGTTTTCTTTAAAGAATCATCTTGTTTCTCATTTTCTGCTTAGTTTGATCTCTTATTGTTTTGTAGGGACTCTGTTTATATTCTGGATACTAATACTTTGTTGGCTACATGGTTTACAAATAACTTCTCTTGTTTGGATTGTTTCTTTTTCTTTGTATTTGGTATATTTGCCATATAGATGCTTTAAGTGTTATGTAGTCAAACATAACAATCTTTTATTGTTGAATTACGATTTTTGTGTTTCATTAAATATGTTTTTGCTATTCTAATAGCAGACTAAGTCTTTGTAATAGCCTTCCAAGCTAAAAATGCTATTTTCTCAGGACTTTAGATCTACTTTGTTTTTATATCCTAAATCCTTAGTATTGTTTTTAGTTTATTTTTATAGAACAGCAGAACAAATATTTATTTAGCATTATCCATACATTCATCAAGTGATTTACTTAATAATGCTTTTTGTTTTGTATTTCTACTTTCTGGTTCAATTTCCTTCTTCCTAAATTCTACCCTTAATATTTTAGTAAGGGCCTGCTTTATAATAGCTCTCGGTGTTGTTTGAACATGTGTTTATTTCAAAATTGATATTGGGATATTTTTAACTGGATACAGATGCCCAAATTAATATCATTTTCTCTCAGATCTTTGAAGATAACAGCCCTGTGTCTTCTGGCCTCCACTGCTGCTAGAAGGCTGTTGCTACTCTGTTTATACTTATTCTTCCTTCTGAGAACTCTTACTCTTCTGTATGTCTTTGATATTGTGCAGACTCATCGACATGTGTTCATAAGAAGATTTACTTTCACTTTTTCTACTTAGGACTCATTATGATTCCTGTACATTGATATTTATCTCTCTTTCATCAAAAAAGTTCAGCTATAATTTCTTTGAATATTGCCTTCCCCTCATTCAGCCTATTTGCTTTTGTGTCTCATTCTAAAAGTACATTCATTGTTCCTTCTGTTCTCCACGCTTTTTAAATTTTCAGATATTCTCTATCGCTGTGCTGCAACTGTGTTAATTTCTTCACTTGTCTTTCAGTTCATTAATTCTCTCTGCAGCTATGATTTATCTCACATTCAATCTTCCCTTGAGGACTGTTAATATGAATTACTGCATTTGTCTCTTTATAAGTCCTATTCGTTATTTTGGCTTGTACAACAAAGGAAACAATCAACAAAACTAAAATAGAGCCTACGGAATGAGGGGAAATATTTGCAAATGACATATCTGATAAAGGATTAGTATCAAAAATATATAAACAACTTTAAAGCTCAACACACACACAAGAAAAGAATAATCCAATTAAAAATGGGCAGACGACATGAATAGAATTTTTCCAAAGAAGACATATAAATGGCCAACAGACACATGAAAAGATGCTCAATATCATTCATCAGGGAAATGCAAACCAAAACTACAATGAGTTAACATCTCACACCTTTAGTCAAAATGGCTAAAGTCAACAACTCAGGAAACAACACATGTTGGTAAGGATGCGGAGAAAGGGGAAACTTCATGTGCTGTTGATAGGAATACACACTGGTGTAGCTATTCTGAAACCAGTTTGGAGGTTCCTCAGAAAGCTAAAAATAAAAATAGTCTATGATTCAGCAATTGCACTAACATGTATTGACCCAAAGAATAAAAAATACTAATTCAAAGGGATACATGCACCCTGATGTTTATACCAGCATTATCTACAATAGCCAAACTATGGAATAGCCCAAGGGTCCATCGACTGATGAATGGATTCAGAAGATATGTACACACGCAAGCACACACACACACACACACACACACACACATGAATATTACTCAGCCATAAAAAAGAATGAAATCTTGCCATTTGCAATAGCATGAATGGAACTAAAGAATATAATATTACGCTTAGCAAAAAAAGTCAGTCAAAGAAAGACAAATAGTATATGATGTCACTCATATGTGGAATTTAAGAAACAAAACAAATGAGCAAAGGGAAAAAAGAGAGAGAGAGAGAGAGAGAGAGAGGCAAACCAAGAAACAGACTCTTAACTATAGAGAACAAACTGATGGTTACCAGAGGGGAGACGGGTCAGGGGGATGAGTTAAACAAGTGATGGGGATTAAAAGATGCACTTGAAAAAATAAATGATTGGGACCTCATCAAGATTAAAAGCTTCTGCACAGCCAAGGAAACAACCCAGAAAATTAATAGGCAACCAACGGAATGGGAAAAGATAGTTGCAAATGACATATCAGATAAAGGGTTAATATCCAGAATATATAAGGAACTCATCAAACTACACGCCCGAAACACAAACAACCCAGTGAAGAAATGGGCAGAAGATATGAACAGACACTTCTCCAAAGAGGACATCCAGATGGCCAACAGACACATGAAACGATGTTCAGCATCCCTCCTCATCAGGGAAATACAAATCAAAACCACACTGAGATACCACCTCACGCCAGTCAGAGTGGCTAAAATGAGCAAATCAGAGAACTCTAGATGCTGGCGAGGATGTGGAGAAACGGGCACCCTCCTACACTGTTGGTGGGAATGTAAACTGGTACAGCCCCTCTGGAAAACAGTGTGGAGGTTCCTCAGGAAACTAACAATAGAACTCCCCTATGACCCAGCAATAGCACTGCTAGGAATTTACCCAAGGGATACAGAAATGCTGAGGCATAGGAGCACATGTACCCCAATGTTCATAGCAGCACTCTCCACAATAGCTAAAACATGGAAAGAGCCTAAGTGTCCATCAACAGATGAATGGATCAAGAAGATGTGGTTTATCTATACCATGGAATACTACATGGCAATGAGAAACAATGAAATCTGGCCATGTGTAGCAACATGGATGGACCTTGAGGGTGTTATGCTGAGCGAAATAAGTCAGGCAGAGAAGGACAAATATCATATGTTTGCACGTATAGGAGGATTAGGAGGAACTTGACGGAGGAACAAGGGGGAGAAGAAGGGCGGAAATGGTGGGGGAAAGGGAGAGAGGCAAACCATGAGAGACTCTTGAATGCTGACAAAAACTGAGGACTGATGGATGTGGGGGGGAGGGGGGAAGGGCATGGAGGAGGACACTTGTGGGGATGAGCACTGAGTGTTATGTGGAAACTAATTTGACAATAAACTATTAAAAAAAAAAAGATGCACTTGACATGCATGATGAGCACTGGGTGATGCAGGAAAGTGTTGGGGTCACTATATGTACACTTAAAATTAATATCACACTGTATGCTAACTGGAACTAAAGTAAAAACTTAAAAAAATGTATTTATTCTTTTTGAAAATAGTAATTCGAATGCAAATGTAAATTGGTACAACTACTTTGGAAATGAACTTGATACATTTTTAAAACTTAAGTATAGTTGACATAAACACTATATTAGTTTCAGACATATAACATAACGATTTAACAATTATGAAATGCTCACCATGGTTAAGTGTAGTTACCATCTGTTACTATACAAAGTTATTGTCATATTATTGACTGTATTCTCTATGCTGTAGTTTTCATCCCTGAGACTTACTTTTATGACTGCAAGTTTGTGTCTTTTAGTCCCCTTCCCCTATTTTGCCCATGTCCGTATCCCCCTTTTCTCTGGCAACCACCAATTTGTTCTCTGTATTTATGAAGTCTATTTCTGATTGGTTTATTTATTTTGGTTTTTATATTCCACAAATAAGTGAATATACGGTATTTACCTTTCTCTGTCTGACTTATTTCACTTAGCATAATACCCTCTAGTTTTATCCATGTTGTCGCAAATGGCAAGATCTCATTCTTTTTTGTGGCTGAATAATATTCTATTCTGGTTGTATAGCACATCTTCTTTATTCATTCATCTATCGATGGACACTTAGGTTGCTTCCAGATCTTGGATATTGTAAATAACACTATTTATTTATAAACACTTTGTTTATTGCAATAAACATATGAGTGCATATATCTTTTCAAGTTAATGTTTTCATTTTCTTTGGGTAAATATTTGGAAGTGGAATTACTGGATAGTTTCTTTCTATTTTTAATTTCCCATAGTGTTTTCCATAATGGCTGCACCAATTTACATTCCCACCAACAGTACACAAGGGTTTCCCCTTTCTCCACATCCTCACCAACAATTGTTATTTCTTATCTTTTGACACTAATTCTGACTAATATGAGGTAATATCTCACTGTGGGTTTGATTTGCATTTCCATGATGATTAGTGATGTTGAATATTTTTTCATGTGTCTGTTTGCTATCTGTATGTCTTCTTTGGAAATATGTCTATTCAGGTTTTCTGCCCATTTTTAAATTGGATTATTTGTTTTTGGGGTGTTGATTTGCGTGAATTCTTTATATACTTTGGATATTAACCTCTTATTATATTTTTTGCAAATATATTTTCCAAGTCAGTAGATTGTCTTTTCATTTTGTAGAGGTTTCCTTCATTGTGTGAAAGCTTTTTAGTTTGATGTAGTTCCAACTGCTTATTTTTGCTTTTGTTTCCCTTGCCTACAGAGGGAGATCCAGAAAAATATTGCTAAAGCCAAAGTCCAAGAGATTGCTTCATATGTTTTTTGTTTTTTTTTTTTTAGGAGCTTTATGACTTCAAGTTGTACATTGAGGTCAGTAACCCATTTTGAGTTTATCTTTGTGTATGGTGTAGGAAAGTGGTTGAGATTCTTTTTGAAGGTACCTGTCCAATTTTCCCAAAACCATTTATTGAAGGGACTGTTATTTCCCTTTGTATATTCCTTCCTCCTTTGTTGTAGATTAATTGATCCAATCAAGATGGGTTTATTTCTGGATTCTCTCTTCTGTTCCATTGATCTAGGTGTCTATTTTCATGCCCTTACCATACTGTTTTGATTACTACATCTTAAAATCTTGGATTGTCATACCCCCAGCTTTGTTCTTCTTTCTTAAGACAGCTTTGGTATTTGGGGTCTTTTGTGGTTTCACACAAATTTTAAGATAATTTGTTCTAGTTCCATTAAAAATACGATTTGTATTTTGATAGAAATTGCACTGAATCTGTAGATGGCCTTGGATAATTTGGACATTGAACAATATTAATTCTTCTAATCCATGGTCATGGTATGCCTTTCCATTTATTTCTGTTGTCTTTAATTTCTTTCACCAACGTCTTAAAATTTTCAGAGTACAGGTCTTTTACATCCTTGGTTACATTTATTCATAGATATTTTAGTCTTTTTAGTGCAATTGTAAATTGAATCATTTTCTTAATTTTTCTGTTATTCCATTACTAGTGTATAAAAAGAAAACAGATTTCTGTTTATTAATTTCTTATCCTGTAACTTCACTGAACTCATTTATTCTAACAGCTTTTTAGTGCAGTCTTTAGGATTTTCTATGTAGAGTATCACATCATCTGCAAATAGGGACTGTTTGACTTCTTCCTTACCAACTGCTTTAGCTAAGACTTCCAGGAACATGCAGATTACAAGTGGTGAGAGTGGACATCCTTGTCTTGCTCCTGATCTTAGAGGAAAAGCTTTCACCTTTTCCCCATTAAGTATGACTCTAGTTGTGGGACTGTCATATATGGCCTTTATTATATTGAGGTATGTTCCTTTTACACCCATTTTTTGATAGTTTTTATCATGAATGGTGGTTCAATTCTGTGAAATGCTTTCTTTGCATCTATTGAGATGATTATTTATATTTTAACCTTACTTTTCTTGATGCAATGTATCATATTGATTGATTTGCAGATATTGAATCATCCTTGCATTCCTAGGATTAATCCCACTTGCCTGTGGTGAGTGATCGTTTTAATTTTGTTAAATTCAGTTGGCTAATATTTTGTTGAGGATTTTTGCATCAATGTTCATTAGGGATATTGGTCTGTATTTTATTTATTTATTTTTTTTGGTAGTGTTTGTCTTGTTTTGGTGTCAAGAGTAATGCTGACCTCATAGAATAAATTTGGAAGCATTCCTTCCTCTTCCATTTTTTTAAAATAGTTTAAGAATTTTAGGTACTAACTCCTCTTTAAATTTTGGTATAATTCACCTGTGAAGTCAGCTGGCCCTGCACTTTTTTAGGAGTTTTTTGACTACTGATTCAGTTTCATTACTGGTAATTGGTCTGCTCAGGTTTTTCTAATTCCTCCTGATTCATTCTTAGAAGACTGCATGTTCCTAGGAATTTATTCATTTCTTCAAAGTTGTCCAATCTGTTTGCATAGAATTTTTCATAATAATCTTTTATAATTATTTCTATTTCTGTGATGTCAGTTGTAATTTCTCTTTCATGTCTGATTTTATTTGAATTCTCTCTTTTTTCTTGATGAGTCTAAGGGTTTATCAATTTTGTTTATTTCTCAAAGAACCAGCTCCTAGTTTCATTAAGTTTTTCTACATTTTTAGTCTCCATTTATTTTTATTCTGATCTTTATTATTGCCTTCCTTCTACTAACTCTGGGTTTTGTTCTTTTTCTAATTCCTTTAGGTGAGAGGTTTGGTTATTTATTTGAGTTCTTTCTTGTTTCTTGAGCTAAGTCTGTTATCTATTTTGGCTTATTCTTTACCATGGTATCTCATAATTTTCTTATGGTTTTGATTCCTAATTTTAAAGCTTTATTGATTTTAAATAATTATTTTGTAGTCTCTATCCAAATTGTTCTACTACCTGAAGTTCTCAAAGGTAAAATCTTGCTGATTTGGGGATCTATTGACTCTCATTGAAAGCAAGTTTTTCTTGGGGCAGCTGAGTGGCTCAGTTGGTTGAGCATCCGACTTTGGTTCAGGTCATGATCTCACAGTTCACGAGTTTGAGCCCTCTGTTGGGTTGTGTGCTAACAGCTCAGAGCCTGGAGTCTGCTTCAGGTTCTGTGTCTCCCTTTCTCTCTGTCCCTTCCCTCCTCCCCCCCCCTCAAATATAAATAAAACATTAAAAAAATTTTAAAAAGAGTCCTACTGCAGCTCAGGTCATGATCTCACAGTTCGTGAGTTCAAGCCCTGCATCGGGCTCTCTGCTGTCAGTTCAGAGCCCACTTCAGATCATCTGTTCCCCTCTCTCTCTGCCTCTTCTTGGGTCACTCTCTTCTCTCTCTCTCAAAAAATAAAAATAAAAATAAATAAATAAACATTAAACAAATTTTAAAAATAAAGCAGCTTTTTCTCTAATATATTTTGCAATTTTGGACTGTAAGCTCATCTTTGGTGAGACTTTATCTAGGATAATTCTAGATCTCTTACATACACTATGTGTCTCTCCAGAGGATTCTGAATTCTCCTCAGAAAGAAGAACTTCTAGGCCTAATTTTATGACATTTCTTGACTTGCTAGTTCCCAGATCATGAGATTAGTAAGAAATTTGAACCCCACATCCACATTACAAAATAGGACTTCTATCACTTATTCCCAAATCTACTTTTCCTTCAGATTTTGTTCTAATCAACTGTCTAAGAAACTAACAACAGCACTATCATTAACAACTCATATTTTCATTTTTTTAATGTTTATTTATTTGAGAGAGAGAGAAAATGAGCGAGTGGTGGAGGGGCAGAGAGAGATGGAAACACAGAATCCAAAGCAGGCTCCAGGCTCTGAGCTGTCAGCACAGAGCCTGCCTGACACAGGGCTTGAATCCATGAACCATGAGATTATGACCTGAACCAAAGTCAGACGCTTAATTGGCTGAACCACCAGGTGTCCCAGCAGCATCTCATATTTTCTTATTCTCTTATCCATATACATAAATCCTATGGCTTCTATCTCTTTTTCTGGAAAAACTTTTTATGGAAAACATCTACTTCTGTCTATCTCCAATGAAACCAATTTAGTTTTTTAAATCTCATACATGAAATAAGCCTCCTAGTTACTCCCTTTGTGCTAAGACTTGACCTCCTCTAATTCATTATCCATACTGCAGCCTGTCTGGTCTTCCTAAAATCCAAATCTAATCATGTCACCCATCTGCTTAAAAACCTTTACTGTCACTTTACTTCTACCTTCAAAACAAAACCTAAGATATAAGATGAATTCAAGGTCACTGATAATCTGATCTTTGTTTTAGGCTTTATCTCTTACCAATCTCCCCTCAATGCCTCCAAATGACCAATGCCTCAGTCATACTAAATTTTCAACCTGCTTCAATTCCCCAGAATATATTTTGAATATGCTAGGAAAATAATAAGCTGATCCATAAGTCCAGGTGCAAACTTCTCAACATGAATTATTATTACAACTTTCCTGATAATGAAACTATTTTTCTTCATTATGCTTAGAGATTAAAGCATATTAAGTTGTAGTCGACAACATTTTATTTTTTTAAGTATTAGTGGAATTACTTTCATTTGTTCATATTCCAATCACAATATAATATATATTCCTAATAATATATTTTATGTCCTATAAACATACTATTAATGACAAATAGAATAATAGAATCCTCATAAACAGATAAATGCTTGTCTTAAGGCAAGTGAACTTTTAAAAGAGAACTAGATTCTTAGATAATATAATTAGAAATTGTAAGAGTAAAAAGTTTAGGTTAAAAAGGTCTTTTCCAAGGGTACTTGGGTGGCTTGGTTGGTTGAGCATCCAACTTTTGGTTTTGGCTCAAGTCATGATCTCAGGGTTGTGGGATCAAGCCCTGCATTGAGCGCCATACTGAGTGCAGAGACTGCTTTAGATTCTCTCCTTCTGCCCCTTCCCCCACTCATGCATTTCTCTTTCTAAAATAACATTTTTTTAAAAAATTATTTTTTTAAATAAAAGTGCCCCTCTCCCCCACTCACATGCTTCCTACCTGGTATAATAGTAGGGACAATTCAGTGGGAAAACTAATGAAATCATAGAATATTGGAGCTGAAAGTTCCCTTAAAGATAATTTACCTCCATAGAGTCTCAAATTTGATACTAGTCAGGAAACTTTTTCAAAGAAAATTTTAAAATCCAATATGCAAGACAGATACATGTGACTCTCCTTTGGTTCATTTTAAGGTGTAGGACTGTGTACCCCTAGGCGCATATAGTTCTTCTCTCCTTCACTAGAAACATAAAGGCTACACAGAGCCAAGTTTAAACATCATTGATCTATGCCAACCTAGTCACTGTGCAAATGAAAGAACAGAAGCCCAAAAAGGCAATGATGTAGTCAAGGTCACACAATCAGTTGGAGGCAACGTTGGCATGGACCCTGATATCCTAAGTCTTCATGAAGTGCTATGGCTATAGACCCTATTTTTTACAAAACCTTCAACCCAATCTCAGAAAGCCAATAGAATTTCTCATTTCTCTTATTCCACAAATGGACTAATGCTATAAAGTAACAAGTTTTCCCATGGGATGTTCCCTAGAAGCTTTGACATAAGAAATAGTTGTTTATTGCAGAAAATTATAAGACTAAAGAAAAGCAAACATAAAAGACTGAAATCTCCAGAAATCCCACTCAGCAGAAATAACCAATGTTACTTTTTTCTATGCAAACAATTTATTTAAACCAATGGGGCCATAGAGAGGGTATTAATCAGTATTCATAGTTGCAAATAGCAAATCCTCTTTAGCTGATTTAGACAGAGAAGACATTTATTTATTTATTTATTTATTTATTTATTTTACCATTTATTCATTTTTGAGAGACAGGAAGAGACAAAGCACAAGTAGGGGAGGGGCAGAGAGAGAGGGAGACACAGAATTCAAAGCAGGCTCCAGGCTCTGAGCTGTCAGCACAGAGCCGGATGCAGGGCTTGAACTCATGAACATCCAGATCATGACCTGAGCCAAAGTCAGACACTTAACTGACTGAGCCACCCATGTGCCCCCCAGACATTTATTATAGAACATTAGGAAGTTCTAGAATTTCTAGAAAGATCAAAGAGTCAAGGTTGGAGTCAACCCAACCAGAAAAACACTCAAGCATTATGGGACTGCTCCAGAGAAAACTTCATCACCACTGCCGCCACTGGGCACAGATGTCACAGCCCACACTCTGGACTCCGGGGTAGGCATCAAAACAAATATCACCTCTACTGATTTCCAAAGCCAAACCCAAAGCCAAAAAATGGATTCCCCATTTCATATGCCTCATCACATCCCTCTCTTCCAAACACTTTATCAATGCAAACCTGAGTAATAGCCCCCAGGATACAGAATACATCCTACCCACAAGCAGCAAAAGAAATGCCCCAACACAGAAAAGGTGCTCAAAGATCCTACACTACAATGACATAGTATCTATCTGTATCAGTGGAAATCTTCATATGCAGGTTTCCCCCATATCCAGAAGAAGAGCATTCCTATGAAATCTTTTGTAAGCTCTAATGGTATAAGGGCAAAAAGCAATTAGCATTAACTTAAATGGAAATCTGGGGGCATTTCCAGATCCTCAAAATAAGCTTTCTTAGGCTTTCCTGACACCTGAGGACACATCTTGCTAACGGAGGCACAGGGTAGGTTGAGATAAGTGCAGAAGCTCGCAGACACAGTTCAGAGCTCTGGCGGCTTGCTGCTAAGATGCTGGGTGTTGTTCCCGGGAAGGAGCCAGCCACCGCCACTCTGGTTGCTCTCTGCGTGCCTCTCTGGGACTTGCTGCAAAACCAATGCTGAACACTAATTTTTGCTTTTTGCCTTTTTTCATAAAGGCCAAAATCCTCTTTGGATTTCTTTTGGTGAGCGAAAACTAATACAGGTCTTTTGTAAAAGGGAAATGGCATAACACTGACCTTTCTAAAGCAAGGGATACCTGTATTTTTGTTGCTTTAATCTATAATGATACCACTATGTTAATTATTGGCCTGGCAAGAGTGACACATTGGCCATTCTCTATGAATCACCTTGCTGAAAGCAAGTATTGTTAATTCTACATGTAATGAATAATTAAACTTGTCTTCTCCTGTTCCTTTATGTGAAATGTGAGAGATGACTTCTAGATTTTCCATGACCCCCTCCACCCTCTCCAGCATCTTCCAAAAAGCTGTTTTAAAATATTTTCCAATTTAAATGTTATACATTCTAAACATGATGCAACCTATTTATAAGGATGAAACTCCGTAAAACCGTGGGCTACATGAGGAGTTAGAATAGTGACACACTTATTTACTGCCATGACTAATAATCATTGCAACATCATGATTTTATCTTTCTGAGTTAGTTAAAAACATAGTACAGGAGACCAGTCGCCTCAGACACCAATGAGCAGCCCACAGACTTCCGATCAAAGTCTGTGGCTGCAAATCCATCACAACATATGGTATTTGTGCTTCTATTATAGCCCTGAGCAGCAACTGAGGACATAGTAATGTAGCAAATGCTAATCCACAGTTTAACAATGCAATGTGTGGACTGTAGCTACCTGATACCCATGTGAAGTGACAAGTACCACATGTGTGAAAAGCCTTAGGATGTGATGAAAACAGCCTACTAGTCTCAGAATATGTCCTGGGAAATCTTTTCTTCCTTCCTTCCTTCCTTCCTTCCTTCCTTCCTTCCATTATATCAAAATAGTATCAATATCCACTAACTCATTAACAAGTAATCCTGACTCATCTTCCTGAGGCAACGCTCAAATTCAGTCACTCCCCAGTGTCAACCCTTGACTGGTTTTCATTGTGTGCTATTCCAAGTCCATCTCTCACCCAGGCATGCAGAGCTCTCTAATAAATGTCACTGAAGGCAGAGGAAGATTCATAGGACAGTATCCATCAGGCTGAGTCCAGCAAACTCAGAGAGAAGATTCTAACATTAAGAGGAAGCAGTAATACCAACACAAGTGTAGGTGGGACCAGTTGGTCAAAATGAGGAGAAAATGAAAGAAAGCTAGGTTGGGGTGGGGTGGAAGTGGCTGGTAGAGAAATGGGACAGGGAGGTAGTGCACAGAAGGCCAGGAGTTGAGATCAAAATAAGCAAAACCAGTGAAGGTTAGTGTTTGGTATCTTACCATCAAGCTATGTAGTTTAGCATTTTAAAAACTGCCTTGGTACATAGTAGGTACTACAGAAACATTTGTTAAATCTGACGACATCATATTCTACCTAAAATAAATCCACTCTTGGGGAGTGTGGTAAACTTCTTCTGGATTGCCTGTCTGATAGCCTTCCTTCTGGTAACAAATTCATGTTAAATAGGAGAAGGGATTACGAGTGGGTGACCCGAGCACTGTAGTTATTATAAGACACAGACTTTAAAATGACTATAATTAATATGTTAAAAAAAAAAACAGATGACAAGATGGATAGAATTTCACAAGAAAACTTTAAAATACTTTAAGAACAAAAAGGAAAATTCTAGAACATTAAAATACATTTTTGAAATTAAGAATTTAATAGATGGCTTGACTAGCAGATGGAATATGGACAAAAGAGCATTAAACAGGAAGACAGGTAGGAGGAATATGCAGCAATTCAATCACAGAGATAAAGCCAGAACAGAACACACAAAAAATTAGCATGGTAGATAGATAGGACACACTGAAAAGGTCTAATGTAAATGCAGTCTATATCTGAGAAAGGTGAAGAGAAAGGTAGTATTTAAAGAAACTTCTAGGGGCACCTGGGTGGCTCAGTCGGTTAAGCGTCCAGCTTCAGGTCAAGTCATGATCTCACAGTTCATGAATTCGAGCTCTGCATCAGGCTCTGTGCTGACAGCTCGGAGCCTGGAGCCTGCTTCAGCATCTGTGTCTTCCTCTCTCTCTACCCCTCCCCTGCTCACACTCTGGGTCTCTCGCTCTCTCTCTCTCTCAAAAATAAACATTAAAAAATAAAGAAAGAAACTTAAAAACTTTCTAAAACTGCTGAAATACATCAAACCCCAGATTCAAGAAATACAATGAATCCAACAATGATAAATACAAAGTAAAAGCACACCTAGGCACAAAATAATGCATATAAGCCACTTAAAACTTAAACACAAATAGAAAAACTTTAAAGCAGCCAGAGGAGAAAACAGACACTTTTCTTCACAGGCCTAAGAAGACTTCTCCCTGACTTCTCAACAGTATGTACCAAGTCAAAAGAAAACAAAATTACATTTTTGCACTGCTGAGAGAAAGCAAAACGGTCAACCTAGAAATTTCATATCCAGTAAAAATATCCTTCAGATGTGAAAGAAAAGTAAAACACTCCCAGAGAAATTCCAGAGAATTTATCATCAGACCTGCACTAACGGTGATGTTAAAGAGAATTCTCTTTGTGAAGGAAAATGAGCCCAGAGAAAAACATGGAGACGCCGACAGGAGCGAGGAGCAATGGGAAGGGTGAATCTATAAGTAAAGCTAATTGTGTTTTACTGTACAACCAGTATATAATGTCCTGTGGGGCTGCAGTTGTATGTAGGGTTAATAAGCAAAACATAAAAGAAATAAAGGAGATAAATAAAGATGGTGTTTAAGGGCTTCAGGTTTTCTGAGAATTGGTAAAAGTACAAATTTATATTAAACTCTAATAACATATGGACGCATATTTTAATCTCTAAGGCAATCACTAAAAGAATACACATCTAGCAAACTATTTAAGGAGAAAATGGAATAACAGAAAATAAATCATTAGTTCAAAGTAAGGCAAGAAAGCACAGAAAATAAGTGGACAACTGAAAAATAAAAGTTAATAGATAGCAGACATATACCCAAATATATGGGAATGTAGTTTAAATAAACTACCAATAGAAACATAAAAAAATGTCAGACTGGATAAAAAAAAAAATAAGCCACTTATCTTATATAAAGATAGTTTAACTATGAGGACACAAGTAGAATATGAATGTATGTCTATATAACACGAATGTTAACTCAAAGCAAACTGGTGTCATTATTGTGATACCTAACCAGATAACCTTAAGACAAGAACTAGTGTGTCAGCAGTAAAAAGAAATATTTCAAAATGGCAAAAGTGTCAATTTATCAGGCAGATATATTCATTACAAAGTTTTATATATTTAATAACATATCTTCAAAGCATATAAAGAAAAAATGGACAAAACTAAAAGGCAAAATAAGCCTATCCATAATCAGAGTGGGAGGCATTAACACACATTCTCAGGAACTGATGGAAAAAGCAGACACAAAAATCAATAAGGAAAGAGACTCTGGATTAACAGATGTGGCCTAACTGATACACAGAGCACTGTACCCAACAATCACAGAATATTTTTCCCCCAAGTACACATGGAAATTTACCAAACTTGACCATATGCTGGCCAAAAGTATATCTCAGGAAAATTTCTTAAAAATGAAATCATTCATAGCAATTCATTGACCATATGGAATTAAGTTGGAATCAGTAATAAAATAACCAGGAAATTTTTAAATTTTTAGAAATTAAAGCTCTAGACCTCTAAATAAACTACGGGTCACAGACGGAATCGACATGGGAATTGAAAGTATTTTGAATTGACTAATAATTAAAATATGAAGTATTAATACATGTGAGATGCAAACAAAACAGTGTTTAAAGAGATATTCATAACCTTTTTAAATGCATACATTATATAAAATGTGTTGATACATAATAAAAAATAAAACCTTTTAAGTTATCTAAAAATCCAGCTAAGAAGTTGGAAAAATAAGAGCAAGTTAATCCCAAAGAAAGAATGAAGAAACTAGGAGAGGCAATTAAATTATAAAGCAAACATACAAAAAATTAACAAACCAAAACTCCTTCTTAGAAAAGACTAATAAAATTGACCCTCCCTAAATTGTTATTAAAAATTTTTTTTAGGGAGAGATAAGGTTCAAGTTACTAGTATCAGGAATAATGAAGAAATTGAGGGAAGGAGGCAAGCCATGAGAGACTCTTGCATGCTGAGAACAAACTGAGGACTGATGGGTGTGGGGGGGAGGGGGGGATGGGCATGGAGGAGGGCACTTGTGGGGATGAGCACTGGGTGTTATATGGAAACCAACCTGACAGTAAACTATTTAAAAAAAAAAAAGGAATAATGAAGAAACATACCAGAGATTCTATAAACACGGCAAAGATCATAAGCGGATAGTATGAATAACTTAATGCTAATACATTTAAAATGTAGTTGAAATAGACAAATTCCTAGAAAATCATCATTTACAAATCAACTCAATAAGAAATTTTTTAAAAATCCATGTCTATTAAGACAATTTAATCTATAACTGAAAATCTTCCCACAGAATCTCCAGGCCCAGCAAGACACATTCCCTAGTGAATTCTTCTAAACATTTAAGAAATGAATAACCCCAGTCTTACACAAAACTTTTTGGAGAACAAAAGCCAGAATGCCCTTGATACCAAAATCTGAAAATACATTACAAGAAGGATAGTGATAGACCAATTTATCTCACAAATATAGATTTGAAAATCCTAAACAAAATATTAACAAATAGAATGCCACAGTATCTGAAATAACAAATGAGAGCTATGTATTGTTCTACATAAACATATATGCTCTACATATCTATTGTTCTAGTAATGTATTGGTTGGTTTAACACTGAAACATCAATCAATGTAATTCTCCACATATAAAGGGGAATATTCATATTATCATCGCAGAAAAAAGCATTTAAAAAAAAAAACCTGACACCCATTCAGGATTAAAAACTAAAAACTTTTAGCAAACCAAGGAGAGAAGGGAAACTTCTCAGTCTAAAAGAGCATCCTATAAAGATACTGCACACCTTTATCATGCTTAATAGAAAAACAGTGAAAGGTTTTTTCATATGACCAAGAAGAAGGCAAGGATGTCCACTTTCATGACTTCTATTCAATAGGGCCCTGGAGGTCCCAGCTGGTATAATAAGGCAAGAAAATAAAATACAAAGATTAGAATGAAAGAAACAGAAGTGTCATAAATTGCAATGAAACCCGGTTGTACCCACAGAAAATACAAAATAATCTGAAAACAAATTGTTTGAATTAAACAAAGAATTTAGCAAATTTGCTGGATACAAATTCATTATAAAAATCAGTTCTAGTTCTCCATAACATCAAAACCTTGAACTACACTAATTAAGATACCGTGGTGTTAGCATTAAACTAACAAACTAGAGGAACAGACTAGGATCCAGAAACAGACCCTCACATATTATCACTGATGTAGGAGACTAAACACAATGGGAAAAACTGGCTTCTTCAGTGAATGGTGTCGGGTCAATTAGATATCTATATTGAAAAAAAAAATCATCCTAACCTTTACCACATACCATATTAAAGCTCATTTCCAAATGGATTATAAATCTAAGTACAAACTATAAAGTAATAAAGTTTCTAGGAGAAAACTTAGGAGTTTATCTTTTTGACCTTGAAGTAACCAAAGCTTTATTAAATATGATACAAAGAAAAAGTACTAACCATAAAAGAAGCCACTGATCAACTGGGTTACATTTTACATGCTGAAGAGCTTCTATTCATCAAAAGTCCCTTTGAGAGAGTGGCAAAAGATATTTACAATAATATATTGGAAAAAGGACTTTAATCTAGAATGTAGAAAGAGACCCTAATAATCATTAAGGAAAAGGCAGTCAATTAAACAGTAAAATGGGCAAAAGACTCGAGCAAAAACGTCTTTAAGAAAGTATATCAAAACTGCCAATTATATGAAATTCTAAACTAATCTATGATGTCAGGTGTTAGAATCATGTTTCCCTTTGCTAGAGAGGGGTAGTAACTAGATGTTCTGGGCATTAGTAACATTTTATTTCTTGATCTGGGTATTGGTTATATAAGTCTTCTCAGTTTGGGGGAAATTTATCGAGGGATATTTTCACCTGGGCACATTTCTCTCAGTGTATTTTATACTTCAGTAAAAACTTTCCTTAAAAAGAATTAATTAACCACGTTTGCTTTCCTCATCAGGCTCTTCCTCCAATTTGTCTTTTCTTATGTAAGTCACTGCTTAGTTCTCCTGATGTTTTACTTGACTTTATAATACAATTTGCTTGAAAGGGTTCCAAAAACACCTTTGCCAAAGCTGACATCTTAACAAGATGATAATGCCACTTACACAATATAGTAGGTTACAGATACAAGCTACTTCATCACTTATATAGCTGCAACTATTGTTTAAAAAAAAAAAAAACAGTGGTATCACAGGCACAGTTGTTGCAAAAATAATCTATCTTCCATCACTTCCCTGGACCAGCTGAGTAGGAACATAGCAGGGAAGATGGCTGGTTACCTAGAGTAGTAAATGAGACGATGGAAGGGAATGAGATGATATAAACTATAAACCATTAAGTAAAATAAGATTTCACTATCCCCATTCCATTTTATAGCTTAGACAACATAGAAAATCACTCAAATTTCTTACATAACTAGTATAAAGGGTGTTGGTTCAGCTGGGCATCAGGGTCAAGTGCACCCAGGGAATCTAATGTGGCCAGGACGGTCTCTCATGTGTTCTCTTGGGTCTCTGCTTCCAGTGATGGAGTATGTGAAACAGGTCTGGCCAGTCACAGAACTGAATTTCTCTGGCCACAGTGATTGATTCATCCAAGATGGTCCTATCATAGTAAGGATACCTGTGTAGGAGGCACCAGGAAAAGATTTCTCTTTTCTCTCTTTCCTACTGGGTTTGAAATTAGAATCTAAGATATAATTTAAGTCCCATGGATTAAGCCCCACACTTTACTCAATGACTAGAGTTTTTAGGTGAGTTAATACAGAAATGAAGCCACCATGGAAATTATTTATTTAGACTTTTGAAGTTAACTTGGCAAAGTCTTATGCTGAGAAGTCTGTGATCCCTTGTAGATTCCAATCAGAATATAGAGTGACAGCTAAGATCAGAAACTGTCCAGAATCTCAGACCAGCCCTCCGGACTGTCTAACTACAAATGAAAAGTTATCCAGTCTGGACCATCCCCCAAGATCTGCAGTCCATCCAGATATATAATCTATATAGTCTTGTATGGATAACAAGCTCTCTTTTTAAAAAATGTTTATTACTTTTTAGAGATAGAGAGTGCACATAGGAGCAGGGAAGGGGTGGAGAGAGAGAGAGCGAAAGAACCCCAAGCAGCCTCCACACTGTCAGCATAGAGCCCACTGTGGCACTTCATCTCACGAACCATGAGATCATGACCTGAGCCGAAATCAAGAGTCAGATGCTTAACCAAGTGAATGACCCAGGCACCCCTGGATGAAGAGCTCTCTTACCAAGAGGCAACTAAGGCACAAAGCATAACCCTGGCTTATGTTGGCACTCATTCAACTAATATTTATTGAGCATACACTGTGCTAAAAATTGAGTTAAATAAGACAGTGTCTGCCTTCATATATCTTAAGGTCTTGTGGAAAAAAACAACAAAAACAGGCAAGTATATAATATCATAAATGCTATAAAAAATATTATGGTGACACCTTAGAGTAGCATCTAGTCTAGGCTTGGGTGGTCCACCAAAGCTTCCTGGAGAAAGAGACATGAAAGCAGGGACCTGGAGGATATGACACAACCAACCAGGTGAAGAGATGGAGAAGAACGCTCCCAGCCGTATGGAAATGCAACATATAACAGAAAGACAGAAGGACTTCACCAGGCCTGAAGGGCAAGCACCAGAAGTAGAGAGTGGTATGATGTGATAGAGGGGGCAATCGCCGAAATCCTTAGCAGTCCTGCTAAGAAGTTTGAGTTTTAATCTGAGAACAATGGGAAACTCCTAAAGGCTTTTTTAAAAATAGTTTATTGTCAAGTTGGTTTCCATATAACACCCAGTGCTCATCCCCACAAGTGCCCTCCTCCATGCCCATCCTAAAGGCTTTTAAGGAGGGAAGCGGCACACCAAGATTCACATTTTAGAAATGTCACTCCCCATGGGGTCTGCAGAATGGCCTGAGGGGATGCAAGAGAGGTGGCTGTTTTCTTCTGTCCCTCGTAGGGATCCATGAGAAGGCTGTTGCAATCACCCAGGTGAGAGATGATCATGTTCTGAACCAAGACACTGTCAGAAAGGTATGAAAGGATCTCAGATGGATTAGGAGGTTGAAGCAGTAGGCTTAATATTTTATTGGTTCTTGAGCGTGCCTGATATTCCACCATCAACTCCCAGGTGGCTGGCTAATCAAGATGATATATTCTATTAAGGATGTTCAAACAGAAGGGATTCTTACATCAGGTAAGGGACTTGTTCATATCACTCAGGATTCCTTTCAAGTTCGCAGTACTTTGGTCCTGTGCTGAAGACAGAGAATAAGCTTGACTCTTTATTTACTGATCTCTTGAATAATAGAAGTAGAGATCTTTTGTTGCCTAAATAGCGGTAAGATATTGGACATAAAAATAAAGCTCTACTTATAATGGAGGTTCACTGTACACTCATTTCACCTACTCTGAGAGAGAGGGGGACCAAGTAAATATTGCAGGCAATTCTGCTCATTGCTCCCCTGAATGGCCACATGCCCCCAAATAAGAATGAGAAGGGAGCTGGTAAATCTGCTGTTCCTTCAGTCAACTCAGCTCCCACGGTCCTTCTTGGGAACAAGTCTTGCCACTCTGCTTATAACTCTGGTGCTCAGAGATAAGCATTTTTGAATTTTCAAACCTCACACTTCCCCAAAATATAAGCCAACTACTTCATTCAGTTCTTAAGAGAAGTGATCTGTTCTAACACTAGAAAAATGGTGATGTGGATTTATTGAGAGAGCACATATTAGTCTCCAGTTTTATATACTGCACTTTAGGTATACAGTGTAAGGAGTTCTTAAGGGTGATTTTTTTTTTTTAACCACATGAAAATAGACCTTAGGTACTGGCATGGAAACAGTTGAGTATGACTTGACTCCTGGAAAAGTAAATTAATGGAAGTCACTATCCCGGAAGTCATAAAACCTAAAAATACAAATTTTCTAATTTCCAGGAGGATTATAAGGGGAACTAAGGAGTTTCAGAACAACCCTAATATGATATTGATTTTGTTTCCAACAAACCATTGTTTATCACAACTATCCAAGAGACAGAGTGAGTGGGGGCTTTCTTCAGCCCTCCTGGCCTTGTAGATGGAAAGATCCTGAACCATTAAGTTCCTGGGAACTGTTTTTGTGCAGATTGTTCAGGTAAAGTGCTGACTCAGGGCTTTAACCTGTCAGTCAATTCCTCGGGTGGGCCCAAAACTATTTTTGAAAAACATTTCCCTGCCTAAATTACTCAGATGCTATGGTTTCATTTCCAGTTAGAAGAGACAGTCTGGGCATTTTCCTTTTCACCTCATTTCCCATAGTCTTTTTCTCCTTCACTCCTTTCTATTTTTTGATTTAAATAAAGGACAAGACTTTACAGTGATTAAGAGGCACACATAGCAATTCCACTAATGTTGCTAGGCAACAAGGGCCATGTCTGAGCTCAATGAATGAATTCTGAGCATCTGCACGAAAGGAAATTGAAGGAGCCAGTGAGTGAACTGTTTTGATAACTATAGAGGTTAGTACTTTTTGACACACCTGCTCCTGGATTTGCCTAAGTAGGGAAAAGGCACACTTATTGTGGATCTTTGTAGTATGCTCTGGTCTAAAATGTGTTCAAAATTCCCCTCAGTGGAAAATTGACACAATATGATATCATGATCGTCAGCTCAAGAGGAGAAAGTAGGTAAAAATGGCTTCTGTCTGTATTTTCCTAGTTCAGGGCCACAGGGCCTGTAGCTTGGGCTATTTCTAATGGGCTCCACGCTGATCTGGGCATGTTTTCTCCCCCCCCTCCTCCAGTTCAGCTCAACAAGCTGATTAATTACAAGGGTATTTTCTATCTCCTAGTCAGCAACTCCCATCCCCTACAATCAGCATTTACCCTCCTCAGTGGCAGTGAAAAATATAATTGTTGACTATAATTAAGTCTATTTTATTTTGTTCTTATTACAAAGCAATGCATGATCATTAGTAAAAAAGCAGAACAATGCAGACACACAAATGAACATTAACATCCATTATCCTGCTCATGAGAGACAAGCAATGTAAGAATCTGGGTGCATAGCATTCTAGGTGATTTTCTGTGCATGCACGGTTTTTTCTTTCTTACAGAATTTTATGACCTGTATACATAAAATCATGAATTGACTTATAAATTCAATAATGGTTTCTATACTGTACCATATCGAAACATTTCCACAAAACGTGGTATAATTTACAGGATAAATGACCAATTGCAAGATAACTTGACTAATCGTATTGTATCTTCCCACTTATTCTCTGGCCTAACCATAGCTAGCTTTATTACTTCCCCAGTCTTACATCACCCTTTTCATTTCTACTAATATTACCCTACTTCAAGTCTCCTACCTGGCCACTTGCAGTGATGAATTAATTAGTACTCTTGGTTTTAAGTGTCAGAAACCCAAAGTCAGAATGATTTAGGCAAAATGTGTCGCTGCCTGGCTATAAGTTTCAGTACAGCTGAATACGTAGTGGGATCCAGGGACTCAAGGTCTACAGGACTGGGCCTCACTGCCTCTACCTCCTGGCAATTCCCTCTTTTGTAATGGCTTCATTCTTGGGCAGGGTCTCCCCTAAAGGTGAACAGATAGCTGTCAGCATCTCTAAGCCTCTCTGTTCTCAGGAACTCCATGGGAAAGAGCATTCCTCTGATTTTGTCCTGAGAGCCATTACTGTACCCACCTGAACTAATCTCTCTGGCTGGGGGTCAGGCATTCTGAGTGGAGCTGGGCTCTCTGAATGAAGCTAGGCTTAGGGAACATGCCCAAACTGGAGCCTGGGACACAGTTCACCCTATCCACGACACAACAGTCAAAGAGGGGCCATTTCCTAAAGCAAAACCAGAATGCTGTTACCAGGGAAAGGAAAAATATATGCTGGGCAGTCATAAATAAGAACTATTCACTACCATCTGCCTGTATGCTCCATTTGCTCTTTCAGACCCACATGCCACCCTTCTCCACTTGGGCTCTGTGTAGGCACCATATCAATCAGGTCTTTCCCTCTGGCTTCTGGTTGGGTGCAGTCAACAGGATGCATCAGCAGAAGAGTGAGGTCAGAGAATGTCTCCATCTCCTGCCTTGCTGAGCCATGGGTTGGCTGTGCTCCTATACTGAGGACCACACCTCCTGTTGGGTGAATGTCTACAACCAGCTACAGACCTCTTTGGGTTCTGGCAGGAACTCTCCTCCTTTGCCCCTTTAGGTTTAGTGATGGTAACAGCTCACTGCTGTGGTGGGCTCCAGGGTGCCTGACCATCCTTTGTTGTTTTAACTCTGCACACACCTTTACCTCATTCGTATGTGCCCTCTCTTCCCCGTGGGACCTTGTCAGGTACAGCCTGCTAACGGATTGCTCGGCCTATTTGTGGTCCTGCACATCATCCACAAATCTGTTTAACTTTAAAGTCCTCATTCGAGAAATGGATACAAATATTGGAAGTTCAAGGCTAAAGGCTACTGTCAATTTAATAGAAATTACCAGTCAATTATTACTAGGCTTTGGTGACCACAGAAGCACACTGGATATTGTAATACATGCTAGTGATTCCAGCTGCTTTCAGATTTGGTTGATTTACTAGGATGTACCTGAAAAAAATACCCTATGAAGATTATCCTTAAATGCAGTTGAGCCAGCTTCCTTAGAAGGAATTGAACGGAAAAGGAAAAGGAAGGAAGGGAAGAAAGAAAAGACGAAGGAAGGAAGGCAAGGGAAGGAAGGCAGGGAAGGGAAGAGGGAGGGAAAATAAAGCCACAGGGATAAAGTTATGACCTTAGAGTTCAAGAGCCTGGAAACTGAGTCTAGCTTTGCCTATGCCTCATAGTTGGCGCCCTTGGGACCCCTAGGAGTCATTATCATGACCTGTCAAACACTGAGAGTAGACCAGAACATCTTTGAGGTCCCTTCCAGCTTTAACAACCTGTTAGGTTCTGATGACCTATAATTAACAATGCCCACAAAACAAATGCACTTACAAACACTGCCAGTTCAAAGAAAATAAGGATACTTCACCAAGGCGGCTAAAAATGTTTCTTCTGACCAAGAAAGCAAATTCTTTTTGAAAAGTAAACAATCATTTAAGTTACTAATGGGACAGAAATCTAGGCACCAACTTTGATTCAAAACAAAATTGTTTTTGTTCGGATTCTTGCCGCAGACCAAATTTTATGTACAGCGTGGGACTATCAATCGGGATCTACAGGGAAGCCCAAGAAAAGCACCAATGAAGCCAGCAGGAGCCCACACAGCCTGGCCATGAATGCAGTGCAAGATGAGAAACACAGCAGAAAATCGACAGAGAAGGGGGAGTCCCCACACATTGTGTAGTTTCTTGGTCCGGCCAAGATCATGGCGGCTGTAGGAGGAAGATCAAAAAAAGAAGCCCAAAGCAGGAAATGAGCTGTAACTTGGCAGAGTCAAAAAAGAAGACAAGAAAGCATGAGACCTATCAGGTCCAGAGAAGGAGCTTCGAAAACGTAGCCTGTTTATTCAGGAATGAGGCAGTTGATAATATTTAAAAGGATAAATATATTTCAGCTTTGAGGTATTTTATACTAGAAATATCCACGATAAACAGCTAGGTACAAGAATGGTCAATAGACAAACTGAATGTGGGAAACGAAACTTATTAGTGTATTGGGCAGGGTGGGTGGGGAGAGGAAGAGTCTTGGTTCCTGAGGGGTCAATGTTTGCTCAGGACAGCGTAAGTTAAGTACAGAACACCTGCATTAGAACCCAGTGAGAACTCAGCAGCCTCAAATAAGAAGGAGGAAGAATATGGAGGAAAAGTCAGAGGCTGACCTATCTGTTCTGTACTGACCAATGGTTTCAAGTCATGTGCCAAGTAAATACCAGCTGGTAGAGGATGTCTCCAAATCTGTTGAGAAGGATAGTGAATCACGATGTGGGAAGACAAAGTGATAGAGCAGTGAAGTTTGCAGCTGGAGGGATGGGTGGGTTAAGAATGGGGAGTGGTGGCTCATTCGAATCATTTGCTGACCATGGAACATGTATTCCAGAACTCCACTCCCCCAGTACAGCAGCCAATAGATGCGTGTAGTTATTGAACATTTGAAATGTAGCTGGTCCAAATTCAGATGTGCTGTATGTGGAAAATATACACCAGATTTTGAAGACTGAGTACAAAAAAATGTAAACTATTTCATTAATAATTTTAGATTGATTATATGCAGAAATAATATTTTGGGTATGTTGAATAAAATAAAATACATTGTTGAAGTCAATTTCACTAGTCTCTTTTTAGTTACTTTTAACATAGTTACCAGTAAATTTAAAATCACAAATGTGGCTCACATTTGTTGTTAGCATGATATTTCTACTGGACAGAGCTATTGTGTAAAGTCCCTTCCTGTCTCTCCAGACTTCTGTGATATTATGATATCCGGGAAGACTTGACTTAGCTTCAAAGCTCACTGTCTTTCCCATTTCAAGCAGAGTCTAGTTTCAGACTAAGTGAAAGAAAACCAGACTGAGACCCAACAACTGCTGTATCCCCACAATTCACACTCACTGGGGAATATACACTTACTTAGAAGAACGATCACCACCACCTCCCCATGTGTAGACCCACTTACCATATACGTACACAACCATATTTGTATGTGTCAGAATAATATCCATACATAGGGAAGGAATATTAGCCGAATCATTAGTTATCAGTAGAGATTCACATTTCTACTGTCAACCTTAATCGTTTGTTTGAACTAGGGAGAGTCATTAGTGCCTGTTAATAAGAAGAGGTTCTTTGAAATTCAAAACAGTGTTTGAACTTCACGTCTCCCATTTCCTAACAAGAAACCAGTTCACTGAGAGGTTTTTCTAGTCCTCTGCCTGTAATCAAGAGTTCCAGGGCTTCTCAGACACAACAAAGAGCAAAACCCAAGCTTTTGCCTTGGGATGAAAATTTCTAGCGTGCTCTACCAACTAGCATAATTGATTCTCTGGACTTGTGCTCTCTCCAAACGTTGGGAGCCACTAACTGGATCCTTCCAGCATTGTCAGCTCCACTGGAAACCTGCTACCTGGCACACCTATTCTCAGTACCTGTTAATTGGATCAAACTCCTGGTCCAAACTCTGTGTGATCAGTCCATAATGACAATAATTTTGTGGAATGATGCAAGTCAGATCTTACTCAAGCGAACAAAGGATTTCCTTCACAGATGAACTTCAAAGACCTCTGGCTTTGAGGACGGTCTCTTTTATGCAAGAATTTTGGCCCCTTTATTGGACATCTGCACTTTCAGGCTATGAAGCATTCATTCTCCCTTCAGGTGGTAAAAGAGCTCCATTTTCTTTGAGGGAACCGTCTCATCCCTACTCTAGTCCATGTGGTTTGGACAGTGCTGAGACTATTCTTCCCCATCTCATCTCCAGGGACAGCACATAATCTAGGCCTGCCAATTACCATTTGTACTCTCCCTGGAAACTCCAATAGAAACATAATACAAACCACAATGATTCAGAGATGGTTACATGGATGTAAACTGGTCCAGTGGTCTTTAGTTCCTGGAATTTGTTGGAACTCATGGGATGGATGACCTTTGTTTTATCTGCATTTGAAGATGATAGGACAAAAGCCTGGAAGTTCAAGGCACTGCTACATGATAAGGCCCTGCTTCCATCCATGATAAGGATGGAAGAGTAAAGAGTCCAATTCCAAGGGTATGGTTTGAGGCACTGGTCCAGCAAGTTGCGCTCTGACAGAGCAGAACCTTTCAGTTTGGTGACCTAAAAATTCTCATTTTTGGTTAAACTACTTTGAATTTTCTTGAAACTGGAAGAATCCTAACATCACTCTGCAAATATTTAACCCACTACATGGATAATCTGCATTTTTCCTTAGACTTCAAGGTCAGCATCTCATGAAGTCTTCCCTGTTGATATAAGCACACTCTGAATTTTCTTCTAATTTTGTCCCTTTCAACAAATAGTCTGTAAGGCACATTATCATGATCAGATACCGATAATTACCTCACCTTAGAGATCTGTTCTACCCAGAAACAAGTGAATTCAAAGGTCACTTTACTATTTCATGCTGAGTTACTGATAATGTTCGACATCAAGTCATCCTTGCTGCTCATTTGAATTATATCCCAGTTCCAAACTCTTGGCTTCTGTATAGACCCTGAAACCCAGCTGCCAATTTGCATTCCAGCTTTGACTGGTATCGAAATGCGTCCCTAGGTTTCTGACTGTCTCTTGTAATGATTTCCCCGAGCCTTGGTTACTTTGGGATCAGAGGTCTACCTGACCATTCTTCCCACTTCAGGAACTGTAGATGAGTCCCTAGTTTATTTTGAGAAACTTCCTTAAGAACAATAATCTATATCATTTGAAATGCTCAACTTCCAGATTCCTCAGGGCTGTGGTCTAAACATTACCATTTGCCGAATTTCCCTGATGCCAGCTCTTTGTCATAATGTCACCTTATGGACTAATCTTTCTACCATGTACCTGTTATGTTTCCCCAAAGCCAACCTCATCCTAATGGATAAATATGTCTTCAGACATTTCTCACCAAACTTCAATTAACCTTTCCAAACCTAGGCCAACACCAAAAAACCACCATGCCTCCCTAAGTACATGCTGATGTACTTAGGTCACTCCTGTGTTCACTTACTGCCACGTGTATTGTGGGAAAAAAAACTGCACTAGGAATCAAAACATCTGGATTCTAATCTTGGCTCTGACATGTACCGGTAATGTGACTTTAAGCACACACACAAAAAACTCTTTTTCATAACCTCTCAAAGTTCCATTTCCTTTATCTATACGCTGGGTTAATAAAACTTGCCCTGATTTGCTGGATAACAATGCAAAGGAAAGCACACTGTAAACTCTGAAATATCACGTAAATAAATGATTAATATGAAGTCTTCTCACTGGGCAGAACTGTTATCTCATACACCTTCTTCACTACAAACAGCCACACATATTGTCAACAATGGGTGAACTCTTGTTGAATCACAAGTATATACTCCTAAAACTCGGTGTTTAAAACAGAAGACAAAAATGTTTTCTAATAAATCAAGTGAAGGGTTAGGTTAGGAAAGATAAAGATGTGGAGGAAAAAGAAGAGAGAAAAGCATGGGTTGTGAATGATGGCAGAAGTGTTGGGCGAGTGGAAAGACAAGAGAGAAAGGGAACCACGAGCAGCAGGGCCAGTGGGACGGAAGATGACATACATGCCCGTAGCACAGTGGGGGAGGGGGAGGAGGAAGAGAAGAGGAAAAGGTGGAGGGGAATAGGAAAATGTGACGGAGCAGAAAAGGCATCGGTCATTCTTAAACCAGAGCTATCTGCTTGGGAAACAACCCGGGATTGAGAGGGAAGTGAGTCCCTTGCTGTCCGGTGACTTTTGGTCACGTAGGAGAGAACTGGGTCATTTGGAGCCGTCTGAGGAGAGCCCAGCACGGAGTTAGCAGCAGGTACAGACAACGCTTACTCCATTGGATGAGATGGGGACAGCAGGTGGACAAAAAAAAAAAAAAACAACTATGAGAGAAACAGTAAAGGGGAAGAAGGAGAACTTAACAGTTCATAAAATAAAACCTTTTGCCAGACCTAACTATTAAAATATTGTCTGATGGGGGCACAATCTCACCGTGGTTGTGCTTCTTCACTAAATACCTAATAATCTGAGTTGAATGTAACCAATTACCTGGACACACTTAAAGAGAAGACTGGAATTTTCAAGCACAAGCTGGATTTGGACACCTCAGTGGGAATTCTGATACATGAGGGAGGCTTCAACTTTCTTCTGGCCTCTTAAGGACATTCCTGTAACTAACATTCGAGATCCCCAACTTATCTTAGTCATCTCTGAAGATGGAAAAGGAGGACAGAGGTAATGTAGCTAAAGGATTTCTGATTAGAGAAGAGGGAGAATTCCTGGAGAAAGAGACTGTCAAAGAGAAAGAGAAAAAGTCTACCGAAAGGGACCTCATCTCCTATGAGGGGCCCTGATCCCAGAGCACACAGGACCCTCTCTCTGGGATGACACAGGCTCTCTTTCTCAGAGTAGCTTATCTGTATTCCTGTGACACAATACACTGCCTATAAAGCCCTTAGCATAGTATTTGGAATAAAAGAAGAAAGTATTAGGAACTCACAGTTGTGAAGGCAGGGGAAGTAGAAATAATAGAATTAATAGTAAGAGCTGGCATAGTAGTAGAAGAGGTAGATGAATGGTCGTGGTTTTAGGGCTGGGTGTAATATACCAGTGTCTGTAATATACCACAGCGGTACAGTGGAGCAGAGATGGCTGCAAGCATCAGTCAGGGGCTGGAGCTCAGGAGGCAGACCCCCCTAGGTTTGGACCCTTGGCTCCAGCATGTATAAGCCATGTGAATTTGGGCAAGTTGACTGATCTTCCTATGTCTCAATGTCACTACATATAAAATGATGATAAGAGCAATTCCTGCACAGAACTGTTAGATGGAGTGAATGAGAAAATACTTACACAAGGGTCTAGCACCCACCTGCACTACTGCTCAATGCCTATTAGCTAGAAATAGCAGGAATGACAGCGGGGGTGGAAACATGGCCAAGGGGTACATGCCAGGTACAGACCATAAAGTAAAGGGAACATCAGCCCTGTCCCTAAAGATCCCGGGCCACGAAATCTGCAAGAGCCTTCCCCAGGAGAGGCTTTTTCAACCTCAAATAGAGAAGTCGTGTTCGTTCCATCCTCCCATCTCCTCTCAAACCCCATAGCCTCAGAACCCATAGTTACAAGTGAAATTCAGTGTGTGAGGGAGGGAGGGAGGGAGGGAGGCGGGAAGGAGAGGTGGTGGCTGTTAATATCTATTGGGCACAAACCCAAGACAGGCCTGCAGTGATGAGGAGATCGTGCCTATACAGTTACAGTTGAAACTTTCTCAAGTTTAGTTAAATTTCTCCAACACTATGATATGCCAGACAGTGTGCTAAATAATGGGCACACGGTGTCCAGCAGAGAAGTCAGGCACACAAAACAAATAGTTCTCAATAGCTCTGACAATTACAAACAGTTGATAACAGCAATTGGTACACACAGCTCTGAGCGTGTAGAAGGGACACAGGGAAGGCTTGGGGGTCTGTCGGAGATAATTGAGTTCGGATTTAAAGTGTGAGTAGGAAGTAGAGGAAAGACGGGGGATGGGCAGGGTCAGGCTTAAGCTTTGGAAAGATGGCCAGTCATCTGGCAACTAAATGAAGTGGAGGCCGGACAGCCACAGTCAAGAAAGGAGTTTGGTGATGATGCCAATCACTCCGAAAAGAGATGGTGAAGTCTAATGACAGCAGTGACAGGAAGGGTAGGAGAGGGTTGCAAAGTCAAGGTTACATAATTCTAAATAAAACAGTGCTAAAATTAAGCTAGTGTAAAAAGGTTACTAGTTATTTTTCCCCCCACAGAGTAAAACCTCAGCAGTTCAACATAATTGGATAGAAGCATGTCACAATTAATCAAATATGAATTACGGATTTTTTTTTAAAAAATATGACTAACTGCTTAGGGTTTTTTTTGACTACATGAGATACTTTAAATACCTTTCAAATCCCCTGCTCTTAATTAGCAGCATCGGTGTTCCTGCAAACAAGTTAAGTGAGGTTATTAAAAGTAAAATTTTTTTCCGAAGTGGATGGGACTTTTCTCTCTGCTGACTTTGTTCCCACAAATGTGCTCTTCCTGGATTACAACAAAGCCAATTCCTCTTTTGCTAGGATAGCAACTCATAGCCCTGACCTCAGGCCCATCAATAACACAACCATAAAAAAAAACAAAAAACAAAAAAAACTGACGTGTTTGAAGTTAACAGACAATCTTCCTGATTCTCAGGATCCTCTGGGGGTGACTCAATTTGCTTTTCACAACTTCATCAGCAATGCCATGATAAAATTCAGTTCAACCCCAGGACAAACCATCAAACCATCTCTATCTAGGGAGATCTAGCATCCAATCTTATCCTTTGCTAAAGTATCAGATTAATTGAAAGCTTTCAATAAGAAAACTTATCTAAAATTCACACTAGTTCAATGCACTATTTCCCAAATACTTGTGCATTTCTTACATCATAACCCTCATGAGTCATAAAGAATGTGTTTACTATGAAAAAGACTGAACTCAACTCTCACGATTGCACTGACTAGAAATCTAAGTACAAAGGAAATACTTCAGTACTTCCACATTACCTAAAGAGGCACAACAGGCACTTGCTCCCATAAGGTTTCTTAGTAGAGGAGATCAGAAGGGACTTAGTTCTGACTTTCACACTAATCGTGCAAAAACTTTCTCAATACTTGAGAGTTAAGAGAATAAGATGAGTGCTGAAGTCTCAGGAAGGAGGAAGCTTCATATACAGGCAGTCTCATTGATATTAATATCTGGAAAGCTACATTCATCTTTCCTCTGTCCAGATCATTAGAGCCTTTGGTGGTGGGGGGGGGGGGTCAATTTCTGGTCTATTCTATTCATCACGCAGGAGTTTGGATCGGAGTCTTTCCCAGAACATTTGCCCACTGAGTTCCATACAAATTTAGCCAACTTTCTATTATATAGTTACCACTAGAGTGTCTCACAGTTTTCTACACCTCAGCCAGTTCCAGACCAACCTGTTTCCCATGCACCCTACTCCTTCTTCATGGTCAACTTCAAAATGTCCTCCCCTTCCTTCACATGCGATTGGTCACTTTCTGCCAGAAATTATGCTTACTAACTTCCTCTGGAATCTGTATCCCCTTCCTCTATCCTCTGCTGTCTCAATCTTAGTTCTGGCCCTTCTGCTCCATCCCCTGGACAAGTGTTAAGAGTCCCTAACCGAGGGGCTTCTGGGTGGCTCAGTTGGTGAATCGTCTGACTCTTGATTTCAGCTCAAATCATGATCTCACAGTTTGTGAGTTCGAGCCCTGCATCGGGCTCTGCACTGATGAGGCGGAGCCTGCTTGGGATTCTCTGTCTCCCTCTCTCTCTGCCTCTCTCTCTCTCTCTCAAAATAAATAACTCAGACCCTGAGCCCCAACTCCTGTCACCTACTGTAATTCAGGCTGCACTCAGCCAGATGCACCCACCCAAAATACCTGCCATGACCCTTCCCTCTTCTGTGCAGACTGACCACATTTTCTCATTTACTATTACCAATTACTTGTCAAATCCTGAGCAGTTCTCTTTTTTGACATATTAAAACAATGACTTTCTGGTTTTATATATCTACAGATACAGTCTCTGTGGAATTCAACTTTTGAAGGTTTAGATTGCAAAAATTATAAATAATGAACAATGGTGACATTTGAGATAGGTGAAGCTAAAAATATCATCTGGAGTGTTGGCAGGGAGACCTTATTATAAATATGTGTCTATATCTGATATGCATAAGGGTATGATAGTATTGAACATTCAAAGATGAGTACTTTGTATAAAATCTTTGCAAGCATTGAAATTAATAAAGCCATTATAAGTTGAAGAGCAAGTGGGTGGGCAGAGGAGAAGGAGGGGAAAAAAAGATTATTCTTCCAGTTCTTTAGAAATGCAAATAAGAACGTTGCCTGAACACCATTACCTGACTGATAAAATGTTAATCATGTAACACGTATTTATTTAGAAACCTGTTCCAGTTCCTTAATTGAAAAAAGGTCTTAAATTCAACACAAACCTATTTGTTAAATGGTAATAAAACAAATTTCCAGTGAGAAAATAACAGGTAGTAAATGTCATAATATGGTCTCTAGAATTGAAGATATTCTCACCACTGTTTTCAAAATTAAAACGGTAAAATAAAAAGTCCTCAAGGGCCCAGCAGGCAGATCAAACTACCTGACCGACCAGACTCTGTGGCAACAGAAGGCAATGTAATGGTTCAAAATGGCCTCTTTTCGGATGATGGGAATCCTTGTCATTCTAGTAAATGGAGGAGTAGTGCCCAAGGCATGTAAGTCTATCTTTAAAAACCCAGATAAGCCGGGGCGCCTGGGTGGCTTAGTCGGTTAAGCGTCCGACTTTCACTTAGGTCACAATCTCGCGGTTCGTGGGTTCGAGCCCCGTGTCGGGTTCTGTGCTGACTGCCAGCTCAGAGCCTGAGGCCTATTTCAGAGTCTGTGTCTCCCTCTCTCTCTGACCCTCCCCTGCTCACGCTGTCTCCCTCTCTCTCCTAGAAATAAATTAAAAAAATATTTTAAAAAAAAAAAAACAGATAAGCCAACCAAATGTATCTGCCTCGTCTTCAGTTTGAGAACCGAAATCTAAAAATGTCCAATGACAGACCCTCTGTAACACAGAACTCTTTGCACAAGCAAACTGAAGACCCAACGATAGACTCTACCATCAAGCAAATCTGAGTGAAAATGCTGTCATTCCCTCTTACTAGAAATGTGACTTTGGACAAAACAACAATCCATCTCTGCCTCACTGACCTCATATGTAATAACAGGGACTCTTTTGGTAAGTGTCTGAGTTTGGGCTGCTATGACAAGTTACCATGGACTGGATGGATTGAACGACAACCATGTATCTCTCACGGTTCTGGAGACTGGGAAGTTCAAGATCAAGGCACCAGCAGTTGGGGTGTCTGGTGAGAACCCACTTGCTGGTGTGCAGCTGGCCATTTTCTCACTGTTGCCTCACACGGTGGAGAGTGGAGAGCTCTCTGGGGACTCTTTTATAAGAGCACTGGTCCCCTTCACAAGGTCTCCACTCACATGACCTAATTACATCCCAAAGGCTCCACCTCCTAACACTGTCACATTGGCGGTTAGGATTTCAACAAATGAATTTCCAGGGAACACAAACATTTAGCTCTTACCAGTAAGGAGCCCATAGAGTTGTCAGGATTAAATGTGATCCCATAGGTCATGTATAAGCACCCGAACCATTCTTGTCAAATGATCAAGGCAGCAAATAACAACTAATTTAATATTTTTCCAGTATTGTCTAACCCCATTTTTAGATTTAGACATGTTTAATTAAGTAACATTTCAATCTAAATTACATATCTTTGAGAAAAAACTTTTGTTGTCTTTAGATAGTTAGAAAATAATATGAAAAAAAAGCCATGACTGGGCTTTCATCTCAGGTTAACACACTTGTTAGCTGTGTGGGCTTAAGAAAAACCACTTAACCTCTCTGAAACCCTTTGTATTTCTTTTGTGTACTGTGCTTTGTGAGATTTCTAGAGCCACAAGCCCTAGGCAAAGATCCAGATAATGGAAAAGAGCTCGGAAGGAATTGCAAATAATTCTCAGTGTTAGTCATATGCTTCTTGAGTTGCATAACAGTTAATTCTTATAAAACAGGACAAAGAGATTCCACCTTATGAAGACTGAATCTAGGTGACCCTTGACTGCAGACCATGCTCTAATCCTATTAAGCCTTGAGGAAATTCTGGCTGGACTGGACCTTAGAATCAAATTGATCTTGTGAAATTTTTTGTTAAGATGAGCAATACCTCAATCCCTGTCTTGCTATTTGCACCCAGGTTCTGAGAAAAGAGCTAGAAACATCTTAGTGAAATTTGAGGTTTAAATTAAGACTGGTGATGTTTGGGAGGACTCCAGAAGAACCAAGCTATGGTGAGGGGTGACAAGGTGTCATAGAGAAGGAACCAGATCCGCTGGGGTTGACTGGGCAAGAAACAAAAAGATGCATGCGCGTAGCGTTCTGAGAATGTACAGTTGACAGCGACATTTGTCAGGACCCAGCCCTCTGTGTGCCCCTGGAAAATCAGTCCCGAGAAATGGAAATGCTATACTGCCAATTTCTGAAACACTTCTGTCTCGAGCAATTCTAATACGGGACCAACTTTGATCAAGTAATACACAGAATACATATTCTTCTCACTTTACATGTGTAGTCATGTGGATTTTCAGTATCAAAAGCCTTCTGTTCTACCAGAGTCAAGGTGCAGCCCTTGAGTCCCGGGGGCTAGTCATTTGGCAGGATATTACTCAGATTAGCGCCTCAATGGAATGTCACCCGCTGGAGGGGAGACAGAACAACCTGAGGGACACCTGGGAGCACTCACCTTCAGTGGTTACCAAATACTTCCAAGCACTCGGACAGCGTGAACTGGGCAAAAAACAGCCTCCTGCAGTCTAGCAGATAGAGACTCAGAAATGCTGAATTTCAAATGTTTATGTTTGTGCCATCACATGTGAGCTCACAGGATGTGGAGCCCAGTGCACCAGGCTGCAGAGCTCTAAGCTTCAGAAGAAACCATGGCAATAGGAAAGAACCTGAATTGGCCACTTTCAGGCACTCATCTCAACCAGAGGGTGGAAGCCTGAAAGCTACATTTCCCATACCTCCTTTGCCCCTAGCTTCTGGTTATGTTTTCTAAATGGGAGGCTCAGAATGGGAAAGTGGATTGCAAGAGGGAAAAAGGACCATTTTTAAACTTAGGTTTTCTAAATTTTTTTAATGTTTTATTTATTTCTGAGAGAGAGAGAGACAGCATGAGCAGGGGAGAGAGAGAGGGAGAGACAGAATCCAAAACAGGTTCCAGGATCTGAGCTAGCTGTCAGCACAGAGCCCGACGTGGGGCTTGAACCCACGAACCGTGAGATCATGACCTGAGCTGAAGTTGGACACCTAACCAACTGAGCCACCCAGGCACACCAAAAAAGGACCATTTTTACCCAGAATCTAGAGGTGCCTTCAGCAATGAAAGCAGCAGCAAATGGTTCCTTAAGCAACAAATGTGATGGTACAGTGAGCTTCCAGAAGATCTGTAGCAGAAGAGGGGCTCGTGAGCTTCCTCACCTCCAGTGAGCATCCCCTGCTTCCTGCCCTTCCAGGGAGCTTTGTGACCAATTACCTGCAATAAACCTCCCCTTGCTTGAAATAGATAAAACAGTCACCATTTTCTGGACTGGACACTGACAGATACAGAAACAGAGAACAAGTCAGAGGTGTTTTCCTCTCTACACAGATCATCAATCAAAGGATTAATAGCATATAAAGGGCAACCGACTATATTGAATAGTGCACAAGACTCAGAGTCAAAAGGACACAAGGAGACTGAATCCCAGATCCTCCAATTTCCAAACAGGAATGTGCCTAAGTTTGTGGAAGCTGCAGAATAAAGAGAAAATAGTGCTGTGTAGAGTGTAGAAGGGCAGTAGTCTCCTCCCAAATAGGCCACTGATTAGCCTCAATATTGAGGGGCTTCTATCACCTTTGGAAGCCTCAGTTTTCTCACCACCAAATGGGCCCAATCAGGGACAAAGAATCAAAAAAAAAAAAAACCTAATGGTCGATCATTTAAATGGGTGCTGAATTTAACCAATCAAGAAACTGACATAGTGCAGTAATTGATGAGCAGTCCCGGGGGTAATAAAAGCCTACATCTCATGATTATTGTGATGACTAAAGACGACATTTACCAGTTGCTCCATGCGAACCATGTGTGACATACTATGTTAGGAGCCCCACCTACTCTACTTCTGGTCCTCACAAAAACCTCATTTTCAGATGCCCCATGAAAGGCTCAGAAAGATTAAATAATTAGTTCAAGGTCAGACAGCTAGTAATTGGGGAAGCCAAGACTTGAACCTACACCACTCTGCTTCCTCAAACGCCATATTCTGGTGTCCCGTGGGGGTGGCGGCTTGCTGAAATCCTCTTAGTGCATGTACGTTAGAAGCTATGTAATGAGACATGCAGGTAGAGGATTGCTAGCTTGGCCTCACATCAGCAGAATCATACCCTGCAAGAGACCAGTGCTTCAGAAATGTAAATGTGCCATTCTCCCTCCATCCTTCTCTGGTCCCCAGCTCCATGTCCTCCATCACCTCATGACACACAGGGATTTTCACCACAGGGTGAGCTCCCGTTAATACTTGCTGTGCTCCTGATCAGAAGCAGGAATCAGAAGACCAACGGAATTATCACCATTTTATCAGTCAAGCAATAAAGTTGAGTGTGATTCCCATTTACATTTCTAAAGCAACATAAAAATAACCCCTTTTAAATGGTACCCACTCACTTTCTCCTTATATGCTAATGCATGTCACAATTTCAAAGCCTGAAGAGAGATTTCCTGCAAAACATTTCACTGCCTTAAAGTTTCACATATTCACAGCTCCAATTGCCAAGAGACAAACAGGAGTTAACTCTGCTTCCAAGTCAATTACCTTTCGGTAAGTCTTTAGGGCAGACAGCTTGTGTGCACGGATTTCAAACGCTACATGGTATTTCAAGGCTCTAGAACGTTTCACATTAGAAATTCTCGCCTCACCCTCAGACCTCAGTGAATCATATGTATTGTCACCAGTATTAATAATCAAACCCAAAATCAACTCCCTTATTTTAAAAATTGCTCTTGCTCTCTACTAATATCAGATCATCTCAATGAATTCTTGTTGTCATACTGATTTCCAGGTAATTGAATGTCCTCATCTGAAGTAATGAATTGCAACTTAATGCCATGAATTAAAGCAACTGGGTAATTACTCCAAAGCCAGCTACTCACCTTTGTTACGGTTTTTAATTAATGTAGTCACATAGGTGCAGCAGGTGACTGCACTGACACCAGGACATATTTTAAAATACTCAGCTTTTTGTATTTATTCAGGCTTCCTGTGGTTTATACAAGAGACTGCCATTTTGGTCTTCGGTTCAAAAATGTTTAGTGGCCCCAACGCAAGGCGTCAAGCCCTACCGAGGGCAGAAGAAAGAAGGGTTCCCTCTCCCGTCTGGAAGACTGGTTTCTTTTGGATTCCTTTCTCCCTTTCTTTCTTCCTTCCTTCCCTAAAGTGGCTAACAAAAATAAACAATGTAAAATATTGTGAAGGAAGCAAAAGAAACCAGATGAAGTGACAACAAGAGTTGGGAAAATAAAACAAAGGCATGTTACAGCCATAGTGAGAGCCTGGAGAGCTTCTGTTCTTGCTAGTGGTAACAATATATTTGACGCTGAATTTCCTAGAAGCTCTAGCAGAAGGATAAAAATGCTACCATTTTTAGCATTAATCCTTCCTATAAGATGCCTTTTGGTTGCTAATGAAAACCATTAATGAGAAAGTGCAACAGTTATTCTATAGAGGAGAAACAGAATCCTAAATCAGCAGGCAAGTGTAGACAGCCCATGGGGTAAGGAGGTAAGTCCAGGATAGGAGGAAAACACAGCTAAAAGGAATCAAGGTATAACAAAAAAAATTTTTTTTTTTTTTGCCACTGAAAATCTGGGGTCTTTATCTTGAGAAATCTTCCAAGAGCAAATCTGTATGTATTTGGACTTCCCTCCACATATCTCCTGTCTGAACTTTGTACTTTCGGGCACTAGAAATTGACTGAATACATTCTTAGAAAGCAGAAACTTTTTAACTGTAATAAACAGCAGGACGAAAAGGACAGAGACGTGGATTGCCTTTAGGGATCACACTGGAGCTGAGGACAACCACATGTCAGCGGGAAGAATCTCGGAGTTAAAACAAAACGAAGCAAAAAGCATGGGCTATCTCTGAAGTCAGTCAAGTCAGTAAGTGTTTCAGGGAATCATTAAGTAGTGTCACACGCTTAGGGAGAGCACTGGAGTAAAACCCCACCAGGCTCCCAGCCCAAGTGCAGGCCAGTGATGTTCTAAAATAACTATTTGCAGGGCGCCTGTGTTGCTCAATTGGTTAAGCGTCCGACTTCAGCTCAGGTTATGATCTCACGGTTTGTGGGTTCGAGCCCTGTGTCGGGCTCTGTGCTGACAGCTAGCTCAGAGCCTAGAGCCTGTTTCAGATTCTGTATCTCCCTCTCTCTCTTGCCCCTCCTGTGCTCTCTCTCTCTCTCTCTGTCTCAGAAATAAATAAAATATTTCTTAAAAATTAAAAATAAAATAACTATTTGCTGCAAAATCACCAAAGCCACTGTTTCCATTCTCCTTTCTTCATCCCTTCAAAAAGATGCAAGTTGCTTCCTCCAGGGCCCCAACAAGAAGCAAACAGACCAAAAAACATCAAGTGGGTGTCAGATTGTTTGGAAGGAGCTGCCTGTGGATGGCTAAGTGTGTGAGACACTATTTACCAAAGGAGAGGATTGTCAGGCACTTTCCTCTCTACCCGGCTTTTCGTCATGAGTCGATCTATCCTACATCGACTGCTCTCTGCAATGGACAATCCTAAGGGGAAAATACTTAAAATGCTTCTTATATTTCTTTTTTAAAAATGTTTTAATGTTTACTCATTTTTGAGAGAGACAGGGAGGGACAGAGAGCAAGTGGGGGAGGGGCAGAGAGAAAGAGAGAGGGAGGGAGACACACAATCCCAAGCAGGTTCCGGGCTGCGAGCTGTCAGCACAGAGCCCAGTGCGGGACTCAAACCCATGAACCTTGAGATCATGACCTGAGCTGAAGGCAGATGGTCAACCAACTGAGCCATCCAGGTGCCCTGCTTCTTATATTTCTAAACCAGACCCAGAATTTCTTTTTTTGATGCTACTTACAGTCCACAGAGAGTATAGCTCATTGTATATCTTACTGTTAGGGTTCTTTTGTTACTGTATTAAATTATATTTATGCAATTGTCTTCTAGCTAGACCATGAGATTCTTAGCAATGGAAACTTATTGGGGAGCCTGGGTGGCTCAGTCAGTTGAGCATCTGACTCGATCTGAGCTCAGGTCATGATCCCAGGCTCATGGGATTGAGCCTGCATCAGGCTCTGCACTGGGATTTTCTTTTTCTCTCTCTTCCTCTTGGGAACAGAGGAAGAGCCTGCTTGGGATTTTCTTTTTCTCTCTCTTCCTCTACCCCTCTCCTGGCTCATGTGTTCACTCTCTCTCTCTCTCTCTCTCTAAACAAAAATATATTTAAATAGAATAGGCACTTACGTTAACTCTTCCTGGCACATGGTTTAGGTGCTTAACCAATGTAAGGAAAACAAATGAAGAAATCCCCACTTACTTGTATTTACATATAGAACAACACTATTTAAATATCACAGTTAAATCTAACTGCTACAAAACAAACAGTATTAGAAGTTGGTCATATTTTGGCTATACAGCCTCCATTTCCTCTTCCGAAAAACACCAATTTCTTTGGAGAGCTTTCTTGTCATCTTCCTGAGTGGTACCTGCCTTATTATAAACGCTGGACAGCATGTGATCACATGACTTAGCTCAGCCAATCAGATATCAACTCCCATGGCCCTGATTTTCGAGTAGCATATAGAAAAAGGAAATGGCTGGACATTATCCACGATGCAATAATGTACTGACCAATTCTTCCTAGCTCTATGAGAACTCCCCAAGTTCGAGTTTATTTGCAAGCCTGGTCTCCCACAGTATTTTCATCATAATTATTTGACGCAGTACATACATTGTGCCTTCCCAAAAATTACCTTTGAACATGTTAGCAAGTTGGTTTCTGATGCTTGTCATCAAGAACACTGACAGACAGGGGCGCCTGGGTGGCTCAGTCGGTTAAGTGTCCGACTTCGATTCAGGTCACGATCTCGCGGTTCGTGGGTTCGAGTCCTGCATCAGGTTCTGTGCTGGCAGCTCAAAGCCTGGAGCCTGTTTCAGATTCTGTGTCTCCCTCTCTCTCTGCCCCTTCCCCACTCATACTCTATCTCTCTCTGTCTCAAAAATATATAAAAAATATTAAAAATTTTTAAAAAAGAACTCTGACAGATATACAATGGCATGGATCAAGCTTAATTAGCAAACTCAGTTAAAGGAGACCAAACAAACAAAAATGAAGTGGCCAGTATGGCCAGAGAAAATACTTAAGTGTTAGGCATTTTATTTAGCCTTAAATATAGACTAAGACCCCTCTGAAAAATTGGCCAGTCTCATAATTCTACAGTCTATAGAACTTTAAAATTTTCACGCTGATTTCCTGCCATTATTCTCCTGCTATGTCTACTCTTCCACCATCCTGTGCCTTTTGAGTGTTCATTCTCATACATGCATTCTCCCTTCCACACACACTTTCCCAGACAGGAATGTCAGCCTTCTCAATAACAACACACGTACGCATTCACTGAAAATATCTGTGTTCTAGTCGAGGCAGTGTGGTTATGTGACCCTGAGCAGATTACAGATTACTTAACCTCTTTGTTCCTTAGTTACCATGCCCTGTACAATGGGCATGACAATGGCATGTGCCTCACAGGACTGCCTAAAAATTAAATGGGATAATACACACTAAGTTCACAGAGCACATATGGTAAACATTCAACTCTGGGCTCCTAGCACAAGCTAGAAAACTTTACTAAAGAACCAGAGCCCGGAAGAGGTCAGCACACACACCGTACGTACGCACTTCCAACAAACAAACAAAGATTTGCAACCTAACTTCTCTCAAAGTCCCTTACAGCCACCAATGCACTGGATGGTGCATGCTTTTCCAAGCAGTGCCCCAAAGCCCTCTCTTCTCTGAATCCTTTCTCTTCTCCAACCTTCCTCCTCTATTCACTCATTATCCTGTCTTCAGAGCAAGCAGAAAAATTCCTCTCCTGCACCAGGGCCCTAGACACTTTGGCTCTCATTTTTTATGTGGACACTTCACAAACTGAAGATACTTCCTTATAGAAGAAAAAAAGAAGTTTGGTTTCTGCTCTTAAAATAATAAACTTCACTCTACCCAATTATGTCTAGAACATTGGTTTCTAGACCCTAGTCATTTGCATGTTACCCTTATAATTTTTTCACATTCTTTTATGAATGAATGCTTTTAAAATTACACAATATTTTTCCTTACACAAACTTACGTTTAGATTTTAAATGAATGTAGTTTAAAATGAAACTATAGTTCACCACTGTGAGTGCCAAAATAGTATTATTCGCATGGGAAGAAGGTTCCCTTAAAATAAAAATTTACTTAAAAATGATATTCAGATACCATCCAAATCATTATGTATTAGTAGTGATCCATGCATCATAATTTGATACACGTGAGCCTAAAACACGTCCTTTATTATGAACATCCAGAGGCTGGACTGAGGAAGGTAGGGGTGGAAAGTCCACATTTGCATGTTACTAAGAGCGTGGGTAGGCAGGAGGAGTGAGTGAGGATGAGCATATGTTGATAGGATCAGGTTAGAAAGCTGACAGAGAGAACGATTCCGGAGAGTGATGTCATCTTGTCTCCTGCAGGACTGTCCCATAGCACCCGGGAGAATGGCTAATGTTCACTTCATTGAACTATAATCCGCCATTGGACTCCAATGCTGCTATAAATAAATGTTGAACAACTGGAAATGTTAGGGATCATAAAATCTGAATCATCCAAAAAGAAGTTCATTTTACCAACCGAGGCAGCTTGATACAGTGCCTGACACTTAAACACCGTCATAACCTATAATCATTGGTACTGCTCCCTTTGGCCTCTTAACAAAAATTAACAAAACTAAAATTGAGACCCTCCAGGTTCCACTCCGCTCTGTCTATACAAGCAATGTCACAAACTTGCGTAGGGAAATTAAACACATGACACCAGCCTAAAATTCTGTGTTAAAGTTCAAAGACTCGGCCCTGAGTCAGGGTGTTGGGTAAGTAACCAAGTCCAGGGTGTTTCTATTGCAAGTGTAAAATGTTTCACTGCTAAATACACAGAGCCTCTGTGCATACCTAGGTAAAGTAGAACACAACCCTGTTTGAAATATATGCAGTCTACCAACAATGACTGGGTGATTCTTTTTTTTTTTTAACAGTTTGTCAAGTTGGTTTCCATATAACACCCAGTTCTCATCCCCACAAGTGCCCTCCTTCAATCCCATCACCCATTTTTAAAATTTTCTTAATGTCTATTTATTTTTGAGAGAGAGAGAGAGAGAGAGGAAAAGGGTGAATGAAGAAGGAGCAGAGGGAGAGGGAGATACAGAATCCGAAGCAGGCTCCGAGCTGTCAGCACAGAGCCCAATGCGGGGCTCAAACTCACCAACAGAGAGATCATGAGCCGAAGTCAGACGCTTAACCGACTGAGCCACCCAGGCACCCCAAGGGATTCTTGATTAAATGCCCATCACATGCCAAGAACTACCCATGAACATATTCCACCCTTCAGGAATCCCAGGGTTTGGGGTGACAGTAACATCTCTGTAGCTTGAGTCACATTCTGCTGGAGTGTCCGTCAAGATATTTGACAGCTCCCTTGTATCATGGCATTCCACTACATCAAACACAGAAGCACAGTGCCTCTGATCTACACCGGAAACATGAGTCCCTATAGGTCTCGAGCAAAAACGCATGGCCCTCATGATTGTACCAGGAACGTTGTTTTTTTTTTTTTTTTAGAATGTCTTCCAGCGATTGATATCTACGGAGAATGCTCAGCCCCAAATGCCAATTCATAACATTTAAGCCTTATTGAATACAATTTTCTTCACACTATTTGATTGTGCCAAATAAAATGCCAGCAACCCTTTGGAGAAAAATCTTCCTTAGGAGCCATCCTATTATCTGATCTCCAAGGGTTGCAGGAAATGACAGGGGAAAAAAAAAAAAAACCAACTCGTTTAGCTTTATGTAACTATACCGTGCAGCCATCGTGTCACGTGATCTGATGGCCCGGCTGAAGAAAAAGAAGTGGGCAGACTAGAACCTGTTATAAAAAAGCTATTTGAATGCATATCTAAAGTGTAGATGCACAGAAAGACATTCTTAAGCTATTTTTACCCCATTTAAATACATCTCCATTCTTCCTATTGTAGAGGTGAACATCTATTTCCATGTCGCACCAGCTCTCATAATGCATACTTTTAACATAGCACCTAGAAATATTTACAGCCATGTTACATTTATCATTTAAGCAGAAGGAGAAAAAAAACCCCACAAAGAGTCAAACAGCATCACATCCATGATTACCCATGAAACACTGAAGAAAAGATACATCTATTGGATCTATACTTCTACCACAGCAGATTTTTTCAGAGGCCTTGTAGTTCAAACGGCCATAGTTTACCGCAGTATATTTACAGTATATACAGAAATATAACATACCTCACATTGGCATCAAGTTCGTCCATTACAGGAAATAGGCATGGGTGAGTTGGACCGCAGTGCCCACAGGGTCCTATAATGTGGAAATTAAAAAGAAAAAACAGTTAGACAATGAGTTAATTGGAGAAAATAAAAGTCCTTGCTAAAGGGAAAAAATTGCCAGATAATCATGGCTTTCTATTTATTACGACTTTTATTTTATAGAGTATCAGAAAGTATTTAATAAACCATACTACAGCAAAGGGCTATTGGCGTACTGAAGTGTGACACAGCTGAGTACTGCAAAGTTTCTTTACCATTTTACTAATTTCCCGGATATTAAGACACACAGGTAGCTGTTTTTACTCCATGCTTGATTGTTAACTTATTACTTTTTGCTCTTCCTGGAAACACAGTTTATTTACATGGGCTGCATTAGGGCATTAGCTAATGAAAACAAGTTGCTACATTGTTATGATTAAAATGGTGTATTGCCTAAAATGGTCAGCCATCATGTTTTCTATGAGGCTTTTCAGGGTTTTTTTCTTTTTTAACTCTTTTTGGGGGTAGGTTATCATATATTCAGTTGGAAATCTAACTCCTGAGAAATGTCTGCCCTGGAAAACTCGATGGTCATGCACATACATACACACTTTCAGAGGGACCCATGATTCTTTGAAGGACACTGATGAACCCCAGGCTAAGAACTCCAACTTGAAAGGTAGTTAACTTTCAAACTACCAAAGTTCCTCTGGTGTGGGCTCTCAGAAGACCTTGGACACTTTACTGGGAAGGTACTCACTGATCTCCACCAAGTTGGCCCTCTTAACTGGTAATAGTTTCCTTTTTCAGAAGAATGCCTATGTTCTGCATCACATTAAAAAAATCTTTTTAGGGGCGCCTGGGTGGTTCAGTCGGTTAAGAGTCCGACTTCAGCTCAGACCATGATATCACGGTTCATGGGTTCTAACACCATGTCAGGCTCTGTGCTGACAGCCAGGTCAGAGCCTGGAGCCTGTCTTTGGATTCTGTGACTCCCTCTCTCTCTGACCCTCCCCTGCTCACGCTGTCTCTCTCTCTCTCTCTAAAAAATTTAAAAAAAAACCATTTTTTAAAAAATAGAAAATTGTTTAAAAAATAAAAATAAAAATTTTTTAATGTTTACTATTTATTTTTGAGAGAGAGAGAGAGAGCAGAGGAGGGGTAGAGAGAGAAGGAAACACAGGATCTACAGCAGGCTCTGGGCTCTGAGCTGTCAGCACAGACCCCGACGTGAGGCTTGACCCCATGAACTGTGAGATTACGACCCGAGCCAATGTCCGACACTTAACCAACTGAGCCACCCAGGTGCCCCTGTGTCACATTTGTTCCTCATCATGGTGAGTCAGAGAATATAGGGGCAGAGCCCAATCTGCTTCTTTGCGAGTGACCCTAGGCCAGTCCCTTTTTCCTTTTGAGCTTCACCATCTACTTCTCAGTAAACAGAAGGATTGGAGGAGATGATCTCTGGGTTCACTTCCAGCTCTGACATTCTATAATTCCATCTGCTGCTTTCCTAATTGAATCTTATCAAAACGAAACTATAAATCTGTTTATCTGTACAACAGAACCATGAAACTCAGCCTGGGCCCTTGGATGCTTTGGTCAGGGTGGACCAAACACATTGGCCTGGCTGCCAGGAAGAGAACGGCAGACCACCAGAGCTGGAAAGGATGTGGATTTCTCTGGGTTTTTCAGTGCTTGTTCTTTAATGCCTCTAAGCTTAGTGGGGACTCTTGTGGGCATTTCCTGGTCTGGGGCAGGTGTGGGGAAGACTCAGCCTCCCAGACTCTGAAACCCCAACTCTTAAGCTAAGTAATTCTGGCCACTTCAATCTCTTTTACATTTTGAATCTGGAATAATCTTTTTTTTTTTCAAGTTTTATTTATTTTTAAGAGAGAGCGAGACAGCGGGAGAGGGGCAGACAGAGGGAGAAAGACAAAATCCTAAGCAGGCTCTGCACAGCCAATGTGGAACCCGATTCAGGGCTCAAACTTATGTACTGTGAGGTTGTGACCTGAGTTGAAACCAAGAGCCAGATGCAAAACCAATGGAGCCACCCAGGCGCCCCAGAATCTGGAACAATCTTTTATTTGAAATATTTAAGTACAAAGCCTTAACTATTGCAGTGACAGGGCTCCATTCTCCTCTACCTAAAATCTTTCTTGAAGTGATCACATCCTTTCCCATGGTTCAAAATAAAAAGCATTTCAGGGACCCCTGGCTGGCTCAGTCGGTGGTGCGTGCAACTCTTTTGATCTCAGGGCTACACGTTTGAGCCCTGTGTTGGGTGTAGAGATGACTTCAAAAAAATTTTAAATAAACTAAAAAGCATTTCAAACTTAACTCTACATTTCCCACTCCCAACACCAAAACCCAATCCTCCACTAGTGTTTCCCATTTTGACAAATAGCCCCACATCCACCCAGTTACCCAAGCAACCTCTTTTTCTCACACCCTACAAGCAGATTCTCGGCAAATTCATCCTCTCTATTTTATAAATGATTGCTTATTCCAACTTCTTCTCATTCCCTCCAGAACCAGCATCCCGGTCAACACCACCATCTCTTTTCTTCTGATACCACTACAATCCGCGAACTGCTCTCCCGCTTGCTCTGCTATCATCTCTCGTGCCCCCAATAGCCAGAATGGTACTTCATGTTATTTTGTTTTGTTTGTTTTGTTTCGTTTTACGTTTATGTATTTATCTTGAGAGAGAGACCGTGAGTGTAAGGAGTGTGGGGGGGGGAGGGGCAGAAAGAGCATGCAGGCTCCTTGAGTTCAGCACGGAGCCTGACACGGGGCTCGAACTCACAAACCCATGAGATCATGACCTGAGCCAAAACCAAGCATGGAATGCTTAACCAACTGAGCCACCCAGGTGCCCCAGAAGGGTATTTTAAAGCCGTAAGTCAGATCATGTCTTTCCTGAAAAAAGTTCTCGTGGTTCCTAGTCTCAGTAAGAATAAAATCCAAACTCCAGACCAACTAGACCCTACATTATCGGGCTCCACCCAGCTCCTCATGAATCTCAACTTTAGCCATGCCCCACCCCCAAAGTGCCCTTGAGCTCACTGGTTTTGCTACTTTCCTTGGCCATAAAAGTGGATTTTCACCTCAGGGCCTTTTCACTTGTAGCTTCCTCTCCACTGCTCAACTGTCACTTCCTCATAGATGTCTTCCCTGATCACCTGAGTAAAACTTCAACCTCACTCTCTAAAGGCTTCTATTTTTTTTTAATTTTTTTTCTTTCATAGTTTATTGTCAAGTTGGTTTCCATATAACACCCAGTGCACATCCCCACAAGTGCCCTCCTCCATGCCCATCACCTCCCCTCCCCCCAACACCCATCAGTCCTCAGTTTGTTTCTCAGCATTCAAGAGTCTCTCATGGTTTGCCTTTCTCCCTCTTCCCCACTACTTTTCCCCTTCTTCTCCCTCAGGGTCCTCCGTTAAGTTCCTCCTAATCCACCTATATGTGCAAACATATGGTATCTGTCCTTCTCTGCCTGACTTATTTTGCTCAGCATAACACCCTCAAGGTCCATCCACGTTGCTACATATGGCCAGATTTCATTCTTTCTCATTTAAAGGCTTCTATTTTCTTTATTGACTCTATTTTTTCTTATTAGCACTTACATTATATATCCTCTATTGCTTCTTTATTACTAATTGGTCTTCCTCACTAGAAGAGTTTCCGGAGGACAGAGTTATATCTGATCACTGTTACATCCTCAGTCCCTAGAACACTGCCTGGTATATTATACTGTCTTCACAGATATTTGTTGAGTCAAATAAATAGTTTATTAGTTTTGCACATGAAGAAACTGATGTTTAAGAGTTTATGACATTCCAGCTGGGAGGTAATCTATGGGCCACTCCATGGGACAAGATGGTAATTTTTAAAACTAGGGAAAAAAACACCTCATCTTATTTAGTCACCTTTTACTATGCATTCACAAGTGCCAAACACTGTCTTTTCCTCCTCTTCTAACCTGTTGTCCCTGTTAGATGAAGAGACTGTGGGCCCGAGAGGTTAACAGACTTGCCAAAGTCACACATCTGGCCCTGGGAACAGAATTCAGGTCTGTGAGTTCCGAAACTCAAGCTTTATCTTGTATAGTTATTGTCATCAGATCACACTTCCTTCTACTGGAAGAGAAGGAATTCCTCTTTCTCTGAAAACAGTGCTTCAAACTTCCCTCTGAAAATAGTGCTTCGAATTTCCTTTGTGGAACCAATCTTCCCCTGCCTCAATCCCTACCTCCAGTGATGAGCACAAGACCAGTAATTGGTCAATCAAAACAGTTCCCTCTTTGGCCACAATTCTTCAGCTCACCAGCTAGGTTAGTGAAAGCCAACCCTGGGATTTTTGCTAGAAAGAGTCTCTCTTTTCCCTAGTGTTGCCAGCCTGTTAAGACTTTCCATTGGAAGCTATTGGTGGCCAGCATTGTTACTTTCTGGAGAGAGCCTGTCTGAGCATGAAGCTAACCTCAGTGAAAACAGAGATCGAGTATAGAGAACTTGAGGTTTAAGACCCAGCACTGTCTTAAGACGCTTTTACACCTGAACTTCCCAATGAGACGAGCCAACAAGTTCCTTTTTGTCCTTCTTAAGCCAGTTGGAGTTGGGTTCCAGCTGAGGAACTGGAACTAAGATTAGAAGGAAGAAAAACTGGAACTAAGAAAACCAGGTAAAAGCTAGCTAAAGTTCATCTGATTGCAAATGCATTTGAAAATGTTCCAACATGGGGAAAACCTTATATATTCATAGCAATGTACATCGTTATGCCTCACTCATTGGAAACCCAATGAGCAAATTTAAAATGATTGCCATTTAACAAGCCAGTGAGACGGCCTGCATTTTGTCAGAGAGAAACGAACAGTAACAAAAGATAAATTGGTGATTCGTATCTATCCTGATTTGATTAATCCATCACAGGCCACTCTTCTCTGCCGTGCTCACCAGGGCTAACTAATCAGAACTGTGATTACAGGGCCGCTTCTTTTTGGGAAGATCACATGGAGTAAGAGGGGTGTGCAAGGGACCAGTGTTTTCAGCTTACTCCTACTTCTGGCTCCTTACCAAAACACTACCTCGTCAATTAAAGACCCAATCCACTGACAGCATCGCCTATGCCCGTGTATAGTTACGTCACTTCTAAAAGTTCTGCCGATTGGAAATTCAATGAGACCACATAGGCGTGCGTGCATTTCAATGACAGTCATGCTGCATCCGGATCTGAGCGACAAGGAGTGATACCCCCACACTGGTCTCCTTCAGAGAAACAGTTGTACATGGTTGTAACCAGATAACGAGCATGGCGAGTCTCAGGAAAGGGGTGGAGAAGAGAGTCAAGCAAAACCTTCTACCATGGGAAGTCCAAATGAAGACCTCAGAATTCTCCCAGGGCTAGGACAAGCTCAAGTGACCGGAAGTATTCAAAACACTTTCTCTGTCACAAAGGTCAAGCTACAGCAACACCCAACTCTATCAGTTTCTTCAGAGATTTTATTTTTTCCTTGTTGGATAACTTGAGACTGGATCCTTCCTTAAAAATGGAGGAGGAAGGGGCACCTGGGTGGCTCAGTCGGTTAAGCACCTGACTCTTGGTTTAAGCTCAGGTCATGATCTCAGTTTCGTGGGTTTGAGCCCCCTTCTCCCCTCCACCCTCTCACCCCTCCCCCGGTCAGGCTCTGCATTGGGAGCATGGAGCTTGCTTGGGATTCTCTCTCTGCCCTTCCCCCACTCACGCTGTCTCTGTCTCTCTCAAAATAAAGAACTAAACTTAAAAAAGAAAAAAAGAGGAAGAGGTCATCTTACACCACCCAATGCTCATTCCAACCCTTGCTTTTCTGGCTCACAAATTTTAAATAACTAAAGGACAAACCCAAAAGGTAAGTACACCCCATCTTTACCCTTGTTCTTTTACTCAGAATATCCTGAAAGATCACTGTGGAACAGTTGTTAATGGTTAACAGAAGGTGTGTCGTTGCATCTCTATTATGAGAAGTGTGAGCACAAGGCTTACCTGTAAATAGTCCCCGCCTATTGGAGAGAACTATACACGTAGTCTGGTGTAGTGCCAACACCTGCCAACCCAGAGCTATGTCAGAAACTCAGCTTGACTTTGCTGCACTTTGGGGCTTATTTTTTTTTCTTTTTCTTTTTCTTTCTTTTTTTTTTTTTAAATCTCTGGTTTTGATCGCATTGGCGGATATTCATGCATAACTGTGCATAGATTGGCCACGTTTCTTCATAGAGTATGCTTACATGGGTTAGATTTCTACACCAAAGGGCATATTCCAATACCTTTATTTTGGACAAGTGTCAGAAATAAGTAAAACATTATTTATCTTCATAGCCAAATTGAGGGCAGGGACTTCACATAATGGAAGCAGCAAGCACTGGACCAAGAGACACAGGGCATGGGTTCTCAGCCCGCCGCTGCTGCTAACTCACTGTCCTTCTCCTGAAGCAAATCTGCTTACCAAGCTGGGTCTCAATTCCCCCAGGTGTAGAAGGGACTGAGGCCAGCGGGTACTGGGTAGCTTGAGTCAAGGGGGAAATTTCAAGTAAGTGGAGCTTCTCAGAAGCTAAAGGAAATTTTGAAAAGGTGAGCCACTTGTCATGGGAGGCATTTAGGCAGCATGTGAGTTACCATGTAAGGAGGTCTAAATGAGAACTATAACTTTGGTGACTGATAGGGTTTCTTCCAATAAAACTGTAGGACTATGACAACATCCATATTCATTCTGCCTCTCATATCCCCAGGAGAAAGACCAAGTGTTTTGAATCAGTTCCCAATTTTAAAAAAGGATGCTTCCTCCTGGGTGCCTGGGTGGCTCAATGTCAGTTAAGTGTCTGACTCTTAGTTTCAGCTCAGTTCATGGTCTCATGGTTTATGGGATCCAGCCCCCCATCGGGCTCTGCACTGATGAGCCTGCTTAAGATTCTCTCTCTCCCTCTCTCTCTCTGCCCTTCCCCCACTCATGCTCCCTCTTGCTCTCTTAAAATAAATAAACTTAAAAAACAAAAGGACACTTCCTCAGTTGTATATGTGGCCTAAAATAGGCTCCATCTACTGAGCACAATCGCAGACATCCCTGAGCAGGTGGGACAAAAAGGAGAGTAATGTAAAGAAGTAATCAAATAAGTCCAGATATTTGATATGAGTTAGTTGTCAAAAGCTTCTTGTCGGCCTCATCACTTCATGCTCTAATCCACTAGCAGCCACTTTCCCCAAACACATGTTACCAGGATGATACACACATGCAAGCCCCCAGGCCTCTATGTCCCTTGGTGCCCATGATGTCCTAGTAACCATGACTATGAAAAAAATTCTTGGGTCATCTGAAAACCTGAAAGTGGGCAAACTCTTACTATATGGAAGACAAAAATTCTCAGCTATTTAGAGGGACTTTGTTTTGGGAAATATTAGAAACCTGTAGAGTGCTGTTTCAGCGATTTATTTTACGTCAGTTCATACATACTCTTTAGAAGACATTCTCTTTGTAAATTAGTACTGAAAAAATCATATGATTTGTTATTTAGACATCTAAATGGTGATGCATAAACCATTGAGAGAGAGAGAGAGAGAGAGAGCATTTGTGTTCCAGGAGTTGGGACTACATTCGCAAGTATCTTTCTAGGGATGGCAGTCAAAATGCCATTTGTACTAAGTCACCTGGAAAGATTTAGTCCTCAATAAAAAGCTTCCAGCTGTTTCATTTCCATAACCGAAACCCATACAGATGCCAATTCAATTATACTTAAGGGACCACAGCGCAGATATGTACAATTAGAATGCAAAATGGCTTTTAGCTTTTTTCAAACTAACTAAGAAAATATTCTTTCTGGATAAACACACATTTCCCAGCTGGGAATTTTAGACCCTTTGTCAGAAAACTGATCCTGAAAACAGCCTTGAACCAATGAAAGACTACTGAAGAGGCATACCTAATCTACGTATTGGGGAAAGGGTGGATTATAAGAAAAGTAAACTTTTCCATGAACTTCCATTTCATGTAACACCGAACGGAGTACATCTAGAGTATTTCTAGAAATCAGATATTTTTAAAGGCAGAGATTTCCCTCCCCCCATCCCACAAAGAATGTGACAAAGAGAGGGGAGTTTGCAAGAAACTAGCTCTAATGAAACATGGATCTGGATGTTTCATGAAGAAAGAAAAAGAAAATTCAGGAAGCATTTTATATTATATTAATGATATATTATGATACATTTATGTTTCTGATCACTTGATTAATGTCTCACTCCTAATTTGGCCATAGATTCGATGAGAAAAGAGACACAGTTCATGATCAGTAAGTGTTTGTCAAAGAAATGGCATAACATGATATGGAAGTTCTACTTGGTAATTAGAGAAGGAAGCAGTCTGGTCTTATTGTCTCCAAAGGAGAGATGTAGTCCCGAGAGAAGTTTGAGACTCACTCTGAGGTAGATCACCCACCATCAGAGCTGTCCAGTCATTGACCTGTGTGTCTTGGCAAGGAACAAGGTGCCCCTTGGTGGGAGGCTCAAACAGAAGCCAGTAAACCATCAGTCAGTCATGGTTGAGGAGAGAAAGCAAGTCTCAGAGATTTTGAACTCTGATGAAATCCAAGAATGCAATGAGAGCAGAACTACCTAAGAGGCTGTTTACTGTAGAGCAGTGGTTCTCACGTTTAAGCATGCGTAAGAATCACCTGCAAGCTTGTTAAAACACAATGGCTGGGCCCCACCTCCACGTTTCTGATTCAGTAGGTTTGGAGTGGAAAATTTACATTTCTAACAAGATCTCAGGTATTGCTGATGCTGCTGGCCAGGGGACTGCTCTTTAAATCAATTCCCCAAGTGTGATTCCCATGTCACTGGAGAAAGCACGTGGTCCTAGGCAGCAGGCGGACAGAGCATTAAGTGCTGGTGGATCATATGGTCAAAAATGTGTTGTCGTTTTGGGGCACCTGGATGGCTCAGTTGGTTAAGCGTCCGACTTCCGCTCAGGGCATGATCTCATAGCTTGTGGGTTTGAGCCCTGCATTGGGCTCTGTGCTGACAGCTCAAAGCCTGGAGCCTGCTTCGGATTCTGTGTCTCTGCCCCTCCCCTGCTTGCACTCTGCCTCTCTCTCAAAAGTAAAAATAAACATTGAAAAAATTAATTCTTAAAAAATGTATTCTCCTTTCATTTTCTATTTTAATCACTGTTATTTATGTTGAAGAAGCGAACTCAAGGGTTCATTTATCTTTGAAACCTTCCTGACATTTGGAAATCTTCCTTTTATAATGAAAAAAGAACAGGTCTCAAGCTCACAGCCTTTTGCTAGAAACACGATTATCTTACTGAGGTCCTCCAAGAAGCAGGTCTTGAGGTGAGGATTAAATAAATGTACACTGTTCATCTGGCGGGTGCCGGTAGACTGGCAGTGGATAATGACACAGGCGGAGGTGAAAGGCAGCCAATGCAGAAGGTGTTGTTAAGCCACAGAGGCTTGATCTCATAGGAAAGCTCTGGAGAATGGTGTAAATATGTCTTGGAATTATCCGCGACCAGTGGGGAGGGTACTGGGGTATTAATACTCCCACAGCCATCATTTCCTGGTTAAGGGCTGTCCACAGGGGGACCTCCAGCCCATTGTGCTCACAAGCACAGTGGATTAAAGCAGACTGAGGGTAGCCCTCCAAAAATGAGGCAGGTCCATCACTGGATGTCCGGATAGTGGATACAGAAAGGGTGAGTGGGTCTGCAGGAAGATGAGAAAACCAGGGCAGTATCCGCTCCAACTGTGTAGCTGAAATCTGATACATTGTTGTGTGTGTGTTGCGTTTGCTTTTACAGTTACCTTCTATTTCTTGCAGTTGGCAATGGTTTCCACTTACATTTTTGTTTCTTTGTAAAATAAATGTATTTAAGGAAAACTAATTGATCTAAAGAAAAGTGCTGTGCAGATAATGTTCCAGATGGCAAGAGAAGGTGGTGAGAACCACAAAGGTAGTACTCAAACAACTGAAGTTTGGGAGACATTGGCATAGTGTTTAAAGCAGAGATTGGCACTTCTTTGTTTCTGTAGAGGGTCATTTAGCCCTCTACGTGGAGCACAAGGTCATCACCGCAACTACTCAGCTCTGCCCTTCTAGCATGAACACTGCCATAGACAATATGTAAATGAATGAACATGGCTGTTTTCCAGTAAAAAGTATTTATGGACACCGAATTTCAATGTCACATAATTTTCACTTGTCACAAAATAGTCTTCTTCTTTTGATTTCTTTTCAACAATTAAAAAAAATGTATAAACAGGGGTGCCTGGGTGGCTTAGCCAGTTGAGCATCCCACTTCAGCTCAGGTCATGATCTCATGGTTTGTGAGTTCGAGCCCCGCACCAGGCTCACTGCTGTCAGCCTGTCAGCGTAGAGCCCTCTTCAGACCCTCTGTCCCCCTCTATCTGCCCCTCCCCTGCTTGTGCTCTCCCTCAAAATAAATAAATACATATTTTTTAAAGTAAAAACCATTTTCAGCTCACAGGCTGCACAGAAACAGGCAGCCAGTCAGATAGTTTGCCAGCCCACTTCAAAGCATGGCCTTGGACTCTGTCCATTGATTACCATTGATTACCACTTATGCCCTTGGACAAATCCCTTACTTTTCTTAGCCTCAGTGGCCCCATCTGTATGATAAGGAGAAGCCATAATACCAACCTCACAAAGATGTCGCAAAAAATAAATGAACATGAACACTTATAAAGCGAATGGCCAGCGAGTTCGCAATGTAATTTTAGCCAGCTACTGTGACAACGTGGTCTCTGGTTTGGCAGGGCCCCCGTCCTTGGAGGCTGGATGGGTCCCGCTCTGCTTCTCCATGAAGGCAGCTACGCACTGAGCACTGAGCTCCCCTGATTTGGGATGTAGTTACAGACATCATGTGTCTTCTCTACAGGGCAGGCGCCTGAAAGCTGAGCCTCAGAATGCCCAGAGCGTCTTGTCCCCACTTATCTCAGAGGCTTGGGGTCGGGAGGCAGTCTTGCTAAAATGTGTATTCCACCTAAATAAAGTCTTCAAAATTCTTGTTTTGAACTCTGTGGGATTATGCTGCTGACAAGTGGTTCTCTAACATTAGAATACCTGCAAGTCACTTGCAAAACTGAAGATCTAAGTGCCTTGTTCAAAGCATCTCTGAACCCGTAGGTCCAGGACCCTGCTTTTTAACAAATGTCCCAGGGATTCTGGTGCAGGTGGTTTATGGAGGGCGCACCGGGAAACACTGCGAGGACGGAGCACAATCCACCCAGGTGAGTACCTCCCTCTGAAATCCTCTTTAATAGCTTTTCCTATCTATTTAAATGCCTCCTTGGCAGAAAGACCCGGAAAGACAGTATTTGCTGTGCATGCCACGAGAGAAGTCTCCACCAACCTATTTACTTCTTCTGTCCTCACTCTTTTCTAGTCCTTCTAAACCTCCTGGGCTAGCAAACAGTTTACACAGAACTCTCCACTTCAGATATCATGTGCTGATTATCATATCCAATTAAGCATCCTAGTGCGATCTCAAAGGACATGGGCTATTACAGCTTGGATGGAAATTCTTGAGCCAAATATGCATCTTTACTGGACTAATAAGAAGTCACCTCTCCAAAAGCCTCTGAGTGTACTCTCCAATAGTTCCAAAAAAAACCCCTTAGGAAAAAGATAATTCTGGATCCATAGATGTTGGAGGGGCCCATTTAACTCAGAAGCATCCTGCTAAGGAAGAGGAGAGGAGCAGTGGAATATTTCTACGACTGATATTTCTTGAACACATACTAGCCACCAATCCCTTCACACTTGTTACCTCATTGCAGCTTCACATCACATTCTGAAAGAGTACTGCAATTAAACCCATTTCACAGATGAATAAACTGAGGCATAGGAGACATTGTCCAAAGCCACACAAGGAAGTGGCTTCAGAACAGAGACCTTAAATCACTAAGCTATCCCATAAAGGATCTCAGTACCCCTCCCCCCATCTCAACTTTTCAAGCATAATTTTATTAACTAGATATTTATGTAGTTCCTTAAAACCTACAGAGTGTCTGCTAGCACCTGAATGAGGCTAAGTGTTTTCACCAAGGACCAACTTTGTTCTTAGCGCCGTGTGACTCTGAGTTCCTCATTTTGCTTCTATAAGCCCTGGTCTCCGGCTGTTCAGTGTGGTTAAATACCCAGGCTGCTTGTCTTGCAGATCTGCTACTACTCATAAAATTCAAATAAGATAACATATGTGAAAGTCCTCTGAACAGTGTAAAAAGTTATCTAAAATGGTAATCCCCCAGCCTGTCATCGCCACAAATTATTTAAAAAATTTGGAGAAGGAAGAAAGAGTACTCGTGTAAAATCATCCGTGTCAAAGATCGGATTTTCCAGAGATCCGGGTTAGTCTGTAAAATACCAATCCTGCAGATCTTTGTGGAGCAAGGAAATCACTGCCTTTACTCACAAAGTAGACTACTGTGGGTGGATGTTACGGAAATTTCAAGAGCCTGAGAATCAGATGACCTGGGTGTTGGCCATTGCCCTGCCACTAACTGACCGTGAGTGAGTCTTTCCCTGTCCCCTTCTAGGACACGTAATGCTGCTCGAGAATGTTTTGGGAGGCAGACTGCCAGTGTTAAATCCCAGCTCTGTCCCTCTGCAGGAGGTGGTAGCTTTGGGCAGGTCACGTCAACGGTTTTGGTCTCAGTCGCCTGATGATAAAAATGAGCATAAGAAACGGAAACTTACTTTGAAATCATCCAAATAATGGACTGATGAATGGGTAGAGAGGTGGATAGACAGAAATATGACAAAGCAAGTTAATGTTAACCGTAGAACCTATGTGGTGAGTCTATGTATTCACTGTACAATTCTTTCAACTTTTCTCTAAATTTATTTATCATAAAATGTTGGGAAGTTTAAAAAAAAGGGCAACAACAAGTTTGTTAGAAGAGGTGGAAGGGATCTAGACTTTCAGCAATGTTCACAATAAGTGCTGGGCATGTATTACCAACGTTATTTACTGTACGGATAAAAGGAAAGACACGATGGTGGATCCCCTAGGCTTTGACAATCTGTGAGTCAGAATGTATGCTAGGTGAGCCGGAGCCACGACACACATGAGCAGAATGAGAAGCCAGGCCACATGGCATAGAAACCAGATGGACAGACAGGAGCCGAGATGCAGCCACAGACATATCAGAAACCAAAAGGGATCACAAACGGAAGCAGCAGGACCCCATGCAGGGAAAGCCTAGTATGGGGGGACCTTGAAAACAAAAGCAGGTCATCTTTGTTACACGCAAAATTAATGTGTTTCTCTATCGGACGTCCCTCTGATAGGAGAAACACATTGGATATGAGGTCAAACCTGAGATCAAATGTTGTCTCTGCCTCACCAGTTATTTGAAACAGGAGACATTCATTCAAGTGTCCACCAGACCACGTGTATGGAAGTGAGTCCCATGCTTCTGCTGTGACCTTGTGGCTCTAAGTGACTGGGCCAATCAGATTCTCTCTGTTGAGAATCTACACCAGGAGACGCGCTCTTGGGAATGTGTCACATTAACGGCAGAGCAATGGAGACAAACTGTGAACTCTTGGAGCTGAGTTCTCCGGTGATGTCTTGATTCTCATTCTTCCTCGGGTCTGGTTCCTTGAATGCATGAGAAAAGCCTCATTATCCTTCCAATAATTTCCAATTTTTGCTTCGGCAAGTCAATAATGGCTGTTGCTATGTATAACATATATACATATATAAGTATATATATGTTTGAGTATATATGTGTATATTTGATATATACATTTGCTTCAGCAAGCCAATATTGACTTTAATTATGTATAAACAAATATATAAATATTTGAGTATATATATGTTTGAGTATATATATATTTATGAATATATATACTATATATTTATATACTACATACTATATATTTATATACTATATACCATATCTTTATATACTATATACTATATACATACATATTTACTAATACCCTAGCTAATACAAGAGTTTTCTTCAAGTTTCCAAACCTTGGTTTCTTCATCTATAAAAGAGAGCAATGCATCTTCTCTCAGGGTTTTGATATAAAAATCCAAGAAGCCCAGCTGTGTACAATTCCACAGCACCTGGTAAATATTCAGTAAACATTATTTAAATCCTGAGAGTCTGCGTTTCAGAACTGCTAGACCTTTCTCAGCAAGTCCTTAGAGTCACCTTGAAGTGACCTTGTTTGGGGGGAGGATGTGTGTTTGTGCAAAAAGAGACAGAGGCTGAGTCAAAAAGAAGGAAAGGGTTGATGGGGCTCAAAATCTGGTCTGAAAAGAAACTTCTTCTAATTAAGATTTTAAAAATTTAATCAGTTATATATAAATGTTCCCACTGGAGTTTCTATTTGGGTTTCCTCGTTGCGCTGAGGTTGATCTGAATGGAGAAATCAATGCAAAGCAACTTCGCAGGAAACAAAAGCTGGATGGACAGGTCACAGACCTTCCTCAATCTCAGAGGGACGAGTCAGAATGTATCTGGCAGCGGCTAAGATATTAAAGGATTTTTCATTTGGATTATCCTGTGAGCAATGAGGGATTTTATCATTCCGACCAAAGTAGCCGTGGGAGTGTGTGAGGAGGTAGGGAGCATGAAAAGATCTAAGATCAGAATTAATCTAACCTAGAAGTACCATAGCTGAGAAAAAGCAAAGGCTTTTCTGAAATTCACAAGGAGAGGCAAAGCTTAGAGACTTCAAGGGAGATGTTAACTAGTCCTTAGCAGTGACTATTCTTTCAATCTTTGCTCTATGCTATGGTTCTCATAAAATCAAATGCATAGCTACCTTAAAAATAACATATCTAAATGCTTGTTTATTTATTTTGAAAGAGAGAGAGAGAGAGAGAGCAGGGCAGAGAGAGGAGAGAGAATCCCAAGCAGGCTCTGAGCTGTTAGCGCAGAGCCGGACATGGGGCTCGATTCCCACGAACTGGGAGATCATGACCTGAGCCGAAATCGAAAGTCAGATGCTTAACCAACTGAGCCACCCAGGTGCCCCCAAAATAACATGTTTTATTCAAAGATTTCAGGTGGGTGGGCTGTAAGCTTTATTTAATTATATTGGTCTTAATCATGTGCTCCTCTGACTGTGGTTCCTGGACCAGTAACATCAGCATCACCCAGGAATGTAGTCAGAATTACAAATTCTCCAACCCCAACCCAGAAGCACTGAATCAGATACTCTGGAGACAGGGGCCAGGAATCCATGTTTCCGGATGTTCTTTGAAAGATTTTGGTGCTCACCAAAGGCTGAAAGCCACTGTCTTAACCAAACTGTGAAGTTTGCAAAACCACGGCAGCTACCAACCCAGTGGATTTGTGGATATGGGGTCCTAGGGGAAGCAGCCAGCCTTCTTAGGGCTTGCCTTGGACCGTCAAGCTTCATCGTAATGGGCGAGGTAGTCATGCTCGCTCTATCAATGAGCCTATTCGACAGCCATTTACATTGTACTTAATGTCCCTCTGTCCAAACGTGTACCACCTGGTACTCCCTCAGTAGCATCAAAACAGCACCCAGAACAGAAGAATGAAAGAGCAGGCTAACAACGCAGAAGAAGGGGGTTGATACAGATAAGGCAACTTTAATTTCGATGACTAAAGAGATATCTAAAGTTTCCATGATGGTGAGGACTTAATGGAAAAAGAAATGCCACATCCATTGTTCGTTCCTTTTCTCCATCCTTCCTTTCCCCTGAATCCCCTCCGGCAACCTGCCCAATCCTGCCCCATTCTTCTTCTGCAGACACCTTGGAGCTATTTCCAAATAATCCGACTAACAAAGAGGGAGGAGAAGACAAAAAAAAAAAAAAGGAGAAATCACATGATTTCAATAGAACACAATCACCACCCTCAGTTCCTAGCCTTCTTAGAAGCACACTCGGCTCTACAGCTGAATTAGAAGTTGTTTAAGATCATTTCCACCCCGTAACATCAAGATCCCATTCATGGAAGAGTTTAGCGTGGGGGCTCAGAACAAACTCTGAAGTCAGACCCAGCTCCACTGCTCACAGCTGAGAGAACGCTGAGGCAGCTCTCCTATCTCTCTAAGTTTGAGTCACGCCATCTCTACAAAGGGAGGGAATAAAAGTATCTCTCTCACGGGATTCTTAATGAAGATTAAATGAGATCATTGGCGTAAAGCATTTAGAACTATGCCAGGCACAAAACAAGGGCTGGATTAATGTGAGCTATTAGGATTATTATGATAATGTCTCCAAAATGCTTCTCAGCCTTCAGCAACATCTTGAGCAGTGCCAGGCATAGCAACAAGGCAGTGAGAAACCAGCAGGGATAAAGGTAAATGTGTGAGGGTGGTTATGTTGGAAGGGAGTGGAAAAGCAGCTAGCAACACAGAAGTTCAACCACTTGTTAAAATACAGAAGGTACTTCCGTACAAGGCGACAAGACTTGTATCTGAATTACAGTGGTGGTTCTCAGCAAGGGGCAGGGGTGGGAAACGATTGTCACAACTGGTGATTGCGACTGGCATTTAATGGACGTCAGAAATGCTGCTAAACCACCCAAGGACGCATAGGACAGTCCATCACAACAACAAATAATTATCTCGCTCGAGACATCAATACTACAAAGATTTGAGAAACCCTGAATTATAATGTTGTGTGAAGTTATCTTAATAAGTCTTAATACGCTTTTTCAATTTTCAAAAAGGCAATGGCATGGAAGATTCTGGCACTTGATGGGTGGTGAGAAGAGGTGACCTCTAAGACTCCTTCGGGCCAGAGGCTTGATGTGGCAGTTGACCCTCAATCACAAGTTTAAGTCAGTACTGTGTTTCCACGCCTTTCCCCTTTGCTTTGTCCCTTTTCCTAAAGATACACAGAACTTTTTAAGAAGATGGTTAGGTATTGGAGGGCAACCGTAAGTCACTAGGGGGAATATTTCTCACTGAAAGAACACCAGTGACAATCAGATTTATAAAGCTGGAAGAAACCTTAGAAATGATCTAGCAGTGAGATGCGAGCTGAAATCTTCTATCACATTTCATAGATGAAGAAACTGAAATGAGAAAGGTCAAGAGATTTGATCTAGGTCACAGAATGCTACAACCCTCAGAAGGTCCAGATCCTTCCAAAGAACTTATTTCACCTATTCGTCAGGCAGTGACAGTATCAAGGGTCTCCTCCGTGCATTGGCTTTGCGTCTTTTCAGTGATCACAGCCCTCATCCATTCCCACCTCTGGAAATCCCTGAATATGGGGTGCACCTGACAAGGTGGTAACAGTGGAAATTAAAAAAAAAAAAAAAAGATTCAAGAAGTCCTGAGGGAAAGCAGGTAAGGCCTGCCTGTGGATCAAGTTGTGGCTGCAACTGACGAAGAGGAGAAATACAGAGAGGACGTCAGTTCCCAGCCACAGTAACCTGGAGGGTGGCTCTGCTTCCATAACAGATGGGGGACGTGGCTGTGGAGTGGGGAGCAGGTCACTTCTGCTGGGTTTCAGGGGCTGTTCTTTCATCGGTGAACTTCAGGAAGGACTTGAGGGGATGGACAGTGTCAGGGAGGTTCAGGAGAAGTCGACTGGAAGGAAACACATTCGATGTGTTGGTTGTGAGGCCGCCGTGGCCCCCTAGGAGGACCGGCTTCAGGAATAAAATCCAGATAATCCAGAGGAACCAAGAGCACCACTGTCTGCTGAAAATGCACACTCCTCGAAGCTCCGAAGTGCCCCAGTCCTCCTGGACCTTAAATGGGGGTCTGCTCAACTGGGCCATATAATGGTACTAACACTATTTCCCAGGTTGGGCGGGGGGGGGGCAGTGAGGCCAACAGAAGAGGGAGTTTAGGGCAAGAGTGAATAGGAAAAATAGATTTTTTTTAAAAATGGATCAAAAGTGCTGAAAACTCTCTTTACTTTGTACTGATTTTCTCCACCTCCTCATTTCCTGGGTGAAAAGCTGTTCCTCAGAACTGCACTTGTCTCGTCCCCTGTCCTGACTTTTTCCTTCTTTCTAGGGCACTCTATCCATCACAGTGTCCTTTTCCTTCACCACCTGTGCTCACCGCGAGCACAGTGCTGCTTCCCCCGGCCTTGGATGCTGAAGTTCCACCCAGGGGGACCAGGCAAACAGGATGGGGGGGGGGAGAGACACACACCCCGCCCCCACCCCCCAGGGTTGCCCACAGCGTATAACCCAGGGAGCGGGTCCCAGCAATCCCTAAGCAAGAAGGTCAAGTTTGCCTCGGTGTCCTTCCACCAAAACCCACCTAAGAAACAGTTTGTTCATTTCAGCGGACCACATGGAAAACCAAGCCAACGTTCACTCTTAAGCTTGCACTCTAGGGAGACGAACTGCTGGCCATGACCTGCTCCACCTGTGCCGGCCACCACCTCTCCGTATCAACAGCCACTTCTCCCAAAGGCAGCCAACAGCACAGGGCCACACCGCGGGGCAGCACGCTGTGAGGGGAAACGCACCTGAAACCGGGATCGGGATTCTGTGAAAGACAACTGCAGGGAGCTGGTACGGGCAGGGCCGTGGAGGCTTCGAGCGCCACAGCGTGCCCACACACTCCCAGTCACTTACACACGCACACAGCCAGGTGTGCACTCAGAACATGCATGCTTGTCACATACGGACACACACACACTGAGAGGGAGTTACGGTCTCTGGGGCACACATCCAGGACCATCCTGACAGTCCACCACATGTGCCCGGTCACACACACGCTAGGGCTATGGATGTGCTATTCCACACACACACACACACACACACACACACACACACAGAGTCAGTGGGCAAACAGGCAGTTTCACAAGTACTCACGCACACAAGCGCAGGGCACCAGCCCCGACCCCACGCCGGTCTCACGCCGGAGACGCGTCCTGCACCACCGGCCACCCNAGTGGGCGCCGGAGAGGCTGCCGGGGCCTGGCCCCTCCGTGCTGGCCGCAGGCAGGAGCGCTGCCCCGGGCTCGCGCCGGCTCCTGGGTGACCTTGGGCAAGTTGCTTAACCTCTCTGAGTGCCCGTTTCCCGTCTGGGAAGACAATAACTAGAACAGCCGAAGGCGCTGGTGGTGCCCGCGCCAGGGGAAATCCTGTCCCCGTATAGCTTACTTCCTTCTCATGCCTCTGACTCTGCCCGGGGCACGGATAGTTTGGGAGCAGGGTTCAGAGTGAGCTCCCTCGTCCCTGAGATAGAGGGCTCTCAAGTTTTCCAGAGGCAGCGTTTCCTTGGCCCAAAATCTTCGTAAGGCATCCTGCCAATATTTGTTAGTGGGCTCTTTGCTTCCCTGATGTGGCGGTAGCCTGTTCTCCTAGCTCGGTCCACTGGTGACCTTGAGCACGTGATCAGACAGGGACCAAATCTCCGCGCTCCCATCTGTAAAATGGGGACCAGAAATTCACAAGCTGTGTGGAGACTCACCCAAGCTCCTGTCTGTGTGCAACTCAGTGTGTGGTCATGATCTGTGAGGAACGGTGATAGAATGCACCGGACCAAGACCTCAGACCCCAGGGACAAAACAATCCAAGAGTTAAAGGAGTCATGTTGAGAAGGTCTGCCTTTGGTGAGACAGGTGAGGGCCCCCCTCCCAGGGGGCATAACTCACCCACCGGAAGACCACTGAGGCTGCCCAGAAGCCTGACCAGAGAAGCTGTGACAGCGATTAACCTCTTCAAGCAAATAAATCTTCCAAGACTATCTTAAAAATTATTAACTTAACAATGGTGAGCACAACCCAAGTGAATTGGAAATTTAAATTAACCAACCTATTTATGCCAGAAATTCTGACCTGGTCCCTTTCTCCGTCTCTCTCTCTCTCTCTCTCTCTCTCTCTCGGTTATTTCTGTCTCTCACTTCTCCCTTCTTTTACCAGGCTCTGTCGGTCTTCCTTATGGCCCGTATTTCTTCCCCATCTAACTCAAATACTTTTCCTCTCTCCTTTCTCCCTTTTTCCATCTCAGTCTGTGCATCTCCTCTTTACCGTCTTTGTGCCCTGACTGTCTCAGCACCTCTTGCTCAGCCCTTCCCTCCCATTACTTCTCTCCCTCGTGTGTGTATGTCTTGAATCTTTATTCATCTTAGGTCACAACTGGAAAGTGGAAAAGCTGTAAGTTATTTCTCTTATGATAATAAGATCCAAACTTAAATGTATCACTATGCCACCTCCCTAAACCAAATACTCTGGGTAAATGACACCATTATCCTGATCTCGTGAGAGTGCGTAGCCCGTGTCATCTCGGACACCTCTACCTTTGTTGCCCTTCTCCCCACTCTCCGCTCAACCACTTGCCCCAGTTCCCAGAGAGTCTGTCCCTGATCTGCCGCCAACATCTGTCCCTTCCTGACTATTCCCACTGGACTGAGTTGTGTTTTTCCTGGATTCATAAAAAGGGTCTTCTGCCTGGTCTCTGCCCTCCAGCCCATCCTCCTTCCTGATAGCAGCATGTCCTTCTTCAAGAAGGTCCCGATGGCACCACTCTCCAGCACTAAAACCTAATGCCCATGGAAGGCAGGAAACAGTTTCCCAAAGATAACCACGTCCTAATCCCCGGGACATGTCATATTTACCCCATATAGAAAAGGGGCTTTGCAGATCTGGTTAAGTTAAAGGTCTTGAGTCTGACTGTACAGGGGAGCCCTCAAAAGGGTCCATAAAAGTAGAAGCGAGAGGCACAGGAGGAAGTCGCAGCGATGTGGTGTGAGAAGGACTTGAGCAGCTCTTACCAGCCTTGAAGATGGAAGGTAGCATCATCCCATGACCAGGAATGCAGACGGCCTCTAGATACTGGGAAAGGCGGGAAGCAGATTCTCCTCTTAAGGGTCCAGAAAGGAAGGCAGCCCTGCAGACACCTTGATTTTAATGCAGTGAGATTCATGTCAGACTTCAGAGCTAGAGCGCTGTACAATGATAGCAAATTCCTATTGTCTTAAGCCACTGAGTTATCTGTTGCATTAGCAATCGCGGACGACGTACAGTGCATCTCTTATTTATGAAGGTTCACGCCAGTGCCTTGTCTTGTTATTAACAGCAATCGTACGTTTAGCCATCATACAAGCCAATGCCTTGTATGCCGAGGGGTCTGTTCCCCGCACACCTTCTTTCCTTCTCTCGTCAGTAGTGGTGCTCACGATGTGGTCTCCGGGGTGTCCTCCTCCCGTACGTTGCCAGCCCCAACACTTTTCAGGGTGCATGGGTTCCGTGATGCTGTTCCTGACCTAGCCTTCCTTTGATTCTCCAGAACTTCGTATTTTACCAGGTACCTCCCACTTCACAGGGCACTTCACGATGAGAGAGAAGGGAACAAGTGGAGGAGATGACCGCAAACACACAGGCTGAGACTGCTCGGGGCTGTCTTCTCCCACAGCACCAGTTTCATCTCTCGACCGTGGCAGTTACCACCACACCGTGCTGTTTGCAAGTTATCTGTGGGTCTCCAGGCACACTAGACAGCGAGTGTGCAACAAGTCCCACCTCCCTCTCCAAGTCCCAGCTCCTAGCCCCATGCCAGACACACAGCAGGGACTCCATAACTGCTTTTGGAATGAATGGATATAGAAAGCAAGTGCAGTATTTGGTTATGTTGAGCCGACAGGGCTATTAATAACAATTTCTTGCACCATCTGCCTCTGCTCAGTGGGGCTGATCAATAGAAACACCTCAGTTAATACAATGTGGTTTTAAAGACGGTGCTTTGATGCATAGCTTGAAACACACAGACTTTTCTTTCCTTTGTTTCATGTTTGTTTGCCTCTGTTTTTGCTTTGCTTTTGCTGAAGAAGTTCCTGCAATAAAAGGGCTATTTTTTTTAATCAGCTCCATTTAAAGAGGCTACTCTTTCAGGTAAAATCATTATAAACATACAAACTTTTTAAAAAAAATTTAAGTTTATGTATTTATTCTGAAAGAGAGTGAGAGAGTGCGCATGAGCAGGGGAGGGACAGAGAGAGAGAATCCCAGGCAGGCTTCTCACTGATAGCGAAGAGCCCCGTGCAGGGCTCGAACTCATGAACCACGAGAGCGTGACCGGAGCCGAGATCAAGAGTTGGATGCTTGACTGACTGAGCCACCTGGGTGTCCGTAAGCTCTCTGGCACAACAATTCTACTTCTTAAAATGTGTCCTAAAGGTAAAAAGTCTCTGTACACAAAGATTTATGTAAAAGGATGTTCACTGCAAGATCTTTTATAAGAGTAAGAAATTGGAAATAGCCTAATTGTCTAGCAATAGAGGATTAGCTAAACATATTATCTGTACCATGAGATACCACCCAAGTATTAAACATGATTTTTTCAATTGATATTTATTATGTAGAAAGATCTTTATGAATATTTTTACATTCCTTATTAGGCTTATCTGTATTTTCTACCATACAATATGCATATATTTTAAAAGTTAGGCTCAATGATTTATTTTTTAAATGTTTTTAATGTTTATTTACTTTTGAGAGAAAGAGAGAAACAGAGTGTGAGCAGGGGAGGGACAGAAAGAGAGAGAGACACAGAATCTGAAGCAGGCTCCAGGCCCCAAGCTGTCAGCACAGAGCCTGACATGGGGCTTGAATTCACGAACTATAAGATCATGACCTGAACTGAAGTTGGATGCTTAATAGCCAGAGCCACCCAGGTACCCCCAGGCTCAATTATTTTTAAAACTAGCTTCACTTCCAAAAGAAAAGTTACATAAGACTTCAGACTTTTTCCAAGTTCCTAGAAAACCTATCCATAGTTGAGATTCAATTCTCTGATTACAACAAAAGAAAAGTCACTAAAGGCTTGAAATGTAATCTGGGCCCCTGTCTTCATTCTATTAATTCATTCACTCTGGGAACATTATTGTACTATTTCAGTTAAGGCCTTTGGTAGCAAGCAACAGAAAAAGACTCTCACTAATGTAAGCAAATGGGAAATTATTGGACTACTATTCAAAGACTCACAGAATCCCTGCAATGCTAGGACACAGACCTGGAGAAGCAGTTATCCAGAGAGCTCCAGAAAACCACACGGCAGAAAGTAGAGCATCTGGGTCACAGAGAAACTCCGTCAGGATGGTGCACCCTTCCTCCCAACACAATGAATGACCTCCACAGGGTCTTCATCCTGGGGCTGCTCACCCAAGTTCAAAGTCACTGGAATATACACCAGACTGGCAAAGCCTAACTTTGTGTCTCCTCATTCACCTATTGTGAATCCGAGACTAAGGAGGGAAAACACTGGGTCCCTCCATCAAGACTGCACACCATGGGAGAGATTTTATTTCCCCACTAAATCTGGGGTGCCATTAGGAAGGTAAAATGGCGGCTCGCGGCATGAAAATAATAAGTGGCTGCTGCAAGCCCCTGCGATGTGCCAGACGTTGGGCAGTTCCAGCTTCCCGGCCTGATTTCTCTGCCAGGAACCCTCCTGTATGAATAGCTTGGAGAAGCTATGAGGCCAAAAACAAAAAACACAGCTCAGAGGAGATGAAGACGTCTTTGATTCCATTATTATATTTATGAACTTGAAACATGTTAAGGCTTTCTATTGTTCATTTCTTCTAGTGTGCAGAAACAAATATGTACTATTTTTCTCTTCTGGTTGTCCCCTCTTTGATTGTCTGGTACAAATGCCCTGTTATGTACGTACGGCAAAGCAGCCTTCCATGGAGGGAATACCTTATCAGCACCACACTCTGGGGGTTATCTTAAAAGTCCCAAAGTTGGTTTCAGGCTTGTTTTTACTTTGGGTGTCCTCTTCATAGAATTAAGCTGGGGAGGGGGGGAGGGAAAAGACAGAGAAATCTTTGTTCAGAGAAGATAGAAATTAAATTCCAAATCCAAACTACTGAAATAAATCAGTGCTTCCCTTGCACTCACAAACTTGAAGGCTGCATACCTTCCATCCACTTAATTGCTGCTAAAAATTTAAACAGTCGAACAAAGAGTTTTAACACAGCTGCAAAGGAACGGAAACCAAACTGTGAATACCTTTCCTATAATGACACTGGGGTGGCTGGCTTCATTTTCACAAGCTCTGCAGAACAGATGAGACCCTAGAACAAGACACTGTGGCATCCCCACAGGCACATGGGTCATTCACAGGAGTCCCCAATTTACCTTATAGACAACCACTCTATGTTGGGAGGCAAGTTCTAACAAACCTCCTCTAAATGAAGTTGCCAACAGAGTAGCTTCTGCAATTTGTCGTTGGTTAAGAGTCAAGTCTCGCAGGGAGAGCCATGTTTCTTCTTGCCCTGGAGGGCATGGTCATCTCCCACTCTATGATCTCAGCTCAGACCTGACGAGCCGTCTAATAGCACAGGCTTCTCTTTCCCGGGCTCCGCAGCCCCAGCTCACCACTGTGCTCTCCTCACACTGGGCTTCAGGATGCCAGTCACACACAGCTCCTTCTGGCCCGGGACTCACACTTACTGTTTTGTAGACCTGAAATGCTTCTCCTCTGGTTAAACCTAAATATCTCTCTTACAGAGTGGTTTCCTCTTGACCACTTATCCCCATTCACACAATTTTCTGTCTTAACCCATGTACGTCACTTATAGCTCTAAGCTCCCTCCGTAACTGATACATTAGTGTATTTTTTTTTTACCTACTTACTTTCTGCCTCCTTAGTAAAGTATAATCTGCGAGAGACAAGAGACTCTGCACTTCAGAAAGAACCTGGCTTAGAGCAGACACTCCCTCCATAAAAGCTGAAAGAATGGAACTATGAGCAAGGCAATTGGATTTGCATTCAGGGCTTCTGTGCTTTCCAAGGGGCTGGAGTTGCCTAGGACCCAAGGGCCCTTGGGGGCCAAAGAAACCCACATCCAGGAGGGTGAAAAAAATGATCACTCACTTCTATGACGAGGATGTGGCTTCAGGAGAAACAAACCCAGGTGCAGGAGGCACCCTGAAACAGAACAGGTGGCTCAGATGCAGTGACATCATATGTCAGCAGCCGAAAGCTGGATGAGAGGTCACAGAAGGAGGAGAAAAGTGTCAGGCTGCCTCTCACTGGAAAAGAGGTGCCCGGAAGTCACTCTATTCTAAAGGGAATTAACAGGATTAGGCAAGAGAATATGAGACCACGTAAATTCAAGATACGGTGTTCTTAATAACTTGCTATGTGGCCAACTCTTTATGAACCAGCTGTTTGAACACTGAAAAGCCAACTGCCCAGAGCAGCAGAGAATAGAAGCTGATAAAGGGCGACCAAGCAGAGTTATCGCGTCCTGATAAGAAGCTCTGGCCCTTTTTTGTGTTGAGCTGTTCTTTGTCCTCTAGTCTTCCTGATATTGTTGGGGTTAATCTATTTACATTTGAAAAATCCATTAACTAAGTCATGTTTTATTATCAAAAAAAATCAAGTAAATGAATATTTAGTCTATTGGGAAGGAAAAGCTAGAAAACATAATCTTCCAAGAAGAGCCAAACCGACGAGACAGACATCACGAATGTGACCTGCCAGGCAAAACTCTGGCACAGCTGAAATTTCACAATTTATGTTTGAATGTATATGTAGTAAGATTTGCTGGGGGTTTTGGTGTGGAGTTCGGTACGTTTGGGCAATTGTATAAAATTATATGACCACCACCATATTCAAGACATGGCAAAATTGAGTTTTGACATAGACAGGGGTGTTTTAGGGTAGATTTTAAATGTTATGTTTAATGGGACACGTTTTACTAGTTTTGGCTAATTTGGACCAGTCTCTTCCTCCTCCCCATTGCCCATACTCCCCCACCCCATACCAGTCTGTCCCATTCATACACCTGGAAACTTCTGTCCTGTAACTACAAGGCAAAGTTCTCAGGAGGACAGAAGCTGCAGCAAGAAGAAAAATGAGTATATCTGGAGTGGCCTCTCATCCCACCAGATTCCTGGGACTGGTGTGAGCTGTAGACAAAAGGAGTCAGAAGCAAAAACCAGTAGGGGCATTCAGAAAGGATTCATGAGAGGCTTGAATAAATAACTTGAATAAAAACCCAACTAATAAAGCAAAGCTCGGCTCATACCCAGGGAGGAGGCCACGTCTTTGCACCCAGGGAGGCAGGTCATTCGGAGCCCCACCCCCAGCACAGGCACGGGTGGTTTCATGAAGGTTAGTGGCAGCAAGGACCCATCACCGAGCAGCATCGTGGCCAATGCAGGCGGTCAGAGCAGACAGGGACAGAGTAAGTATGACTGACGTATTTGGGTCGGGGGGTGTGCCCTTCGGGGTGTCCCACAGATAATAGGAGGCACTTACAATAAGGTAATTAGGGGATGAATTGAATAATCATTTCACATTTAAGGTTAGCTAAAGGGTTGGCAAATATCTGTCCCACCAAAGTTTTACTCTTTGTGGCAGGCGTTGGGCTCGAACACGGGATATGAAAAATAAGAAGATAGATCCCTTTTTAAAACCCCCAGAGCCAATTCGAGGAGAGAGGGCTAGACAGAGATCATGTCAGTACATTGTGAAAGTTCATAAAGCAAGCATACATGGCAAATGGAGCTGATGGCTTTTGTTATTGTTGTCACGATTTTACTGTTACCAAACAAATATTTATTGAGTGCATACTATTTGCTAGTCACTGGGCTGATAAAGGCTCAGGAACTTGGTATCGCTATGACATGACATGGCTGACGAAGGGCCAGACCCAAGATTAGAATTCAGGCTATCTGACTTTAAAGGCTTTGCTGTGAGCGGCCATGAAATAAAAATCATAAGGATAACAACAATAATGTCTGCAGCATTAACAGTTGATGACATTACATGTATTGGGCACTTCACTATCTCGTATTCCAAGAGTTACCATGCAAAGGAAAACAATGAAACAGGCCAGATTTCCGATGCATGAGAAAGCAGAACAGGGGCCGGGATATTAGAGAGACACAATTCAGCATGACGTAAGACTGTCTCAACACTTGGAGCCGTCTAGCACTGAAGGTACCAAAACAGAGGCTGGGGGCCATCTGCCAGGAAGGCTGAAGGAAGCCCTTGTCTCAGGTGCGAGGTTCAACATCACCTCTGCTACTCTCCCAGCTCACTGATGCTGAGATTTGAAAGTTCAGTCTCTTTTGCCAGCTCCTTCTCCGGCTAACACTTAAATGTCAAAGCCCTTCCTCGTCTTTCGCTTTCTACAGGCCCTCAGACTATTTCATCCGCGATACTTGCTTTGATTGCCATTTGTAAGCTCACAAGTCCCAAGGTTTGCACGTCAGCCCGGAACTCTTTTCCAAGCTCCAGATCTACCGCGTGGGAGTTAAGATGGTTGATCTTGGGAGGATTTGGACTAATTTCGCCTGGCTGACCGTGGGAGAAACATCTGTACACAAAGAAACAAAAAGAGGTAAATTAGTTCAGGTAAGATCTTAGTAAACTTACAGAAACGGTAAAGGTGTTTGATGGTGTTTAAAAACAGAAAGGTTTGAACTTGAGTGACACAGACTCATTTCTTTGACCAGCTGGAAAGGAAGTGTAACCAGGCATATCATTTGGGGCTTCCGGGACAATATTTATAATGTCATAATGATTTAAGTGTTGTTTTCATAACGATTGATCCAGGCATGAGCAAGTGGCCCAATCTGGGCCAAGGATACACACAGAGACTTTGCCAGGAGTTTGGGAAGAAAGTATTTTTGCTCTCCTGTCTCAGTTCTCAGAAAGTACATCTGTCTCCCTCTCTGGGCAGTGAGATATAAGGAGACAGTAATGTGAAAATATGACAGCCGTCTCCACTGTCCCAGGAAGACCGAGTCTGGTGGTAAAACAGTGCATGAGAAGGATGAGCAAGAATCTCTGAGAAATAGGACAAGAGGCCAGCTGGATCAAACTGTACCTGAAGCCATAGATAACCCTTGAGCTACTCAGTTCTGTAAAGCAATATGTATTTTGATTGCCTGCCCAATTCATCTACTTCTATGAATAGTAAAACCCTAATTTTATTCCATGGTGCACTGATTCCAAATAAATGACTACATTCCCAGCCTCCCAGCACACAGAGCTCTGGCCAATGAAATTGAAACAGATGTGCTATAGGGAACTTTCAGGAAAACTCCTTCAAGTTTCTTGATATGCCTAGGGCATGACCTATTGCTTTTGCTCCTTACTGCTTCCTGCTGTGTGGACAGAGGGGCGGAAGCAGCGGGCGTTTTGAAACCTTGTAAATAGAAGCCAAGAGGAAGCAGAAATCTAGCAAAGCCTGAGTCCCTACTGAAAGCAGAACATATGTAGCAAAGATTGACTGTGTATCCTTTGGTTCCTCCTATCTGAGAAAATAAATGATAAAGTGTATGAGCTACTATTAAGTTGTATTTTCCATTATATGTAGTGAACCGATTTCTAACCAATACAGCTGGTTTTTCTGCAATGTGCAAAATGAAAAATTCCTGATAGATGAACTTGAACAAAGAATCATTTTCTCTGGAGACAACCAGGTCTTGGGTGGTGAAAAGATAGATGGGGGACTATCACGTTTCCGGTAAGCACTTTAGTATTCCAGTTTTTTAAACTTTGGTGTAAGAAGTACATCATGAAGACAATGCAATTAGGCATGGACAAGCCCAGAATACGGAGTAAAACATCGAAATGTATAGGGGATTGATGTTATACAGGAATCCTGGGCAGTTTTCTCTTCAAGAGAAGTTTTCAATTATGGAAGAAATCACTAGAAAACATTGTGTATATATGTATACACACACACATATCCAAACATGGTCTCATAGGCTATTAAGTGATATGAGAAAATAGTCACAGAATGTTGTTAAGAGGAAAACATGAGGCGCCTGGGTGGCTCAGTCTGTTGAGCATCCGACTCTCGATTTTGGCTCAGGTCATGATCCCAGGGTAATGAGATCGAGTCCCACCACAGGCTCTGCACTGAGCAGGGAACATGTTTTGGTTACCTCTCTCTCCTTCCTTCTGCCCTTCCTCCTCTTCACTCAGGAACTCTGAAGCTCTCTCTTTGTTTCCAACAGCAGCAGCAGCAACAACAACAACAATAACAACAACAAACATCCGCAATGCCTCGCAGCACCTGTAGTAGCATTCCGATGGTAGGAATGCCTGTCGCGCAGGATTCAAACTTTCTGAAGAATTACACAAAACAACAGTGGTTGTTTCTGAGCAGCAGAGCCATAGTTCTTACTTGCTTTTTTGATTTACACCTCTTCCTATTTGTTCAGATTTTCTACATGCAGTATGCCTTCCTCGCTAATCAGAGAGAAAAAAAAGCAATATACTTCCTTTCAAATGTTTTAAAAATATTTTTTGATTGAAAAGAGTGCTGGGCACTGAGTCCATCGCTCTTTGGGAACACCAGCTGGCATCTGCGATGTTGAGGGAGACTAGAGCAGGGATGTATCCACAAGTGGGCTCAGAGCCATGGGAAGCGGAGCAGCCTGGCTCCAAAGGCAAACGGGGCTGTCCTCGCAGTCATGCTGAGGGCTACACTCTCAGGGCTTAGGGCAGCAGATGTGGCCCAAGACAAACTTGCTAAAGCAGAGAGTATGTTCCACATGCTCTACGTATATGTGCCCGCAGGGACACAGTAACTCACCTCCACAGAGGTGGAGGCTTTACTCTGGCTTCCCCCAGCCTCTACACAAGAGATAGAATGGGGAAATAGAGTCAGAGAATGGAGGAGCATGTGAGGGGCACATGCTCAGGGCTAGTGTCCTTCTGAATACTCAGGTGATAACAAAGCCTGGCTTTGTGTGTTTTATAGCTTCCAGTATCTTTCTGATCCAAAAGGTAGCCTGGGTAATAAAGTACTTGGAGGAGAGAAAAACAGAAGAAGGTACAAAGTTAATGTAGATAGTGTCTCACGTTGGTACCAGGAAATATCATAAACTCTAGATTAAGAGCACGAAGTCAAAGAGGCCCCTTGAAGTAAGTAAATTAGCTTCCTAAAACAAAGCAAAATTATCATGATCTTACGGGAAAAATGAAGCAAACGATTTTTTTTAAGGTTAACACTTACTTAGGGAATAACCTGGAAATTCGAAGGCCTTTCTCTAGGCTTCATTCTGCAGCCTAAAAACTGAGATAATTGGACAAGGTTTTGGAAATGTACACAGTCAGGTTACCAGAAGAGCAGGATGCCAATATACGAGTGACACTAGTTCCTTGACAGATCCGTTCTCCCGTCTGCATTCGTTTGATGTTGTTTAAACACAAATGCTCAGGGCACCTGGGTGGCGCAGTCAGTTAAGTGTCTGACTTTGGCTCATGGTTCAAGGGTTTGAGCCCACGTTGGGCTTTGTGCCGACAGTTAACTCAGAGCCTGGAGCCTGTTTCAGATTCTGTGTCTCTCTCTCTAACCCTCCCCTGCTCACGCTGTCTCTCTCTCTCTCTCAAAAATAAATAATTTTTTAAATTTTTTAAATAAATTAATTTTTTAAAAATGCTCAAAAAGGCAAAGAGCTGCAATTTGCAATCCCTCCAAGTTGTTTTCACTCAGGTCCTCACAATATCTGTGCCACACCTTCTCCAAAGCTCAGCTTGCCACTCTGACACACTGCCTTCTGCTTTGCACTGGGTCCCGTAAGGTACAAATATCCCTTATCCTCTTAGCCTCTGCCTCTTCCTTTTTCTAATGATAATGGAAATTATAATAATGACAATAAGATAAAACTTAAGCTATTCATCTGACCAGTTAGGGTCAATACTCATAATGCTCCTGGGCATTTTTTTTTTTTTAATGAATAAACCCTTTGAACTTTCTGAGCAGGTTGGAGTAGGGTGGGCTCTTAATTCATCTCTGCCTCCTCAGAACCTGGGACAGCATCTGGCACATAGAATATTCTTCTAAGAGTAGTGAATGAACTCGTGAAATCTTCCAGCCCACCGAAGGTAAATACTTCACACCCTTCTATCCCCCAAATCTCCTCCTTGAGGACCGTCATTCATGATAGACCCATAAGAGGCCACTATTATTTGCCAGAGACACTGAGAGGTAATATGCATGTTTACTGAACTTGCACAGTATCACTTTTATATGCTTGTCAAACACTAGAAAGAGAGATGGGGCGCATGGGTTGGCTCAGTCGGTTAAGCGTCTGACTTCGGCTCAGGTCATGATCTCACGGTTCGTGGGTTCGAGCCCTGCGTCCGGCTCTGTGTTGACAGCTAGCTCAGAGCCTGGATCCTGTTGCAGATTCTGTGTCTCCCTCTCTCTCTGACCCTCCCCTGCTCATGCTGTCTCGCTCTCTTTCAGAAATAAATAAAACGTTAAAAAAATTTTAAAAACACTAGAGAAACAATCATTTAAGTACATAAGAACAATTCTGCCCTCCATTCCATAAAATGAGTGTATGTCCTAGAGGTAGCATGAGATGGCCGAGGGTGAAGTTCATGTCCCTTGCTGGCTTTCAGTTTTCATGTGCCTTTCTTGAAATGAACATTTCACTGTACTACATGTGATTCTAGTGTCTAAAGTGAGGCATTTTTCATATAACATGGGGCCTAAATACAAACAAGCAACACCATCTGACATTCAACTCAAGAAGCAACAGTCCCTTGTAAGCTGGAGAAGAAATCAGCTGAGATGCGTTTGTTCTGAGATGACAGGCTTCTGTCCACTGTGGTCCTTCATGAGGAAATTTATTAACACTGGAGTGTTTGCTGTTATGTCATTTTCACCTTTAAACTAACTTGGGGACCAAGTCTAAGATGTCACTGCCCTGGGAATATCAACAGATTCCTAAGCAGTCTTAAAATCTGTATTGAACCATAAAAGACCCCGAATGGCAAAAGCAATCTTGAAAAAGAAAAGCAAAGTTGGAGGCATCACAATTCTGGGCTTCAAGTTATATTACAAAGCTGTAGCAATCAAAACTGGATAGTACTGGCACAAAAATAAACACATAGATCAATGGAATAGAATAGAAAATCGAGAAATAAGCCCATAATTATATGATCAACTAACCTTTGACAAAGCAAGAAAAAAATATCCAATGGGAAAAAGATAGTCTCTTCAAACAAATGATATTGGGAAAACTGGACAGCTACATGCAGCAGAATGAAAGTGGACCCCTTTCTTACACTGTACGCAAAGATAAATTAGAAATGGATTGAAGACCTAAAGGTGAGACCTGAAACCATAAAACCCTCGAAGAGAATACAGGTAATAACTTCTTTGACATTGGCCATGGCAACATCTTTCTAGATAAACCTCCTGAGGCAAGGGAAACAAAAGCAAAAATAAACTATTGGGACTTCAGCAAAATGAAAAGCTTCCACACAGTGAAGGAAGCAACCAGCAAAACTAAAAGGCAACCTACAGAATGGGAGAAGATATTTGTGACTGACCTATCAGATAAAAGAATATATCCACAGCTTCTGGAAAGAAGGATTTGCCATGTGTGAACATATGTGTGCACGTGTGTGTTACCATGACAAGATGCAGCTTTAAGCACAATGGAAACTCACCTTCCACCACACAGCTTCCCATTGTGTCCCTTCCCTTTGCCTTTGTTCATTCAGATAATAGATTGTGTAGTCAGTAATTGTAGAGGTCCCTGCTCTGAGGGAATGACTTTTTCTTTTAAAGTGGGTATATGTTCTTTCCAAAGAGAAAATGAGATCAGAAATTGGAAGCAAAGATAGTTGAGGAGAAGTCCATAGTACAGCGGCTACCAGAGAAAGATGGATCGAGTGAGAGACAGCTATGGAGATATACACATGGCAGCTCTATCTTGGGAAGCACTTGTGTGTTTTATCATTCACAGGAATTAAAGCAATGCAGAGCATCCGAATCATAAGCTCTATGACACTGGACAAGCTACTTCTCTCCACAGACTTCATCTCAAAAATGGGCATAACCATTGTATCTAATGATTGCATTGCAGTAAAGACTGGATGAGATAATACATGTAAGTGCCAGGCCACGTTATCAGGTATGCCAAACTGACTCAATAATGAGCTATTATTATCACTTTTCACTCATAAAAAAAGGAAGAAAATTATACAGTCCTTCCCAGGCTTGATCTTTTAGCACAGAACTGTCCAGTGGAAATATCCAAGTGACATACATAATTTTAAATTTTCTAATAGCCATATTTTAAAAATTAAAAATAGGTGAAATTCATTTTAATCATGTTTTATTTAATTATTGCATACAAATTATTATTTCAGCATGTAATCAATATAAAAATCATTAATGAGCTACTTTTCCCTCTTGTACTCACTTTTTGAAGTTGAAATGGTATACTTACAGTACTTGTCAATTCAAGCTGGCTCCATTTCATGCACTGAATGTGGCTGTTGACCGCCATATTGAACATAGTCCTAAAATAACAACGAGTGTAGTTTTAAACTTAATTTGCTTTGGTTGAAGGCCATCTAAAAAGCAACGTCTCCAAAGCACTTAAAAGTTAAGCACTGAGCGGTGCCTGGGTGGCTCAGTCGGTTAAGATCCGACTTCAGCTCAGGTCATGATCTTGTGGTTTGTGGGTTTGAGCCCCGCATTGGGTTCTGTGCTCGCAGCTCAGAGCCTGGAGCCTGTTTCAGGTTCTGTGTCTCCCCCTCTCTCTCTTCCCCTCCCCTGCTCATGCTCTGTCTCTCTCTGTCTCAAAAATAAATAAACTATTAAAAAAATGTTTTTTGATCCATTCGTCAGTTGATAGACACTTAGGCTCTTTCCGTGTTTTGTCTATTGTCAAGAAAATGTGTATATCTATACAATGGAATACTCCATGGCAAGGAGAAAGAATGAAATCTGGCCATGTGTAGCAACATGGATGGACCCTGAGGGTGTTATGCTGAGCGAAATAAGTCAGGCAGAGAAGGACAGTTACCATATGTTTGCACATATAGGAGGATTAGGAGGAACTTAACGGAGGACCATGGGGGAGAAGAAGAGGAAAAGTAGTTGGGGAGAGGGAGGGAGGCAAACCATGAGAGACTCTGGAATGCTGAGAAAAAACTGAGGACAGATGGGGTGGGAGGGAGGGATAGCGGGGAGATGGGCATGGAGGAGGGCACTTGTGGGGATGAGCACTGGGTGTTATATGGAAACCAACCTGACAATAAACTATTAAAAAATATTTTTTTAAGTTAAGTACTGAGACTTTGGGTGAGAAATTGGAAATGAAATTGGTGGGCTAAAAATGGAAATGAAAAAGCTATTGGTATCATTGATACCATGAGCATGGATGGCCACCACCCCACCTGCAATTTTTCCTAGGGGACCATCTGCTGGGTTAAGCCAGTGTGTCCACAAAGGAGTTATAGGAAAATACATTCCCTTAAACGAATGATTGCTGTGATTGTATGGATTTTTCCATGGGCTTATGAGAGAGCAAGAGAAATTACATAATGCTTAGGATCCTGATTAAAGCCCAGTGACTTAATAGTTACTGTTACTTTACTTACCATAACAATAATTAAAAGGTAATGGACAAGCAAAATTGTAATAATCATTAAATGTATGTAAAGATAGTTTTATGTTAGTACTTGAACCAGAAAGCCACTGATAATGAATTATGAAGCAAAAAAGGAAAATTATGGTGTGTGTGTTTGTGTGTGTGTGTGTGTGTGTGTCTGTCTGTCTGTCTAGCTGTCTGTGTTTGACTAGTGGGGCCATGAGACTTGATAAGGAAAGATTGACTTAGCTATTGATCCAGGAATCTGAAAAGATTCTGAGCAGACACCTGCTAGAGGAAAGGGGGGAACAGCGAAGAGGGTTGCAGTGCAGGAATTGTTAAAACATTGGAACTGTCCCCTGTGGCACTTCGGTTGATCTATCCCAGCCAGCTTGTCTAATGAGCCTTCTCACAGCCCGTAGGGAAGAGTCCACTGAAATTATATCCTTTCCAGGGCTCTACACACAGTGGAAACTGCCTCTTCTCGTTGCATCCATCTATGACATCTAGACAGTGAGAATGAGAATATAAAATGATTCCACCTTTGAGTCAATTTATTTATCTTTTGATGAGTAAAATGGAAAGATTAAGAGCTCAGACCTTAATTATATCACACCTGAGCTTTGATGCTGGCTCTACCATCTGATCTAGAGCCAAAACTCTCCAAATCTTCACTTACCTGTGAAATGAAAACATCAAGTTACTTCATTCACAGAAAGGGTGCAGGCTTGAGAGACGAGGGGCATGCAAAGCTCTAGCCTCACTACCAGGGGTCTTGTTATTATTATTGTTTGTCCTAAACTCTCTCCTTGCAGATTTTACTTCGCTAAAGGCAAGTTTTTAATTTGGCAGGTCATAACCAAGAATAACATTTGGATGATTCTATACATCTTGCTCTGGTAGTTGGTGAGAAGAATTAATAAAAATGCCAACAAGGAATTGAAACGTTGTTACCATATTCAAACATAAAAATAGAAATGAAAAAAAAAAAGTATTCTGGCTTCATGAGGAGAATCGTTCAGGTAGAATTGTCATCCCACTGAGCCACAATAGAATCTTCTGGGGATGGGAATTTAGTGGAAGGAACTTAAGTTTTGAGCCTCATTCAAGGGAGTTTAGCTATTCAGATATGAACATATGGCCTCACCTATCTCAGGGTTTCTGGACCTGAGAGCTCTTCCAGCCTCCACTCTGCATACCCTAGATTTCTCATCTGCAAAGTAAGAGCATTGTACTAAGAACCCCGTTTTCCTTCTCACATTTTAGGATTCTGCGTCTATAGTAGAATTGAGCTTTGCAGATCCTATTAATGAGCATGTGACAAAATGAAATTTTTGAGCTTTTGTGGGTCCTCTCCCTGGAAGACAGATTAGCCCTATCATTCTTGGGATCATAGGGTACTGGATCAAGAGGGAATGACATGGCTGAGGGCAACAAAAAGCACATAAGGATTTAGGTAGAGAGCGGTCAGGGGGGCACCTGCAGTTTGAGACATAGCAGGTAGAAAGCAAGAAAAGAGGAAGTTTGAAGGTCCCTCGGGATTACATTTCTCATTCATGTTGTTGAGATATATCTACAAAGGATTTGGCTTATTTTTAGATGGGCATCAATGACTCGTTGTGTTTTGATGAAACACTAGTCCCTAGACCGATCAGGTGATCAGAGACATTCTCGGCGCTCCTGCTGGTTACAGAGAGTCTAACCATCACATGGTCAGGCTTACTCCTTTTCAGACTGATACACCAGCCCCGACTCCATACATACTCTGCAGTAGTGTCTCATATGAGATGATTGAATATATCTCAAAGGTGGCGATTTGACCCCTTTGATTGGGGAAAACCTAAGACCACAAACGTTTAGGAATTTCCTTCTTATGTAGTTCAGAACTTTCTTTACCTAGGCCCACATCCATCCTTTGCTCATGGACATAAGTGAAGGGCAGACTGCATTTTTTACTTTTCTGAGGTTTTAATGTCTTTCTCATTTTTTCCTTGTGTGTTCCCACCATGCTTAATGCTTTCGAATGGAAATGGGAAAATAATTGACAATTGATGAGATTGCTTTCCACTCTTTCCTCTCATCCCCTTTTGGGCTAACTCCAGGACAGTTTTCAAACACAATTTAGGCATTGTCTTTCCAAAAATTTCCTTGACTTCTCTCTTTAATCACACAACACCTTGCACAAAGATGATAGCACCTCACTCACCACACTGTATTGAAAGGATTCATTTAGTGGCCCCTTCTCCTCCCTGGTGGGTACCAGATCTTATTCACCTCCTTTCCCTCACTGCCTGGCACAGCATCTGGTCCTGAGCAAGTTCCAACAAGGGTTTGTCGTCCTCAGCCACCTGATGAACAACAGATTTTGAAGCAGCTCTTGAAAACTCCTTCCTGGTCCATTTGCCTTTGCCGAAGCCCAAAGAGGAGGGGAAAATAGGGAAGTCCCTCTCTAGGTTCCCATGGAAACTGAAATAAATGCAGCAGCAATTAGAGGAGAAATGAATACACTAAAAATATCATTTTAAAAAGTAAAAGAATGTCATTTCTTCAAGTATTCACATTATACCTGTTGCCCTTTCTTTCCTTTAGGAGAATGTTTAAAACAGTTTATAAAATGATGGTTCTTTTGTTGCTCTTAATGCTTACTTCCTCTATCCGAACAGTACAATTCATGTGTATATCATTGTGGACTGAATGTTTATGGCCCCCTAAAAATGCATATGTGGAATCCTCACCCACAATGTTATACTATTAGAAAATGGGGCCTCTTGGGAGATGGTTAGGTCATGAGGGTGAAGCCTTCATGAAGGGGACTTGTGGTCTTACAAGAAGATGCGAGAAAGATGATTTTCTTTTCAGTGAAGATGCAAGGATCAATGAGAAGACAGCAGTCTGCAAACTAGGAAGAAGACCCTCACCAGATACCCGATCTGCCAGCACCTTGACCTTGGACTCCCCAGCCTCCAGAACCATGAGAAACAAATGTTTGTTGTTTAAGCCCCCTGGTCTATAGTATTCTGTTACAGCAGCTTGGACTGATTGAGAAATGAATACATGTCACCCCATGGGGATCTGTGAATGACCCTCTCTCTTCCTTTTATTCATTCAGTCATTTCTTACTCAATACCAACAACACGCCAGACAACCATGACAGGGAGATGCAGAAGAGTCCTTCCCTCACGGAGTTCACAGTCTGGCGGGAGAAACAGATGACTTAAAAAGAAAGCAGATGAATAAAAACAGCCTTACATACTGTGCAGGTGACCTGCAGGAATGAGCAAGGTACTCTGATGGAGAGTGATGGAGGGAGAGTTGGGATGAGCAGGTACAAAGAGCCTGAGGCAGAGAGAGTTGGGGGTTGGAGGGCTGGACAGAAGCCTTGTGTGGCTGTTAGCAGAGTTGGACAGGTGGAGAGGAATGTAGGTTTTGCTCAAAGTGCAAGAAGTCACCAAAGCATAAGCAGGGGCGTGCTGGTAATACATTTCATGGTCATTGTGGTTGCTGCCTATAGAACAGTTTTGAGAGGATAAATACAAAACTGTGAAAGCCAGGTATGAGGGTTCCAAGAAGTTCGCAAGAAATTCTGGTGTTTTTTATTTTTCTTAATGTTTATTTATTTATTTTGAGAGAGAGAGACTACAATTGGGGAGGGGGTAGAGAGACAGACAGAGAGAGAGAATCCCAAGCAGGCTCTGCACTGACAGCACAGAGCCAGATGTGGGGCTCGAACCCATGAACCATGAGATCATGACCTGAGCTGAAACCAAGAGTTGGGCGCTCAACCAACTGAGCCACCCAGGTGTCCCATTGGTGGGGTTTTAGACAAACACGATGGTAGTAAGACAGGAAGATGTTGGATGCACTTGATGAATATTTTGAAAATAGGCCCTTCAGGATTTCTTGTGTCATTTCTCTGCTCAAAACCTTTTGATGGCCATTCCTCTCCCTCAGAGTGTAAGCCACAGGTCTTGCGGAATCTGCCCCTTCCCCACAGCTCTGCTCTCAACTCCCACTCATCCACACGGAACTCTTTGCTGTTCCTTGAAAACACAAGCCATGCGCCCAGCTCTTCTGCCTGAAATGATTTCCCCCAGGATGTTGGGACATTTTCACAGTTCACCGTCTCAGCTTTCTTTGTCTTTGCTCAACTGTCTCAACGAAGCCTTCCGTGACCACACTCTTTAAAACTGCATGCTACCTGCCACTTCCAGCTGCCCGTCTTACCCTTCCTGCCTTACTGTGTCTCCTGGCACTTTCCACCTTCTACCATGTTGTATCATTTCATTTTGCGTTTTGCTCATTATCAAACTCCCTACGCTAGAACAGCCTGGAGCTCCTATGAGATTCCCCATAGTATAGAGCAAAGTCTGGCACATGGTAAGGACTCAATACATTTTGTTTTGTGGGCAGTCAGGGAAAGAATCAAGAATAGGCAGCTGTGAACAATAGGGTTCTTCTTTTTTTTTATGTTTATTTTTGAGAGAGAGAGAGAGAGAGAGAGAACACGAGAAGAGGAGGGGCAGAGAGGGAAGGAGACACAGAATCTGAAGCAGGCTCCAGGCTCCAAGCTGTCAGCATAGAACCCGACGTGGGGCTTGAACTCACAGACCTCGGGATCATGACCTGAGCCGAAGTCAGAGGCTAACCGACTGAGCCACCCAGGTGCCCCCAGTTGGGTTCTGCTTTTTAACAGGGTGGAAAAAACTGGAGGGAAATTGTTTTGATTCTATGATAGCATGAAAACAAGCTCAAGTCCATTTTGTTCTATGATAAAGTCCGTGTTTCGAATAAAGTGGGATTGAAATTGTTTGTTTGCTTGTTTGTTTGTTTGTTTTTGAGGAGAGGAGAAATATCGATCTTGAGGAAGCAGTGAAGACCCTAAGTAAAACGTCTCCCTCCCCCACCTGCTCCCTTGCTCACCCAGAAGCCCCCCCACCTTCCTCCATGCTGAGTCCTGCCTCCTACCTCTCCCCCTTTGTTGTCTCTGGCACGTCCCCTTTGGCTTATAGTTGGCACTTTCAACTACTCATCATCTGGTTCCCGAGTCCAGAGACGAAAACAGTGCCTTTATCATAGAATAAAATCCTTCCATTAATTTTCCTGAACTCACCCTTCCAACCTGCTCACCACTTACAACCATACGAACCATCGTCTGGGCTAATAAATCTAGACCAAATACAAATCCCTTTATATCTACTTGTTCAGGCCTTTCTCTCTTTTTGTAGGCCCACCCCGTTCCTCCCCATTATCTTTTATAATCAACCACAGGATTTAGGCTGCGGTGACATGGAACAGCTAGTGGCGTTCCTGTGGACCAGGAAGGCTGCTTAGAAAGTCTTTGGTGAGTGAAATAAGCAGCAGCATTTCACTGCAGAGCTCCACGCTCATAAAAATGCATTCTTAATTGCTCCCTTAACACTTTCATCCTGATGCGAGGCATCCTGCTCCTTGCTGGCCTTTTGGAAGAGAACTCTTTTAATTTTCTGTTTGAATGACGTACTGTTGCACAGAGGATTAAATGGGGTAATACGTGCAAGGCAATTAGGACAGTGCCTGCCACCCAACAGATGCTCTATAAATGTTAACCGTTCTGTGCTATCAAAGCCATTTCCCTTTGCCTGTTGTCAGATTGGGGCTCATCCAAGAAGAGTCCCCCCACCCCCCGCAAAGGATCCTCAAAACCAAAGGGAAGCCTTCCCCTTGCTGAAAGATTTCACACCTGAGAGCCTGGTAATCTTCATCTGTTTTCAGCCAGGAAACTGATAAACGGGTTGAACTTGGGTTGGGTTTTTTTTCTGGAAATATTAAAAATTTAAGTTTAACAAAACCAGCTGGCTATTAAACCCAAACCCACAAATCTTAGTGTTTGTTGTGGTTTCTCAACTACAGACATCCAGCGATGGGTAGAAAGTGAGAATGTAAGCCTGAAAAAGACCTTACATATCATTACCCAGTTTTTCATTTTCTTTTTCTTAAAGGAAATTAAGGTACGGAGAGAGAAAAGTGATTTGCCTAAGGCTCTGTTGTGCGGTTGCGGCTGAGCCAAGATGAAAGCGAGGTTGCTGACCTGCCGTCCAGTGCCCTTCAGATTTCCTTCCCTCGCTGGCAGGGGGTCCTCCCCAGAGCTACAGTCAGATCTCACGCCAGGCGGGGACAGAGAGAGGAGAGCCTCAGGCTGCGGGGAATCCGACACACTGGCATCCCCCTCACTCATGCTAACCTCTCAGGCACAAAAAAAGGCCAGAGACCAGTGCAAACTTCCTTGTTGGTCACAGGCACCCTGGATTAATCCAGAGTGGACCAACACTGAATGCTGATTTTAAGAATCAAGAGCAAACCAAGGACGGGGTAAGAATAGGCAAGGGACGTTGGTACGCATATTCCACACTGTGTTTCTTTTAGGCAAGGACCGTATTTTTGTGATCTTGCATTTCTCAGTAAATATTTGTTGAACGAATAATAAATTCTCAGCCTTGCTGTAGCAGTGCCCTTAAACAATACGTTAAACATATTCAAAACCCCCGTCAGAGCATCAGGCACCGTTGCATTAATCTGACAGTCCAAGAACAAGGCAAAATTAAGATCTGAAAACTAAAGCTGGCCAAAAACTTTGCTCTAAACAAATGTGCCTAATGGACTCATTTTCCAGCTCATTTATCTTATCTAATGCAACTTCCTAGTTCTGTATTTGTCTTAAAAGTCTCCTTATTTTGACAATTTTTAGACAGAGTGTACATAGTGCCTCCATGACTGAAGACAGACAGTAATCAAATGATAACCCAAATAAATGCATAATTACAATTGCAGTAAGTCATATGGAATAGGGAACTCTGAGCAACAATAGCTTAATCACTAAAGGTGAAGCTTGCAGAATGTGGAAGTGTGGTCTGGTGGAACTGTTCTCCATATTTGAGTTTTGAGTTCCCATTTAGCTGCCTCCATTTTTTAAGTTTATTTATCTATTTTGAGAGAGACAGATGGCATGAGTGGCAGAGGGGCAGAGAGAGAGAAGGAGACAGAGAATCCCAAACAGGCTCTGCACACCAACGGGGATCCTGACATGGGGCTGGAACTCCCAAACTGTGAGATCATGACCTGAGCTCAAACCAAGAGTCAGACACCTAACCAACTGAGCCACCCCAAGCGCCCCTGGCTGCCTCCACTTTAAAACGCAAGCAAAAAATCATCCTATAGACTCCACAGTGAGTCTGATTTTTTAAGTGCCATTTTTTAGGGGCTCTGCTTTTCTTCAGAGCAGAAGCAGAAATGGACAGAATGAAACTAGATTTCATTCATTCATCAAATATTTACAGAGTCCCTGCTAGGTATCAGGCACTTTGCTAGAGCTTAGGATTCAATGGATGCTGAAATAGATTTGGTTTCTGATCTTTTGATGTTTACAGTCTTATAAGAGAGGTGGATGGTAATTACATGATCGTATAAAGAAAGATATAAACACAAATTGTAAGTGCCGAGAAACACAGGAACTTATGAGGGAGCAGAATTTAATTCCAACTAAGGTTCTTAAAGGGCTTTTCTAATGATTGAAATTCAAACTGAGTTTTTTAGAAACCACTTTATTGAGGTATGATTGACATGTAAAAAGCTATGCGTATTTATTACATATAACTCGGTGAATTTGGTGATAAGCATATATCTGTAAAACCATCACCACTTAGGTAATAGACATGTCCATCACTTCCCAAAGTTTCCTCCTGCCCTCTTTATTACTATTATTATTAGTAGTAATATTATTATTAGTGTGTGTGTGTGTGTGTGTATTAAGAGCACTTGACAATAGTATCGATCCTCTCAGCAAATTTTAAATATATAGTATACTCCATTGTTAGCTGTAGGCACTGTATGTTGTATACTAGATCTCCAAAGCTTGTTTATCTTGCATAAATAAAACATTGTACCCTTTGACCATCACCTCTCCATTTCACCCCCTTATACCAATCCTGAGCTACCACCATTCTATCCCCTGCTTCTAGGAGTTTGGTTATTTTAGATTCCACATGTAAATGAAATTATATAGTATTTGAATTTCTGTGTCTGGCTTATTTTGCTTAGCATAATATTCTCCAGCTCCTTGCATGTTGTTACAAATGGCAAGATTTCCTTCTTTTTTATGGCTAAAACATAGCCACATGCAAGAGAAAGAAGTTGGACCCTTAGCTTATGCCATGCACAAAAATCAACTCAAAATGGATTAAAGTCTTAAGTCAAGATCTGAAATCATAGGGGTTTTTTTTGGATATGACTCCAAAAGCACGGTCAAAAATAAACAAGTGGGACTATATCAAACTAAAAAGCTTCCACAAAGAAAAGGAAACCACTAGCAAAATGAAATGACAACTTATAGATGGGAGAAAGTATTTGGAAACCGTAAATCTGGACACGGCTTGATAGCCGAAGTGTATAGGAGAATCCCACAACTCAATAGCAAGAAAACAAATAGCCTGATTTAAAAATGGGCTGAGGAACTGAATAGACAATTCTCCCAAAAAGATGTATGAATGGCCAGCAGGCACATGTAGAGATCCTCAGTTAGGGAAATGCAAATCAAAACCACAATAAGATATCACCTCCCACTTGTCAGAATGGCTGAAATCAACACAAGAAACAAGTGGTGGAGACAAAGCAGAGAAAAGGGAACCTTTCACATGTTGGTGGGATTATAGTTTGGCATAGATATCATTGAAAACAACCTGGAGCGTCCTCAAAAAATTAAAAATAGAAGTAGCTAATTGAGATTTACAGAAGATGTGATAATTAATAAAGCAGAGAGGAGTGTAGCCCTGGTACAGATACTGGAAAAAATCCTGCCATCAGACCAGGTTGTCCCTGGAAAATTATTTGACCTGATGATCAAACTGTGAATTACAAGGAACTGAGAGTCCAGAGTCATGGGTTAAATTGCTCGGGCCAGGGAACCAATCTGGCCCTGGTGCTTATTTTTAGACAGTTCATGAGATAAGACCGGTGTTTACTTTTCAAAGGCTAAAAGAAATCAACAGAAGAAAGGTAGTCTGTGATGTATGAAAATTGTACCAAATGTACATTGCAGTGTCCATAAATATAGCTTCATGGGAACACAGCCACACCCATTTGTCCATGCAGGTTTGAATCATTGCAACAAGAGACCACATGACCTGCAAAACCTGAATATTTGCTATCTCAATTTTCGGAAAAAAATGTTTGCCAATCCCTGGATTATAAGAAAGTGTGGTGGTTTTTTCTTTTTCTCAAGAAGATATAATTGTCAATATTGAGGTTGCCACTTGAGGGAAGGATTTATATGTTTAAAGTAGTAGACTTATATTACTTCCAGGAAAGTTCCCTTCAATGTGTGTAAAAGTGATTGGCCTGCTCTCTGGCCCCAGATGTCCCTCAGAGATAACTTCACTTCCTTATAATAAACCACTNGTCACTCCCTAGGAGATCAGAGGCCACTGGGTGGGGGCAGGGGGAGGGTGGGTTTCAGTGGGAATGGTAGTGGCCTATCTGAAAAGAAGAACTGCCCATGAGACTTGTCATCTGTCACGTCGGAAGCAGACGGCCAGCGTCTGGTGACACCAAGGCTGCCAGAGGCTGTGACTCATTTCTCTCATCCTGCAGAGCAGACACAGGAAGGGTATAAAGGAGGTTCCATTATTTGGAATGCTAACATTCCCCGCACCCCCAATGTCACGGTCAGTGGCTCCACGGCAGAAGGTGTGAGCTAGGAAAAACATATAGGCTTGGCTGCCCATTTGCTCTGCATATCTGACAGCATATCCGACAGCTTGCAGAAACAGGGCCAAAAATTTTAACAGAAAATCATCCTGCTTCCATTCCCGCTTTGGGAGGAACCATACGAAGAAAAGAAGAGTATTCCAGGCAGAAGGAACAGCATGCTTGAAGCCTCCCAAATGAGAAGGGGCTCGAGGTGGTAGAGAACAGAAAGGAGGCTGGTGTGGCTAGGGCTCAAAGAGCAAAGGTCAGAGTGTAGGAGCTAAGGTCGGAGAGAAGCTAGAGTCTGCTAGCCAGGCCTTCTGAGTATATGACCCCACGTGGCTTCCTAGGTCATAGAAAAGGTCACATCTTCTGCCACTCCTCTCGGAACCCGGTCATGACGCTGTGAGGACGCAGGGAGCCCACGTGGAAAGGTCAGGTGAGATGTTCCTGCGAACGACCCCACAGTGACCCCAGCATGGTGGCTAGTGGCATCCTCTAGACCGAGGCATCAGCCAGCCTTGACATGATTCCAGCCCCAGCTGCCAGTCACTTCAAGCTTCTGTATTCCCATCTGAAATCCCAGACACTGTGACACAAGAGCACGCTTCCCCTGACTCGCTGACCGCCAGAGTCCACGAGCGCAATAACATGGCTGGAGGAGTTTTAGAGCGCTAATTTGCAAGGCAGTGAGGAATTAGACTATATGGTGATAGGTAACCGGAACGAGAGGCTAAAAATCCTAGTTTCCTCAAATCCATTCTTGTCAATTGCCTTTCTTTTTCACCTTGCGGAGTATCTAGTGGTGATATTCTCCCCTTTGGTATATAACCTAACTACCTAGAATGACATGGGGCTCTTTCCAGACCTTACTTAAGGCCTGCCCTTCCAGTTCTGTTGCAATGACTTCATCCCACAAGCTCAACTCTTTTGCAGAGCCCACCAATACATAGTATGAGTTTCTACTATGTGTGTGTTTCCACCATGCATACGTTTCCAAAGCCAGTATATGTTTCCAATGCCCTCTCAGGCACTGAACAGAATTTGTGATTTTATCTTGCCTCTCCTCAAAGTGATAGCTCATTTAAGCGGGGAAGAAAACCGGTAAGCCGAAATCACCGTTGTTAGCTACGGAAGATGAATAGAAACAAACGTTACATGTTTTACCTCGCTGCAGGGAAACTTGGACAAAACGAGCACCTGCTCACAGATTGTCACCTTTCTCACAACCCCCAGGTGTGATTCACTCACTGTTCAGTCTGCATGCACTTCAGTCAGAACATGGCTTGCCGACTCATCAGAACCTGTTTTCTCAGGAACAGATCCCTCCTGGGACTGCAGGAAGTTTGATGCCAACTGTCAGGTTTCCCCAAGTGCTGGCTGTGCATTGTTCCATGGGTATCTTCTGCCCTCCACAGCCTTTCTCGTCCACCATGTGCCTATCCATCCTTCTTGCACCGGGAGGAGGCCTTAGCGAACAGGTAGGAGGCAGGAGAAAACTAACCATCTTTCTGCTAGGTTTTTCTCTTGGCCTCTGGCTTTCCAGCCTCTTCATTCGCAAAGAGGAACAGGAAAGCAGGAGCACCCCTGGTGATGGATGTTGTCCCATGAGAAGGGAGTGATGCCTTTCAAAGGGGAGAGCGATCTGCTCTGCTCTTGCTGGCGTTTTTTGTCGCTCTTTTAAGCACTGTTTGATTTAAATATAATAGTGAGCCTTCTGGATCAAATACTTCTCATTTCCAAGAGGAGATCAATTCCAATTTACTTCTGAAATTGGGCTTTCATGAAAGAGCCTACTTTGCTGTCTTAGGGGATTCTGACTTTTGCAGCAGATCTCACCGAGCTGCTGAAGACTGAGGAGACGTGTATGGAAAGTCTGTGTATGGAAAGCCTGAAGAGCCACACTAAAGGAAGGAGAATGGAGGAGGCCATGCCAGAAATATCTCTGAGTGCTCACCAGGTGCCAGGCTACGATGATAAACACGCTGCCCACAAAAGATTCTGTCTAATTCTCCCAACGGCTTCATGAAGTCTAGAGTAAAGTTGTCGCCATTTTGCAGATGAAGACACTGGGGGCTTGGAGAGCTCAACTGACCTTCACGCAGTCACACAGTGGGGACTAGCCCAGGACAAACCTGCCAAAGCCAGCACTTATCAGAAGCCACAGTCGACTCTGACGTGAAGCCAGGTTTGGGGACCAGTGAGGAAAGGCTTCCAGGTTTCATTCACTTCTTAATCCGGAGGCCGATCAGCCACACACAACACAGTTTTGCAGGATGTCTGATCTCGGTTAGGGAATGATAATCACTTCCCACAATGTTTGTCATTTTTCTTCTTGACTGTTTGGATATGGTTGTTTTTAAAAACGCTTTAAAAAGCGCTTAGCACCTAAAAATACCCCCAGTAAATGATGTAATGTAGCTTCTAATTTGAACTTGCTTGGAATGGAATTCATGGTAATCATATCAAAAGTAGAGGCCGCCCAGTTTGGAGCTGGAGGGTCCGGATTGTGATCCCCGCCCCACCCAGATTTGCTGGGTGACGCTGGCTACCCCCACTCTCACTTTGCCCCCTCTATGTGGGGCTGCCAGCCAAGGGCCCTTAACCTTTCAGCACTTAGGCGTGGCTCGTGACCCACATCAGGGCAATGAGATCCTCTAGGAAGGTTCCAAGCATGGAATTCAAGAACAGACTAAAACTGGAGCATAGTAAACCCCACAAAAAGACAGGGCTCCAGACCTTGTTCCTGGGAGGCCCACAACTGCTTTTTCTAAGGTCTGGTATGTCAGCTTTCCTTGGAATCTGCCACCGACTCCAGATCCTCCCAATAAATTCCTCATTGGCATATATTAGGCAGAATGAGTTTCTGTTGCTTAAAAACCAAAAAACCTAGGGTGCTTCTCAGAAGAAAACAGATCAAAATCACAGCCTAGATTTTCCCTACACGTTCTTCAGGCTACTAATCCTGGCACTTGGTGGTTTTTATAGTACCGTCTTCTTAGGACCTAAAGCTGTTTCTCTACCATAACATGCATCCATCCTTCCAACACAGTCTGAAAAGGAAGAAAAAAATCAGGCAACTTGGCATTTTCCTTACAAGTTTCCAAAGTGAATATCTGGGAAGGTTGGCCTGAAGTGTCCAGCTCTGGTATTTACTATAAAATCTAACTGGGGTTGAGTCTGAGGAAATTAAAATGATTTGGAGAGCTAGAGAGATCGGAATTCAGAATTAGCACTGCCACTAATAAGTGCTTAACCTTGTGTGAGTTGCTCTGAATCTGCTTCCTATCTGTAACACAAGTGTGACAAAATGATTTGTCGAGACGGTAAGTAGTTTTCTTTTCGCACTCTACTTTTACCTTCCGTAACCCCCTACGCATATATGCATGCGTGCAAATGCATGTGCATAACCCAAATGCACGGGCACCAAGCCTCCCCAAGTATACACACAGAATTCCAAGAACAAGAATTCCAAAAAGTTCAGGCTCTTTTGTGTCTCTTTGATTTAGAGCCAAAAAAAGATACCTGAAAACAAGATATCTGCTCCCGGGCCTTGAACTTCTGGACTGATATTTACTGGGGGGGTAGATGGGGTTAGAACTGGAAGAAGGACAGTCCTCAAGACAGGGGAGACAACAAGGTCCGTGGGTTCCATATAGTAGGACCCTGGGCCCCGCCTCCCAGACTCATCTCCACCGGGGCACTGGGACCACAGAGGGCCCTCTCAGAGGGTGAGTCTGGGCTCAGCAAAGATTCTGCTCCAAGCTTAGCATGTAATACACTGTACCGCCCTTATCGAGGACCCATACACATGTGGACACAATAGGCCTGAGTGGCCACCATAGGACACTGGGACCAAAGGATTTGTGTGTGACTCTAGAAAGGGAGGGAAACTCCCACAAAATCATGGGGATTGAATTTCCTGTCTTCCTGTTAAGATGCATCAAATTTCCTTTGATTCAAAGAAAGTAAATTGACACTTCTTGTCATACATATGTTGTGTACAACATATACAATACTATAAATATATAANGGATATTAACCCTTTATCTGATATGTGATTTGCAACTATCTTTTCCCATTCCGTTGGTTGCCTATTAATTCACTTGCTTTTTTTTCAATTAACAATGTATTTTAGAGGCTCCTGTGTGGCTCAGTTGGTTAAGCATATGACTTCGGCTCAGGTCCTGATCTCATGGTTCATGGGTTCAAGCCCTGTGTCTGGCTCTGTGCTGACAGCTCCGAGCTTGAAGCCTGCTTTGGATTCTGTGTCTTCTTCTCACTCTCTGCCCCTCCCCAGCTCACACTCTGTCACTTTCTCTCTCAAAAATAAATAAACATTAAAAAATTTTTTTAAAAATGTATTTTGGATCCTTTCCATGGCAATACATACAAATATGTCTAACTACTTTTTAACAGAAGCAGTACAAGCTATTGGTTGAACAAGTTTCATATCTGGAAAATGTAAAATACAAAGTAAAACTGTCCCACCCAGCTGCAGAAGTAACCACTGTTCACCATTTCATGTTTCTACTTGAATAATTTCAGCATATCTGAGTATATCTTATGTCTGCTTTTAATTAATCTTAACTGAGATGGGGTATTGTGGTCCCCATTTCTTCTCTACATGTTGCTATGTGAACTATCTATCACCCAGAAGACCCTCCAGTGTGAGTTCTAATCCGTTCCTTAAATGGAAGAGTAGTGAGAAACAGGGACCCTAGCAAAGATTTCTATTTCTATACACGCTTGATATTTTGTCTTCTAAATATTTTTGAAGCCATAAATAGCAGACAGTGATGAATACAAGAATATGCAGGCTACTAAACAAAACATACATAATTCTGAGTGTGATCTTGTGTCAAAAATGGTCCATAAATGGCTTTCTTTGACAAACCTCATCTACTTATTCTCAGTAATGGTGATTCCCAGCCCAACTCTCATACTTACAAACCTGTAATGGAAAAGACTTCCTGGTCTGTTTATCTAACACCTTCCTCTCTTATCATGACATCTCTGAGAGTCCCAGTTAAACAGGCCAAACATAATTCAGGAAACTAAACCTCTACTAACGACCAATCAATGGAAGTCTCAGAAAACACTATATTAAAAACTAGTTTGATTACACATCCAGCCCCTTCTCTGCATTTCCTACAGTGGTTCTTGTCTGTGGAAGAATCTTGATGGTGTCAAGAGCTCAGCTCAAGGACAAACTGCACTGAGCCCCACTGGACGTCACAGTTATTTGTTTGGTGATACAATTCCCAGTATCATCCTCAAAAGTACACACAAATGCCATAGAGGAGAGTGTGTACTTCTTTAGGTAACAGGGAGTCATCACAACCTTTCAAGTAAGGAAATGGCATACAGTGGCCTGCCTTTGGAGAAGATGGCTTTAGCAGCCTTTGGAAGAGGCATCACAGTGACAAGAAGCTAGAGGTGACACCCAATCCCATGGTCCAAGCAAGACATGATGAAAGTCTAAACCAGGAAGTCCTAGTGGAATGAAGTGGGCTAGGCGGATCCAAGAAGATGACCTCAGTAGGATTCTTTGACATTATACTAGGGTAAAAGAACCAGAAGGGTCATAATCACCTTGAAGCGTATGGCTGGCGTGGTCCAATACTGGCCTGGACTTCTAACGTAAGGGGCGGGACACTCTTGGGGGTGAGAGCACAGGTAATAAGGAATTCCATTCAAGAGTGTTGAATTTGGAACACCTAACTAGTTAATCTCCATTTCAGGTGTAAAGAGAGCAAGAAAAATAATCCACCATGAAAATCAAAACTATAGTAGGAACAGTATTAAAAGCAAAGAGGGAGATTACGTGAGAGATGCTGCTGATACAAATGGACACATGGGGAACTTGCCAGAGTTGTAGTTCTCAGGGCCACAAGTTCATTTTCATCCAAACTTGTTTTACGCCACAAAGTAGCTGACAACTGAACTCATCAGCTGTGCCCAGAGGGACTCCCGTGGCTTATGCTGCTAAACTTCATCTCCTTACAAACACCCAAATGATGCCAGGGACAAAGGCTTCCCCTTCTGGAAGGAAACCTAAGAGCCAGCTTTCTCCCTCTGCCTTCCAGATGGCATTACACATGTCAAGTCGAAATGTTCAGGAAATGCTTTCCTCTTTGTAACCAAGAGAAGTATTTTCTTTCTTTGGAGACTGCTGCTCCCACTTTCTTTCCCTCCTTAAATGGAATCTGATGTGTTTTTCCCAAATTACCCATGACCAGTCCCTTGCACTGTTGGTGTTCTTGGTAAGTACTCTGCAGTGGGCAGATAAGGACGGGGCCCAGTGACGTACATTTCTTTCCCGGTTTCCCTAGCGATGCCCCAGCAGGCTTCACGCACCCCTACAAACCTGCTTCTGACTCAGCCTGCTTTCAGCCTACAGACCAGGCTCTGCCAGAACATCACTTTAAAAATAATATTGTTTTTCCTTCCAGGCCTTTTACAGTTTATAAAGATCTATCATAGTCTTTATTTCATTTTACCTCCGAAGCACGATTATACAGAGAAGATATTATTAACATCACTATTTTACAAGGAAAGAAATCAAGGCTCACAAACATTTAATGACCTGCCCAGATTGCATACCAATAAGTCAACAGAAGGGGATGAGGTTTGGAAACGGGGCTCATGCGGCTCATTCATCATAGCCAGACTTTCTTGTGACGTCTGAAAACTTCAGATATGGGTCATTCCAGCCCAGAATGCAGTAGGACCAACTAATCCTTGACAAAGGAGGCAAGTATATCCAGTGGAAAAAAAGATAGTTTCTTCAACAATTGGTGTTGGGAAAACTGGACAGCAACATGCAGAAGAATGAAATTGGACTACTTTATTACATCATACACAAAAATATGCTCAAAGTGGATTAAAGACCTAAATGTAAGGTACGAAGCCATCAAAATCCTAGAGGAGAATATAGGCAGCAAGTTNTAGTTTCTTCAACAATTGGTGTTGGGAAAACTGGACAGCAACATGCAGAAGAATGAAATTGGACCACTTTCTTACACTACACACATAAATAAACTCAAAAGGATTAAGGACCTAAATGTGAGACCTGAAGCTAAAAATTTTAGAAAAGAACACAGACAGTAACTTCTCTGACATCGGCCATAGCACCATGTTTCTAGATATGCCTCCTGAGTCGAGAGAAATAAAAGCCAAAATAAACTATTGGGACTACCAGCAAAAGAAAAATCTTCTCCAGAGCAAAGGAAAACAGTCAATAAAACTAAAAAACAACCCAGTGGGGGCACCTGGGTGGCTTAGGGGGATGAGTGTCCAACTTCATCTCAAGTCATAATTTCATAGTTCATGAGTTCAAGCCCCATGTCCGGCTCTAGCTGACAGATCTCAGCCTGGAGACTGCTCTCTCTCTCTCTCTCTCTCTCTCTGCCCTTCCCCTGCTTGTGCTCTCTCTCTGTCTCAAAAATAAACAAACATTAAAAAAATAGAAGACTGTCCACTGAATGAGAGAAAATATTTGCAAATGACGTATCTGATAAATAACTAGTATCCAAAAAATATAGAGAGAGAACTTACATAACTCAACACACAAAAACCAAATAACCCAAATAATCCAACTAAAAATGGGCAGAGTACATGAATAGACATTTCTCCAGCATCTCCAATCTCCATCCAGATGGCCAACAGAGACAAGGAGAGATGCTCAACATCGTTCATCATCAGGGAAATGCAAATCAAAATTACATTGAGATATCACCTCACACCTGTCAGAATGGCTAAAATTAAAAACACAAGAAACAACAGGTATGGTGAGGATTTGGAGAAAAGGAACACTTGTACACTGCTGTACCACTCAGCCATGAAAAAAATAATGAAATCTTGCTATTTGCAACAACTTGGATAAAGCCAGAGAGTACAATGCTAAACACAATAAATCAAGCAGGGAAAGACAAATACCATATAACTTCAGTCAAATGTGGAATTTAAGAAACAAAATAAATGAAAAAAGGAAAAAAAGAAAAGAGACAAACCAACAAATGCACTCATAACTATAAGGGACAGAGGGTTACCCAAGGGGTGGGGGCTAGGAGGCTGGGTGAACTAGGTAACGGAGATTAAGAGTACACTTATCACGATGAGCACTGAGTAAGGTACTGAATTGTTGAATCACTGTATTGTACACCTGAAACTAATATAACACTGTATGTTAACTATATTGGAATTAAATTTCAAAACATCATTAAAAACATAGGGGGTAGATCATCTCCTTGAATTAAGACATGTTCAAGATTCACTGACAAAGTCTAGTTCATGACCGTAAGGATACAAGGCTTCTTAATTCAGTCAGCATCTTGGGCCTCGGGCAGGATCAGTGATCAGAATACAAGAGTTTCTATAGTTTTCATCACAAAGCAGTTGCACTGTGGGCTCATCACAGGTGTACTCCTACGGCTGGTCAACGTATACATTTAATTTTGCTTTAACTCTTGGCTCACCTTGTTATGAAAATTTGTCAGGTGTAACACTGAGTTGAATGGCTTCCCAAAACAGTATAAAGTTAGTAGAACTTGTATGGAATAATTGGTACAGCTTGATAGTCAGCAAGCATCTGAGAAAGGATACACATTTGCCAGCCTGGGGCCATGTATATATAAAAGAGGCTGGATTGAGCAGTAAAGGGCTCTCCTCAAGCAGTCCCACAATGCTGATGGGTGATGAGGTTATGCTGAGTGTGCAACTATAAATGGGTCTACAGAATCCCTGAGACACCAGTGCATCGGATTGGTGTGTGCACGGCAGCTGTTGCTCACTTGAACCGCTTAATATCTGAGGGAAGCTCTAAATGTCGGTGGCTGAATATGAACCACATGCTCAAAACCCCGAGAACTGCTATTTCTCTCTTCCTGGCAAATCTGAAATTAATATTTAAGGCATTTGATTTTTTAAAGTCTTCGAAATGTTACTGGGAAAAAAATTAAAATCCATGGAGTTAAACTTTCCATCCAAATTTAGACTCTGCCTGTCTCACTTGGCCCATTGAGGGGAGTCCAACTACCTCCCCAAATAGTCTGATTTTCCTACCACACACTATCTTATTTCTGACAAATTATTCTAGTCCTCCTCAGAGACAGTACCAGGGGCCTGCAGGTCATAGATTCCCCTCTCCCCTATTTTTGTGGACAGAGGATCACAGGCTCTATTTGGATCCTTCCAGAAAGAAAAAGAACCAATACCTCCTCAGCAGTACATTCTTCATATTTTCTTGTATACTGATTAATATGCTGCCTTCTTACAGCTTCTAGGAGAAGCAATTAAGCAGAAAAGACAAGGTCTTAGGTTCTGAAGTCAGATAACCTGCATTTAATTGACTGGGTCCACAACTTGGGTTGAGTTACTTGACATTTTGGAGTGGCGATATTCCAATCTATAAATAAGGGAGAATGAAAACAATAATCCCCACATGATGACTGTGAGAAGGACTAATTGAAATAATGCATATATTTTTCTTATTACAGTAGTTGGCACATGGTAGCTGTTAAATTAAGCACAGCCACCATGAATATTCTACACCTTGTTCTTACGTCGCTTAGTCTTATAAAGTATCGTGAAATAGATCAGCAAGTTGACTCACATGTAAGCCTTCTCATACATTTGACAATGTTCCCACTGACACCCATGTCTTTTCTTACAGCTGCTAATCTTAAGGAACATTACAGAGTAGGCACAAACCATTCCTGTCCCCACAAAGTTAATTAAATGATTACTAAGTGCTCTCACTGTTGGGTTTCGGTAGAATAAGACTTGGCCCCTAACTAAACTTCTAAGATATTTGTAAAGAGGTAACAGGATACAGTGGTGGAGAGAATACTCAACTAGGATTTCAGAAAAATGGGTTGTATTTGCCCTTTGTCCTGGGGCAAGTCATTTGACTACTTCAATACCTTCCATTGCAGAGGCGAGGAAATGAGACAAATGCCACAACACTCTTGTGGGAAATTAAGGAGATCCATATGCAAAATACTATGAGGAGAACAGTGTTCAGCATGTAATAGGCATTCCCCTAGTATTGGTTGGTTTTAATTTTTAGACCCCAGATATTTTGATACCTAGTTAGTATTTTCAGTCTACATAGTTGGGCTTTCTGCTCGTGGTTGTGATGGCGTCTTTAACCAGTCTTCCTGCTTCTAGCTGGTCCCTGGAAGTCTGGTTATAATCACGTGCTCAGAATCTAGTAACAGAATATAAAGAAAATAATAATTATGAATTGAAATCTATGGGAAGTGGTCAAAACAGTGTTTAGAGGAAAGTTCGTAGCTTTCTTTGTGTTCATTTCAAAAAACCGAAAGATAATTCACAAAGTTCTCATCTCATTATGTAAGACAGAGAAATTCATTATAAAAGAACTACAAGAGAATAGGAAATTGCGTATGTGATAAAATAAACAATAAACTAGTAAAAATATAAGGAAAACAAAAAGCAATGGTTAATATAACCGAAGCTTACTTGTTGAAAAGACTAACAAGTGGCAAATCTAGTTGGGGAACTGGTAAAAATTTAGAAATGAAGCAGGCAATAGAGCAATCGGGGGCGGGGGGGGGGTGGGGGGAAGTGTATCAGAAAACCCTTTGCATGGTTCAATACTCATTATTTTAAATTAGAAAAGAAAGGAAATATCTCACTGGATACTGACTGTGTAAACTGTTACAGTACTGAATGTTTTACACACATTCCCTACTCTTGTAGGTTTGATAACCCTGTGAGATGAATTTACCCTCCTTTCCACAAGCAAAACTGAAGTTTAAGGAGATGAAGCTATATGTCCAAGGTCACCCAGCTACTAAGAGACGCAGCTGGAATTCAAATGCAGATCTGCAAGGCCTATACTATTTATACTTTGCCATGTTTTCATCCTAAAAATGTAAACCATCAAAATAGTCACCATAGGAAGAATAAATTTGAATATCCAGTAACTAAATATATTGAAAAATTGTTCACATGCCACACACTCATAACTAAATATACTTGTTTAGATCAAAACTTCTCCAAACTTTCAGGGGTGCCTGGGTGGCTCAGTCGGTTAAGTGTTCGACTTCGGCTCAGGGCCCCTCCCCCATTTGTGCTGTGTGTGTGTCTCTCTCAAAAATAAATAAAAATGTTAAAAAAATAAACTCCAAACTTTCAAGTAGCAAATAGTAACTTAACTACCCATTTCATCCTCCAAAAAAGAAAATAATGCCAAATCACCTAAAATTACCATAAAAAGAAAAAGTGGTTTTAATCCTAATTGTCATTAATACACACACACACACACACACACACACACACACACATACATCCTGAGAGGGAGCTTGCCTTTTATAGACATGATTTTTTAATAAAAAAATAAGCAAATGGAATAAAGTTTAAAGTTATTACATGCTAGAAGATGCTAGCAGAACACAGCCATACTAGCCTACAACAAAAGGAAAATACAGTCTACTTAGTATTTTTTATTTTAAACATTTCTTCACAACAAAGTCAAATCCATAGAAGCAATAACCTGTCTGACAGAGCCTCAGCCCCATTCTTGATTTTTCGAACGTTTTAGAATAGTCGAGGGCAGGAAGACAACACAAAGAGCTCCACAGACCGGCTCCCCAGTGAAACTGGTGAAAGTTCTATATAAAAACAAAAACAACCATTTAAAATATCTGGAGATAGGGGCGCCTGGGTGGCTTAGTCGGTTAAGCGTCCGACTTTCGCTTGGATCATGATCTCGCGGTTCGTGGGTTCGAGCCCGGCGTCGGGCTCTGTGCTGACTGCCAGCTCAGAGCCTGGAGCCAATTTCAGAGTCTGTATCTCCCTCTCTCTGACCCTCCCCTGCCCACGCTGTCTCTCTCTCTCTCCTAGAAATAAATAAAATATTAAAATAAAATAAAATATCTGGAGATAGTCCTAAGGGAACACAGCAAATGAAAAATAAATGTACTAAAGACTATCTACCAAACTTTGGTAGAAATAACAAGTCTGTGGTATCTCAGCTTACACAGACTCCCTTCCTCTGCCTCCCAAGTCAGTGAGATGGAGACTTCGCCCCAGACCAGTGTAGACAGGAACACAGTGCTCCCTTTCCCTTAGCCTCCAGTTGGGGCCATCTCCCCCGGAGAAGCAGGGTGTCAGCGACTTCCATGCTGCCTCTACTACCCGTGGTGAGGCTAAATTCCCAGCAAGTGCCAGTGAGAAGAGAGGACCCCCTTCCTCCACCCAGCCTCCACTGGTGGGATGAAGACTCCACCCTGAGCGTGTCGCCTCTGAGAATACTGCAGCTCCATCAGTCCTCAGCTGCCTCATAAGGTGAGGGCTCCGTGCAGGAGAGGCAAGTGAAGAAAATGGAGGCGCTACTACCAAGAGCTCAGCTCCTGAAGTGGGAACGTCACTCAGAGATAAATGGTTTAATAGTCCCACCCGCAGCTCCACGGCCCTCTCAGAGATTTTGCTTGGAGGGTGAGAAGCAGGCTGTGAAGTAGATAGATCCTAATGACCAGGAAAAATCTGTTATCAGATGGCAGCCAGGACTGATAAGGAAATACCTGTCCCTGATCAAAGGCTCCCTCTTCCAGGTTCTTCTTCCCACGCTGCTTGTCACATGCATTAATGAGGAATGCAGAAGTAACAGGCTATAAATTGCTCCCTGTGCTGATGCTCTGGGCTCAGACCTCTGGAGAATGATCTGAGCCCACCGGTGTAAAATAAACCTCCTCCCTTCCAAGATCTCCGAGTGCCTTGGTTCTTCCGTCAGTGATCCAGACTAGATTTCCGCAACACTAATCTCCCAAAGGAACTGACTTTCCTTGGAATAGACTGAAAAAGTTCAAACCTGAAGATACTCAAGAACAGTGGAGGTCCTGACTAAAGGCCGTTGGGAGGGGATTGGTAAAATGCGCTGGACTCGCAAGCTACACTATAGGCTGGCTGGTTTGTCCAGGAGACCCAGGGAGAGGCACAGCTAGGAGACATTTGGGGTCCGAACAAATCTCAAACACTGACCTCGGTAACTGCCCCTTCAAAGAAACCTGAATCGGATGGTTTAGTTTAAGGAACAGTTTTCTCTCCAAGGCATTTTGTAAGACAATAGAGTAATCAACTTGAGGTTAGTGGAGTTTAACAGTTGGGTGTGGACAGGAAAAGAAAATGAAGGGCAATCAGACCAAAATCTCTATCAGCCCAAGATGCCTGCGGGCATACAAGGCGCCACAAGGCTACACCCCCTAAAGAACAACATCAGAGGCTTAACAGTACTAGGAGGGAAACAGACTTCACTAAAATAGTCCAGCCAGTCACTAAGCAAATAGCAATGAAAAGCAGCAAGCAAGGAGGGTAGCACTGAGTTGTTTCAATATATTATCTAAAATACCCCATTTCCAATAGAATTGCAAAGGCACGAACAGAAAGAGGAAAACAGGACACATATACTGAGGAAAAGAGCAGGCAAAAAAAACTGTGAGAGCAAACAAATGACAGATGTAACAGACTAAGCCTTCAAAGTGGTCATGACAAATATGTTTAAAGAACTTAAAAAAATCGTGATCAAAGAAATAAAGGAAGGCATGATGTGAATGTTGCATCAACTAGAGAATATTAGTAAGGTGATAGTAACAATTTAAAAAAGAACCAAATGGAGAGGTGCCAGGGTGGCTTAGTCGGTTAAGCGTCTGACTTCAGCTCAGGTCATAATTTCACAGTTTGTGAGTTCAAACCCCTCATTGGTCTCTGTGCTGTCAGCTCAAAAATAAATAAACATTAAAAAAAAAAACTAAAAAAAAAAAAAGAAACAAATGGAAATTTGGGGATTGAGTGCACAACAGTGGAAATGAAAAATTCACTACAAAAGTTCAGCAGTAGATTAAAGAGAGATCTACAGAGGTTATATAATCCAAAGAAAAGAGGGGGGAAAATGAAGAAAAATGAGCAGAGTCATTGGTATTTCTGTACATTTGCAATGATCAATCCACAAATAAAATTAGGGGGGAAATTTCATTTAGAATAGCATCAAAAAATAAAATACTTAGGAATAAATTGAATAAAAGACATGCACGCTTCTAACTGAAAACTCTAAAACAATATTGAAATAAATTTGAGAAGGTTTTTTTTTAATATTTTTATTTATTTCTAGGAGAGAGAGAGAGACAGCGTGAGCAGGGGAGGGTCAGAGAGAGAGGGAGTCACAGACCGAAATAGGCTCCAGGCTCTGAGCTGGCAGTCAGCACAGAGCCCGACGAGGGGCTCGAACCCACAAACCGCGAGATCATGACCTAAGCGAAAGTCGGACGCTTAACCGACTAAGCCACCCAGGCGCCCCAAATTTGAGAAGTTTTAAATGAAGGCCAAGCATCTCATGTTCGTTATCAGAAGACTTAATATTTTAAGATGGCAATGCTCCTTAATTTATCAATAGGTACAACACAATTCCACCTGCCTCTTTTGTGGAAATTGGCAAACTAATTATTAAAGTTATATGGAATTACAGTGAACCCAGAAAATTCACAATCATATTAAAAAAGAACAAAGTAAGAGGACTCATGTTTCCTGATTTTAAAACTTACTACAAAGCAATGACGATCAGGACAGTATAGTACTGACATAAGGATAGACATATAGACCAATAGAATAAAAGTGAAAACTAGAAATAAACTCATGCATCTATGGCCAATTGATGTTGCACAAGGTTGCCAGGACCATTCAATGCAGGAAAGAATAATATTTTGTTTATTTGTTTGTTTTTGTTTTTCTTGGAGTGTAGCTGACACACAATGTTACATTAGTTTCGGGTGTAAAACACAGTTTTGAATTTTTTTTTTAAATGGTGCTGGGACAACTGAATAGCCTCATCTGAACGAATGACGTTGCAACCTTACCTCACACCACACCCAAAATTTCACTCAAAATGGATAAAAGGACTAAATCTAAGAAGCTAAAAACTATCAAACTCTCAGAAGAAAACAAAGAAGTAAATCTTTACACTTGGAATAGACTCGTAAATATGACACCGGGATCATAAGCCACAAAAGAAAAAATAGGCAAATTGGACTTCATCAAAATTAAAAAGTTTTGTGCTGCAAAGATCTCCAGATGGCCAATAATCACGTGCAAAGATATTTGACAGCATGAGTCAGCAGCGAAACGCAAATCAAAACAACAATGAGATTCTACTCCACCCTACTAAAATGTCCAAAATCAAAAAGTCAGATAACAACAAGTGTTGGTGAGGATGTGATGAAATTGGAACCCTTACATTGCTGGTGGGAATGTGAAATGGTGCAGCCATGTTGAGAAGCAGTTGAGCAGTTTCTCAAACAATCAATCATAGAATAACCTTGTGAGTTACCTTGTGAATTATCTTACCAGCCATTCTACTCCTTGATCCCAGGAGAATGAAAACACATGTCCATACAAAAGCGTGTATATAAAATGTATAACAGCCTTATTCATAATAGCCAAATGGTGGACACCAAAAGGTAGGAGCAACCAGATATCCACCAACTGGTAAATAGATAAACAAAAAGCAGTATATCCATACAAATAATATTATTAAGCTGCTAAAAAAGCATGGAATACTGGTACATGTCACAACACGGATGAACCTTGAAAACATGCCGAGTCAGTCAATCACAAAAGACCACGTATCATAGAGTATTTTTATGTGAAATTTCCTGAACAGGCACATGCATAGAGACAGGAAATGAATTAATGGCTGCCCATGGCTGGGGTGCATGAGGAATACAGGAGATGATGAGAGCCAAAGGGTATGGAGTGTCTTTTTGAGGTAATGAAATTGTTCTAAAAGTAGCTGTGATGATGGTCGCACGTATTTGTGACTGTATTAAAAACCATCTGTATTAGTCCCGGGGCAGCCATCGCAAAACACCACCGACTGGGTGACTTCAACGACAGAAATCTATTATCTGCCCGTCCGGAGGCAGGGAGGCCACAGCAGGGTGCTGGCAGGGTTCCTTTCCTCTGAAGCCTCTCTCCTTGGGCTGCAGACGGCCACCCCCTTGCTGCTTTGTCTTTGTGTGATCGTCCCTCTGCACATCTCTGGTTTCTCGTTCCCTTTTCACAAGCCCTGCAGCCCTATGGAGTGAGACCCCCACCCTCATGGCCTCATTTTAACCCGATAACCTCCCTGAAGACTTTATCCCTGAGCATCTTCGACATATGAATTTCGAACATAACCCCATCAACTTGTGCACGTTAAAGGGGTGAATTATGTAATCTGTGAATTACATGTTAATAACGTTGTTGAAAAAAATAGTGTAAGAGTGCTTTGAACATGATTTTTTAAAAAAAGCTTTTACTAAAAACCAAGAATAAGCTTATTAGAGAAACAGCAGTCATTCTCCTTAAAAACAAAACCCTGATGGTAGGGAACATTTGGAAAGAACGATATATGTACGGCAGACGGCGTAAGAGAAGAAAAGGACAGTGATAAACTCTTGTAGGAATAGGACACTGCACAGGAGGGGAGGTGGACTTACCCTGACACCACAACCTGTGTCACATTAATGTGCAGTGCGTCACATTAAGTCATCAAATTGATTCATTTACTTGTGCAGTGTTTGGAGTGGCCGCTAGATGCTACGCACTCTTTTCGGTGTGTACCGTACATTGGCAAACAAGACAAAATCCTTGCTTTCATGGAGCTCATCCTCCAGCAGGACTATGGAGATAGACAATAAACTGGGACACAATTAAGTACATTCAGGATGTTAGAAGGTGATACGTGCTCTTGAGAAACTAAAAGGTTTAACAGAATAGGGACCTAATGATGCTGAGGAGGGCAGGTTAAGAAGGTGAGAGCGTTGGCTGCACAGATATTTAGGAGCACGTTGCATTCTGATGCAGCAGCCATGTAGGGGCCGTTGGGCAAGCGTCTGGCTAAGGTGTTTGACGAATAACAAGAAGACCACTTAGCTGGAAAGATGGAGGCAAAGGAGAGAGTAGTATGAGACCAGATCAGAAGGCAATGAAAGCCAGATCATGCAGGGCTTGGAAGGGCATTGTAAAGACTTGGGCTCATAGTTTAAGATGAGGGACCATTTTAAGGTCAAGAGTAGAGGAGTGACAAGATCTTCCTTGCATTTCACAAGGAGCCCTTTGGTTGCTGTAGTGAGAATGGAATGCAGGGAGGCAAGGTAGAGACCAGGGGACTTTCAGGGGCTATCGCATGCAAGGTCAATGAAGACTGGACGTGTGTTGTCTTTTTAAAATAGTGGTACACACTGTGCAAATGGAGAGGGTGAGGGGATGAAGCGGCTGCAGGGCTGGTAGAAGAGAGTTGAATCACCATCTTCTGTTGCAAGGAGTCAAGTACATAATATCTAACATTAATACAGAAAGAAAAGAAGCAAAAACACAGCATTCGGGAATACTGAGTTGATTAAAGTAGGAAATAGCTTAGAATAGTTTGAAATGATTGCGAGTAGAGAGAAATTGAGAAGAGGGATAAGGGATACCTTTTTATTCTGAGCCTTCCACTTGGTTTGTTTAACCATGTGAATGTATCACTTTGATAATTTGTTTACAAAAGACCGGAACAAGGTTGGCATGTAACTTCATAATCAATGATGGGTTGAGAAATTATGCAATTGCAAAAAGCTACAAAGGAGGAAAGGAAATCTAGCTGCTGGAAAAGTCTATGTAAAATATTGTTATTTGCAGATGGCAGAATGCCTAGTTAAAGCAAGAGTCAAGTAAAATATTTCAGTAAAGTGATCAGATAAAGAGGCATTAAAAAAAAACTTGTTGGCTAGTATAACATCTTGTTTAATAAATGTTTTTCTTAAGTGGACTAGAATTTTGTTCAATACTAGTTCAATGCTAAATTCAGCACTCAGCTATAGTTAATGACTAATATCCTAGGGACTTGCTCTCTTTAATTCTTTTTTAAAAAACTTGTTTAATGTTTATGTATTTTTGAGAGAAAGAGAGAGAGAGAGAGAGAGAGAGAGAATGAGGGGGGAAGGGCAGGGAGAGAAGGAGACACAGAATCAGAAACAGGCTCCAGGCCCTGACCTGTCAGCACAGAGCCCGACCCAGGGCTCAAACTCACCAACAGTGAGATCATGACCTGAGCCAAAGTCGGACACTCAACCGTCGAGCCACCCAGGCGCCCTTCTCTTTTTAATTCTTAAAAGCTAAATGACCATTCAGCCTTTTCTGTGGTTTTATATTATTTACTGCTCTGAGCTCCTTTGGGAAAAGAAAAACATTTTATTCTTTTCTCCTGGATATTTTTGGCTTAGAAGCAATTGCCAAGCAGACCAATAAGCAGTTCAAGCACAGGCTATGCTCCAGTGAAAAGCCAAAGGCCGGTCACTACAGATGGTTTTTAATATTCACTTGCTCTGCTCTGGAAAGGAGAGTAGAAAGTGGTTTCCTCCTGAGTTGAAGTCAACAAGTCATCCATCCATCCATCCATCCATCCACTTATTCAAATTCTCTATGAGCAAGAGCAAGTTGGACCTCGAGATTCAAGGAGAAAGACTTTCTCCCAGCTTGCAGTGGGCTTGTGTGAACAACTCATGGAAAGGACGAGTACAAAAGACACTAAGAATTAAGAGAGAAGTGTGTCTGGGGTGGTTTTGAAGGCAGGCTCAGAGTTAGCGGGGGTGAAAAATGTCGGCAGAGGGAGTAATAGGCAGGAGAGGAAGTGGATTGTATTGGTTGAGTGAATCTGATAGGACAGGTAAGTAACAAATAGAAGGGAGATGGCAAAGTACAATGTTTTGGAGGAACTTAAGAGAAAGAGTGTGTTGTTCGGAGGTTCTAACCTCGAAAGGCCACAGGAACCAGCAGGTAATATGAACAAACCAGGTGGGCTGAGTCCCAGGAAAGGCAAGAGGGATTAGCGTAGACCGTCGCAAATCCAGGAGAGCACGCTGTACTCAGAGGGGCTGCCCCTCTACAACTCCAGTGGTTGACGCCAGGCGGGACTTGGTGTTCCTATGCCTTCTAATTTTCCAACAGAAATCCAGATTTCTACTGGGGGCGGGGAGGGACATGTGTGTAAAAAGTTAATCCGTAGTGAATTCAAGTGCCTTAAAATGATAATAATAAAGTCTACTGTGCCCTCTTCTCCCCTCCAAAAGCTTGTGCGTCATTTCAAGCTGAAAGCTGTTAGTGTGTTACCAGGGGGTTAGAAGTTGAGTTGTCCTGATGACAACCACTTTAAACAAATCACCTCAGCTATGCTAAGCCTCAGTTTCCACATCTACTAACAGCATTTAATTTATTTAAATTACAGGATTTTTTGAGAACTAAATGAGGCCATTGAGGTACAGCTCTACCCTGCTTAAAGGTACTGCTTTGTCATAAAGTTATTGTTGAGATATTTTTATGCAAATATACTGCAGGTGCATAGAAACCATTATAGTACATAACATGTAATGAGTCTCCACAGTAAACTCAATGCCCACACGTATTTGTTCTCCGCCAATGAAGGCTCCAGAGAAGGCTGCATAGAAGGTATTCATCAAGGGGTGGGGTCTACTCTGCTATTAATTTCCTTGCTGCCATTTATTTTGCATTCTGGCAAGCAGTGTCACCCCGTAACAGCTGACCAAGACTGGACAGGTGGGCAGTGCGGGACCTCCCAAGGATAACAAAGGACAGGTGTCAGTCTGCATGCTGAAATGCAAGTCACAGCAGCTCCAGGAGGCTTCTTGGCAGTGGTTGCAGCCCGGAGGATGAAGACGAGCTGGCAAGTGGGTTGACTGGAGACCCCAGGCGGTATGAGCGATGTCCCCGCAGCCTAGGAAGATCAACCAGAAACTGAACTAAGGGAGATGGGTGGACCCTGTGATTAAAGGCACACAGTGATCTCAGGAAACTTGAAAAGATCTTAATTTAGTCACCAATCCTGTTTCCAGGAATTCCTACTTGGAGCCAAATGGGATTTATGTTAAGTGTATAGCAGAGACTCTGGTCCCCCAAAGCAAGCTTTTATTATTATTATTTGGTATGGCTAGATTATAAGATATATGTTAGAAGGTGGTAAAATGTGAGTCTGAAAATGTAAATTACCAGAGACCAGATCACAAAAGGTCTTAGAGGCTATGCTAGGGAGTTCAGGACTTCTCCAAAGAGTTGGCAGTGTGCTAAAGGATTTTAAGGAGAGTAGTCATCACCGACATTAAATGTGGCCCTTAATAGGCGGCTTACTACTTTAACTCAAATACAGAATGATTGACATGAAGCTGAAATCCATTCAGTGGGCTTTTCAGTTCTTTCCACCGTGACAGTGAGCACAGGAAATGCGATCTTTAGAATCTGCCTTTAATTCACAGCTTATGTCCCAGGGGAGAAATGAGATTTTTTTTTAAGTTCCACATGCTCTCCCCAGTGACACTGCTTCTAAACTTTGCATCGGTGGCCACTCTAAAGACAGCATTAGCAGAAAACAAGGACAAAGAGGCTTCATTGGAAAAATGACATCTCCATATACTTGAACTTCAATCTAGTTAGTAGACACCAGAAGTGAATCAAAGGGTGTATCAGTTCTGCTTCCTGCTCTCTGAAAGGGCCAGGACAGGGCAGAAAGTGAGTGCTAGGAGAGAAGGCAGCTGCACTTTGCTGACAGCAATAGCTTCTAGATAAGGTCTAACCTACAAACCCTGATTGGTTGGTTTCCAAAAGATGGCAAAATAAATGTTTTTTTAGTCGTTCATATGAAAAAGATCTCCACACTTTTGCCTCAGTTTCTCTCATTGTTTCAGGATGACTGCACAGGAATGAGTTGCGAAGAAACGACTGTGTGAGATTATCTGGCAGTTTCCAAACTTTCTTTCCCCAGAACCACAACGGTAATGGGGAGCTAACACTGACTGAACACCTGCTAACCCGCTGTCTGCGGGGCATTTTCTTTACACTGAACTAAAAAAACTGTCCAGTCTTCTCCTACCCATCTGTTCCCTATGCATCTGCCCCGTGGGGATGCATTCTGACTGATACTTAACACATTAAGCAACTCACCTTAAGAACACGCTGCTGAACTTATTGAGGGAACATAAATCGAACTGGACGAGATTGGACGGGGCTCCTACACAGGAAGCACCAGCACCCCACATTCTCTCTCTTTGGCTTCGGAGTAATTGCAGGTGAGTCTACTGGAAGGTGTCTAGGGAAATTAATGTAATGTTTCAACTTATTAAAATCTTTGAGAAGGTTTCTCCCTCTGAATCTATTTTAGATGGGTCCTCATTGGGTATCATGTGTCAAATAAAGATTTCCTAATACCCTTTCAAATGAAAATGATCTCTGTTCCCTAAAGTTACCCAGGACCCCAAACGGCCATGACCACTGGAGGGTTTGGTTTTGATAACCTAGGACACTATACAAATATTAGTAATTATTATTGAGTTAAGGATTATTATTTAAGACATATGGCCAGGAATGCTGTGTGATTGAAGCTGATAATGGCCTACTTCTTACCCATTGTCACTTCTTCCTTAATAATAGAAACCTAACCTTGTTGGGGGCATCACTGGGCCCTGAAGCAAAACTACTTTTTCCCAGCCTCACTCTAAGGTAGGGGTGGTGAGGTAAGTTCTAGATAAGGCTTTCAGGAGGGATGCTAACCTAGTTAGGAGGCCTTTTGGCTTTTTCCGCCCCTTTCTCCTTCCTGCCTAGAATATAGATTTGATGTCTGAAGCAGGCAAGCTTCAGGGGCAATTGATGTCTGAAGGGGCAAGCTGCCCCTTGCAGATGGAAGTCACGTGTTAATGATGACAGAACAAAAAGATAAAAGAAGGGATGGGCATGGAGGAGGGCACTTGTGGGGATGAGCGCTGGGTGTTATATAGAAACCAACTTGACAGTAAACTATGAAAGAAAAAAATTTTTAATAAAAAATAAAAAGATAAAAGAAGGTTAGGACAGTTTGTATTCTAGAAACACCATAACAACTATAGAAAGTCACCCTTCAGACTGCCTAAATATGGGAACAAAATAAATTTTCATGCTGTTAAGCCATGTCAATTCAGGTTTCTGTTATTAGCTCCAAATGCAGTTCCTGACTGATTCATCTTACGTGTTGTAAGGAAAGCAAGGGGAAAAAAAATTGATCAGGATGTGAAGAAAAGAAGAGAGCATAACATTTAAATTCCATAGTTTTCAGGGCATGGAGCAGTATCTGTGGGGAGGGTATTATTGGGTGGGGGCCATGGGGATAACTGTGATGTCCAAGTTGGCTAGCAGGGCAGATTTCTTGTAAGATGAAGGCTGCAAGAATCCAGCAGTTTTCACCTGTGGCTTTCAAGCACTTTGCCCTTTATAGCGATTATAAGCTTGCATTATTTATCAACATTGAATTTGCCTAGTCTGTAGGAGAAACGACTGATCCTTGGAAAGTGTTTGCCATGTGGGGCCTGGGAGACATCTGTATCTATTCTATGAATAGTGAAACGAGACAGTATAACAAGTTCAAGTTCATTCAAGTCGACATCAATGCCACTTTCTCCAGAAGAAGCAGGAAAAGAGACCAGCAGAGAGGAAGGTAATAAAAAGCTCTTGGCCCCGGCTTTCCTAATTATCTCTAATCCACTAAAGAGCTGGAAACATCTTACAAATGTTAATTAATTAAGCCCCCTACCAGTCAAGTGATGAATCTGGGAAAAGGCCTCTCCGCTGAAAGTATGGACTGTGACAGAACAGGGCGGACTAGAAATGGACATCTAGCCAAGTGGGCAGTGTTTGAAGTTCTATAGGGTCAGCTAAGATGGTGAGAAGCACTACCAGGACCGTAAGAACAAGGAGAGCACAGAGCTGAGAACATCCAGAAATCAACATGTGTGAAACCATGAAGAGACTATCTCTTCTTCACCCTATCCCACATCCAGTTTCCAACTTCAGCCTTACAGTGGAATAACCATATTGAACCCTACACTCAGAATCCCTTATCTTCCAAGATTCTTCTGAGTTTTACCTCACCTCTTTCAACCACCATCAGCACAAACACCTGCCAAAAATGACCATTTCATGATATTGTCCTGTTGTGCTTCCCACATTGCGTGCTGCTTAATCATGCTGTGCAAGACATTTGAACCAACCACAGTGCTTTTGGCTACAAATAAAAGAAAATTCAATTCAGCGTAGCTTAAACTGTAAATGGAATGTATTATTTCTGCTTTATTTAGCTGAAGAGTTCAAGGGTGTGTCAACTTCAGACGTTGATTTAAGATTACGGTTCTGGCTCCACTTCTAGGAAGTTCTTTTGGTGTTATTTTCATTCATTTGCTCTTTCCTTGGACTGATTTCTATCGTAGTAACAAAATGCTTAAGCAGTTCCTGGTGACACCTCTATATTTCTCTGTCTCTGAAGACAGAGAGTGCCTCTTCTCCCAGATGTCAAACAAATGCCTTGAGAGTCATCCCTAACAGACAAAATTAGGTTAGATACTCACTCTTAAAAAATGTTCAGCCTGGCCCAAGAAGTGGTGTATGAGTCAGCCTAAGATAAGTTGTGCTATGGTAACAAATGACTCCAAGATCTCAATGGCTTACAAATTTTAAAAAAGGCTTGTCATTAACTTTCCTGTGGGTAGTTGTGGATCATCTGAGACTTCATCCATACTCTCTCTGTTCAGGGACTAAGACTGAAGGAACAGTCAATTAAGATATTAATCTTGTGGCAGAGGAGAAGTGTGACAGCAGAGCCACATGTTGGAAATGGCACATGTAACTTCAACCCACATTTTATGGGGCAAAGCAAGTCATTGCCTAGGACTCTTATTAGTAGAGTAGGAAGTAAAATCCTTCCATAAGAAAATCCAGATGTGATGAGCTTGATATGTTTTGAAAATAACACAATCTACTGCAAATGTTGTATGCTGATTGGCTTGAGCTATGTTGTTATCTCTCAACCAATTACCAGGTAAGGGAGATACGATTATATTTGAGGCTTTATATCTGTCAAAGCCTACTCCTCAAAGGGGTAGTGGGGTCACTCATGCTTAGGCCACATGGCCTACTTTATCTACAAATAAGTAGGACAGATTGGATCCTCATTTTCCAGATGAAACAGTTGAATCTTGCAGCAACTGTTCCTGTTTAGGATTATAAAGCTAGAATACAAAGCCATGTCATCTAAACTGATATTTCCTTTCCATTGTACTAGAAACTTTGAGTTTCATACTACTGTCTCTACAATCACTGTCCTTACTTAACTCATTCATTTGACGAATAAACTTAGTTAATATGAGGTGGAGTCATACAAGTTCTGATTTTAATTCACAATATTTCCCAGACAGTCACCATCTATAATTCATAGTTTCCAAATTTGAAAAAAAAACAGAATTTGAAAACAAGGTCCGAAAAAGACACACTATATCCAGGAAGACAAACATCCTCAAACACTACAGCTCAGAATATACAGTATACAACTTTCCACGAGATCAGTTTGACAGTAACTAGCAAAAGCCATACAATGTACACATAGATTGATCCAGCAATTCCACTGGTAGGAACTTGTCTCATGGAAATAACTGTGGTTGAGGGCAAAGTTAAAAAAATAAATAAAAGTAAATACAGGATGTTCAATGCAGCAAAATTTATAAACTAAAATTCCTAGATATTGAATCTAAATATCCAACAACTTTGGATATATTAAGTAAGCCAGGGAATATGCAGTCATTAAAATACTATATAGCTATTGAAAAACAAATCTCATGTCTGAATATTTAGTTACACAGAGATTTTTTTGTCGCAAATGTGAATTATCAAATGATGCATGAAATATGTTTTTTATATTATTGGAACTATAGAAGATTTGGGTTTTTTCTTTGTTTACATTTTTATTTAAAATTTCTACACCAGATGTGTATGACTTTTATACTGAGAATATAAACAATGAAATTTTCTTTTTTAATGAATTGCCCTCCAAAGCTAAACAGAAGAGAAGCCACTGGAAACAGATGAGATTATGAGCTGCAGAATAAGCTCTAAGAATGTATTGCTGATAGACTAGGTGTCTCTCTCTCATACATGATGGAGGAGATTAAAATATAACTCAAGCAACATAACCCATGACAGGTAGTTCTGTGATAATTTAAGAAAATTTTTCTAGAAAAATGAGAAACTATGATTAAGAATGGTCAACGGAATGGGAAAAGATAGTTGCAAATGACATNGGGGGAAAGGGGAGATGGGCATGGAGGAGGGCACTTGTGGGGATGAGCACGGGGTGTTAGATGGAAACCAACTTGACAATAAACTATTTGTAAAAAAAAAATGTAATGGGCAGCTATCAAAAAAAAAAANTTAGGAGGAACTTAATGGAGGACCATGGGGGAGAAGAAGGGGGTAAATGGTGGGGGAGAGGGAGAAAGGCAAACCATGAGAGACTCTTGAATGCTGGGAACAAACTGAGGACTGATGGGTGTGTGGGGGAAAGGGGAGATGGGCATGGAGGAGGGCACTTGTGGGGATGAGCACGGGGTGTTAGATGGAAACCAACTTGACAATAAACTATTTGTAAAAAAAAAAATGTAATGGGCAGCTATCAAAAAAAAAAGAAGAAGAAGAAGAATGGTCAGTATGACTCTAGTACTGCTACTGCCCATTGGAAAGGGTTGTAATTTTAATCACCCTCAGCAGACAGTGAGGCAGAATTTTACCCAGAGAGAAGACAATTCATCCAAATGTTCCAGCTTGGTGCTTAAAAATACCAGCTTCCTTTCATTTAATCCTATACTGACCCAGCTACCTCCTGTTTGAATTTTTTCCTTCATCAAGAAGCAATGCCCCCTGTCAATGACATGTTACTTTCCTTGTTAGAATTTCCATTGAACAGGATAGGTAAAAATTGTACTCTATACTTCCAGTTTTAGGGGGGAGTTTAATCAAAGCCATTGTGTTTGCCAAGGTCATTTCAACCCAGTGTGAGTTAATTCCATTGAATGGAAGACTGCCAACTGGCTTCTTTCTTTTATGCTTCCTTCTCTACCTATCAAATTCCTAGTGCAATCAGATGTTTTGGCCAATGTTTCCAAAAACGTTAAGCTTTAGTTTCTTAAAACTTATGCGTAAGTGTTGCCTATGCTCAGTGATTTATTTGAAATATTTGATTTAGCACTATAGAAAGGAAAATTAGATGTGTGCCTCCTCCATAGTCTGACCATACTTCCATCTACAGAGGATAAACCTCCTTTCATACAGCCATGCTTCTAGGCACATCTTGCATATCTGCATCACTGTGCCTTGATTCACACTCATCCTCTACCCTATATAAAAATCCTTCTCAACCACCAATTTTCTTCCTCCAAATTCCTCAGTTCTAGACTCTATTGAGGAAGACCTTGTTAAGTAAGAAGGTAAACTCTATGAAGACTTTTTGTTTATTTCTGTATCTCCATTACTCACGGAAAACTGTCTTGCATTAGCAGGTAATGCTAAATTAGTGTAAATTGTCTTATTCCTAGCCCTCACCTCCCCTCACAGAGAGCAGAGGAGAGCAACATTCATCTGAATCTCTCATGGAATTGCACAACACACATTATAATTCTTTCTGCTAATAATTTTCAAACATATTCCCAAGTAGAGGTTAATAGCTCCAGTCTGAATAATCCGGTTTTTATTTTAATCAGTATTTCCATGCCCGACAGTGACAGTCTCGGGTAATCCAAAAATGCATTCACACATGGATCAAGGATAGAGTGTTTTCAGGGTACAAAATGATATTTGTATTCTGAGTGTTACATTCCTCATTCAAAAGCCAAACTTTTAATGGTTTCAAGACTGGGTCCTAATTTAATGCATCATTTCAATGAAACTTCCCAAAATGTTACTTGGAGAGTGGAATTACCAAGCAATGCTCCCTGCGGAAGCACAGTACACCAGTGTTACAGTTTTTAATATTTGTCCCATAAGTGCCACATCCTAAGGCAGAGAATCCCATAGCAGAGCTCGCTGTGACATTTTTTCCCAATATTTAATTAATATGTTTATTGAAGTATAGTTCCTTGAACATTATTTTTAAAAGGCAAAGAAGCTTTAATTATACAATTTTTAAAAACTTGTAGTATAGTTAGCATAAATGTTGTATTAGGGTCAACTGTACCACACAGTGATTAAACCTGCACTTTTTTTTTCAAGAAAGTTTTAAAAATATGACAGAGAGAATCTCTAAGATTGTGGGAGGTGCTAGCACAAACTTGTCATAAATGTTTGTAAGAAAAGATAAAGTGAATGGAAAAGTAAATCTGTGTCTCCAGATACCCCAAATTATTAAGCTTCAAAAGAAGTTCTGTGGGGCACCTGGGTGGCTTAGTCAGTTAAGCGTCCGACTTTCGCTTAGGTCATGATCTCGCGGTTCGTGGGTTCGAGCCCCACGTCGGGCTCTGTGCTGACTGCCAGCTCAGAGCCTGGAGCCTGTTTCAGTCTGTGACTCCCTCTCTCTCTGACCCTCCCCTGCTCACGCTGTCTCTCTCTCTCTC
>NW_027530642.1:4506261-4546251 GCF_008692635.1 Crocuta crocuta | reverse complement strand
AAAAAAAAAAAAAGAAGAAGAATGGTCAGTATGACTCTAGTACTGCTACTGCCCATTGGAAAGGGTTGTAATTTTAATCACCCTCAGCAGACAGTGAGGCAGAATTTTACCCAGAGAGAAGACAATTCATCCAAATGTTCCAGCTTGGTGCTTAAAAATACCAGCTTCCTTTCATTTAATCCTATACTGACCCAGCTACCTCCTGTTTGAATTTTTTCCTTCATCAAGAAGCAATGCCCCCTGTCAATGACATGTTACTTTCCTTGTTAGAATTTCCATTGAACAGGATAGGTAAAAATTGTACTCTATACTTCCAGTTTTAGGGGGGAGTTTAATCAAAGCCATTGTGTTTGCCAAGGTCATTTCAACCCAGTGTGAGTTAATTCCATTGAATGGAAGACTGCCAACTGGCTTCTTTCTTTTATGCTTCCTTCTCTACCTATCAAATTCCTAGTGCAATCAGATGTTTTGGCCAATGTTTCCAAAAACGGTAAGCTTTAGTTTCTTAAAACTTATGCGTAAGTGTTGCCTATGCTCAGTGATTTATTTGAAATATTTGATTTAGCACTATAGAAAGGAAAATTAGATGTGTGCCTCCTCCATAGTCTGACCATACTTCCATCTACAGAGGATAAACCTCCTTTCATACAGCCATGCTTCTAGGCACATCTTGCATATCTGCATCACTGTGCCTTGATTCACACTCATCCTCTACCCTATATAAAAATCCTTCTCAACCACCAATTTTCTTCCTCCAAATTCCTCAGTTCTAGACTCTATTGAGGAAGACCTTGTTAAGTAAGAAGGTAAACTCTATGAAGACTTTTTGTTTATTTCTGTATCTCCATTACTCACGGAAAACTGTCTTGCATTAGCAGGTAATGCTAAATTAGTGTAAATTGTCTTATTCCTAGCCCTCACCTCCCCTCACAGAGAGCAGAGGAGAGCAACATTCATCTGAATCTCTCATGGAATTGCACAACACACATTATAATTCTTTCTGCTAATAATTTTCAAACATATTCCCAAGTAGAGGTTAATAGCTCCAGTCTGAATAATCCGGTTTTTATTTTAATCAGTATTTCCATGCCCGACAGTGACAGTCTCGGGTAATCCAAAAATGCATTCACACATGGATCAAGGATAGAGTGTTTTCAGGGTACAAAATGATATTTGTATTCTGAGTGTTACATTCCTCATTCAAAAGCCAAACTTTTAATGGTTTCAAGACTGGGTCCTAATTTAATGCATCATTTCAATGAAACTTCCCAAAATGTTACTTGGAGAGTGGAATTACCAAGCAATGCTCCCTGCGGAAGCACAGTACACCAGTGTTACAGTTTTTAATATTTGTCCCATAAGTGCCACATCCTAAGGCAGAGAATCCCATAGCAGAGCTCGCTGTGACATTTTTTCCCAATATTTAATTAATATGTTTATTGAAGTATAGTTCCTTGAACATTATTTTTAAAAGGCAAAGAAGCTTTAATTATACAATTTTTAAAAACTTGTAGTATAGTTAGCATAAATGTTGTATTAGGGTCAACTGTACCACACAGTGATTAAACCTGCACTTTTTTTTTCCAGAAAGGTTTAAAAATATGACAGAGAGAATCTCTAAGATTGTGGGAGGTGCTAGCACAAACTTGTCATAAATGTTTGTAAGAAAAGATAAAGTGAATGGAAAAGTAAATCTGTGTCTCCAGATACCCCAAATTATTAAGCTTCAAAAGAAGTTCTGTGGGGCACCTGGGTGGCTTAGTCAGTTAAGCGTCCGACTTTCGCTTAGGTCATGATCTCGCGGTTCGTGGGTTCGAGCCCCACGTCGGGCTCTGTGCTGACTGCCAGCTCAGAGCCTGGAGCCTGTTTCAGTCTGTGACTCCCTCTCTCTCTGACCCTCCCCTGCTCACGCTGTCTCTCTCTCTCTCTCTCTCTCTCTCCTAGAAATAAATAAAACATTAAGAAGAAGAAGAAGAAGAAGAAGAAGAAGAAGAAGAAGAAGAAGAAGAAGAAGTAGTAGTAGTTCTGGCCTAAGACCATAGTGAAGTCCAGAGACTTCGTTTTTAAAATGTAATACACTGCTGGAGATCAGTTAGGGGTAATAAAATGCCATAGTTGAGAATGTCATAAACAATTTGAACTGGGACAAGGAAGATGAGGACCAAGGTGGACCAAGGACATTCAGGNAGTTCTGGCCTAAGACCATAGTGAAGTCCAGAGACTTCGTTTTTAAAATGTAATACACTGCTGGAGATCAGTTAGGGGTAATAAAATGCCATAGTTGAGAATGTCATAAACAATTTGAACTGGGACAAGGAAGATGAGGACCAAGGTGGACCAAGGACATTCAGGACCTTCTGGTGTCTTCTTTTCACAAGTCCAGAAAGGCCTTGTCTTGGGCCACCCATTAGGCAAGTAGCAAGGGCCCAGTGAAGATGGCGTCCCCCTCTTGAATGCTGAGGTGAGGCGGTTTCCTCACCTACTGCCCTAAAGCTCCTTGGTCCTTGTCTCTGGCCATCTCTTTCCTTTCTTAACAAACTCTCATGAATCTGGAAGACAACTTTTTCTACTGTTCTTCCTTTCTTCTCTCTCTTCATTGCTGGAAAGTGAATCTCATCACAACTCAATCCTGGCAGAGAGAGATATTCCCAGAAACTCGATGAAGTCAGCCCAGGAGGTTTCTGGAAGCCAGTCATGGCACATGAATCTCTAAATTACTGGTATTAACCAGATAGATGTCTCCTAAATCTCCTCACCTCACTACTTTCCCACATGAGCACATCCACTCAGCGCCAACTTCTTTCCTTGGCACAGTTCTTGACACCCGCTATTCTTAGAGTTGCTTGATCTAAGACATTGTAAGTCACCGGTCTGCTGCACAAGAAGAGGTAGCATTTAATGAGAGGAAGGAAAATAGGAGTGGGCAGTAGTGAGCCAGAATGAAATCATGAAGCCAGAAATTGGACTCGATGTGGCTGGAGGGAAGCAGGAAGGAAAGAATGCAGAAGGCAGGGAAGCAGGAGTCACCATAGGCTTCAAGGTGGATAAATATTAGACCAGCTCCCTAGGAATGCAGTGGGTGACTTTGGTTTCTTCTTAGTGTAAGGACATCAGGTGCTAGACAAGGACAGGTCCCCTACAGAAGGTCCAGATGCTGCAGTGCAGAGGTACCCGGATGGCTCGGTCCATGAAGCATCAGACTCTTTAGTTCAGGTCATGTTCTCATGGTTTGTCTGTTCGAGCCCAGCATTGGGTCCTGTGTTGACAGTGTAGAGCCTGCTTGAAATTCTCTCTCCTTTTCTCTGCTCCTCCTCCACTCAGACTGTGTCTTTCTCTCTCTCTCTCAAAACAAACAAATAAGTAAATTTTTAAAAAGTGCTGTGGTGGAAATAAACCAGCACCATTTTATAAGTACCCCTGAGTACTCCAGGTGCTGAACATGCATGATCTCATTTCATCCTTACAACAGGAGACAAGGGCTGTTATTTGCATGTGTAATTCACTCCAATGGTTCTTGAATAAAATCATACAAAAAACTATACACTGAGAAGCACTCCCACTATCTTTGTTCCCGTTGACCCCAGCCCCTTATAAGTAACCACTTTGATCCAGCCCTTGTTGATCTTCCTGGCTTTTGAGTTTTTGCAGACAAAAAAAATAAATGAAAATATATATTATTCTTTTCATCCAGGGGTGGTAGAATTACCCACACACAAGGAAACTGGAGTTTAGAGAAGTTGATTTTTGAGCTGATTTTTGGCCGATGGGTCAAGAGTCCACCTACTTCTTGGGTCTGTTGGCTACAGGATCCAGCCTGAGGGTTGAGGGCCAAGAGATTGAGCTGAAGATACTCCAGATTCTGAATTCAAGGTGTCTGGTTGAGTTAGCAGATTTAAAAGTTTTAAAAAATGTGTTGCACCTTTGTCCTATAGCTCTAAGAAATCAAGGATCAAAGGTACCCTTATTGCCTGGAGCTGGATATTGTCATGAACCATTCAATGAGTGTCTTTTAGTCAACTTCCCAACAGGGAAGGATTGGGGTATGTGTGCTTAGGGTAAGGTTGTCAGATCAAATGCAAGATTCCCAGGTAAGTTTGGATTCAGACAAACAAGAATATTTTAGTATCATCTTGTACAATATTTAAAAGCTTGTCTTGTTGTTATTTGCTAAATCTCACAGCCTTAGCATAGGAAAATGATGGACCGTGGGCCCTTACATATATAAACACAACTGGCCATAGGTCTGAGGGACGAAAGGGGCCTCCTGGAGTTGGGAATGAGCTACGACTTATTGCTTAATAGTAAAAAATTCTTGATGTAGAAATTTCATGTTCTAGATTTTATAGGCTCAAGAATAGAGAAGACCATCTTGGTTATTTGAGGGAAGGTAGCGATTCCTTACTCCCAACTGAACCGCCACCAGCAGGGCATGAGAGTTATAATGGCGCCTCCTCTCACCAGAGCACCATTGGTGAGTCTTCGAATCTTCTGTTGCCATTAGTTTGACAGATGGAAAATAATACCTTAACGTTGCTTTAGTTTTCATTTTCTTGATTATTTTGGAAGGTAGCATTCTCTTACGTATTTCTTTACTATTCATGTTTTCCTTCATGTAAAAATGAATCCACTCATGTTAAATTGGAAGGCTGANCTTACTCCCAACTGAACCGCCACCAGCAGGGCATGAGAGTTATAATGGCGCCTCCTCTCACCAGAGCACCATTGGTGAGTCTTCGAATCTTCTGTTGCCATTAGTTTGGCAGATGGAAAATAATACCTTAACGTTGCTTTAGTTTTCATTTTCTTGATTATTTTGGAAGGTAGCATTCTCTTACGTATTTCTTTACTATTCATGTTTTCCTTCATGTAAAAATATCCCTTTTATCCACTCATGTTAAATTGGAAGGCTGGTCATAGATTATTATGCATATTTGACTGTTGTCTGTCACATTTGACAAAAACATTTTCTGCCTTGCTTCTTATGCTTTAAATTTTTAATTTACGGATATTTTAATGTTTATATACATGATTCTATCAGTGATTTTTTTTTCCTTTGCATTTGCTGTTATTACTTCACAGCAATAGAAAGAAAGTTACCATCTCTCTATGGAGCTCATAAATTTCTTATTTTCCGCTTGTTTTCCTATGTTTTAAAATATTAATTGACTCTTAAATATGATGGGTTCTTACGAGTTGGTTTCAGAATTCCCTACACTAGAGTACCTCTTTCATTTATTTGATTGTTTTAATGCCCAATCCCAATACCCATAACAGACTTTAGTAATCAAAACTGCTCTAGAAGGGTCATGGAAATATGTGTTTTTAACTACTCTCTAGGTGATTTTTCTGCCCCTGAGGCTTGAAAATCATTTCTTTAAGCCATATGGGATTTATTATGCATTTCTGTATGTAGGCAATCCACTGGGAATATTTTAAGCCCAAAGGAAATGTGTTAGGAAGATTGGAAAGAGTTTACAGAATGAAAGGGAAACCTGACAGATGTGGCTTGGAGAGTTGGTAGCAGGCATCTCTGGGGATCTTAGTAGGAGAAACCACTTGTCACACACAAAAGGAATAGAGCAGAGAAATGAGGTGGTCACTATCCTTCTCTTTACTCCCTCCTTATCCCTCCCCCCCTCCAATGTAAGCTGCATGAGGGCAGGTGTTCCATGAAGAGTCCCTTTTCCTGTTCCTCCATTCACCATCCCTTTAGACAGACTCCAATTGTCCCAACTCAGGTGACAGTTACCTCTTGACCAGAAAAGGGCAAAGAGCCTCGATTTGCAGTCCCATCCACCTTGCACACACAAGAGGTTATTCCCTAAAACAAAGTTAAAATTGGTTATCACAGGAGGGAGAAATAGATCCTGGATGATTTCAAAATAATTTTCTGGTATATCATGGCATAAGGTATGATTCTAAGATAATTTTTTTCCCAAATCTTTCTCCAATTATTCCCTACAGCAGCACTTATTTATTCATCGATCTTTCCAATCATCCTTCTGTGGGGTGTTTTTATGTTGTTATATAAACCAAACCAAACCAAACAAAGTAAACACACAGCAAAAAAAACCAAAAACAACCCAAAAACAAAAAACAAACAAAAAAACCCCCAAAACCCACAGTGTTACACCCAGCCACATCCATATTGAAATTTGTATTTTATTCCCTAGATCTGTATGTAACTCTGTGTTTGTAACACTAAATTTACAGTTATTTAAGACAAGATTTTCCCATCACTTTTGAGAAGCCATAAATTCAATAGGCTCCTTCTCCTACTTACATGGCTCCATTCTCTGCAAATATGCTTCTGACTTTAATGACCTCGTGTTTTGCGATGTTAACATCTTTCATTTCCCTCTAGGACTAAACTGTATGTTTCCTTAGCACTGAACTCCCCTCTGTTTTTCCTTTAGGTACGCTCTAGCCAGAAATTGATCATCAGATAAAATATATTTTCTTCTTTGAAAATCTTTTTTTAAAGTTTATTTATTTTGAGTGCACAAGAGAGCATGAGCAGAGAGAGGGAGAGAGACAGAATCCCAAGCAGGCTCCGCACTGCCAGCTCAGAGCCTAAAGCAGGGCTCGATCCCACAACTGCGAGATCATGACTCAAGCCAAAATCAAGAGTCAGACGCTTAACCAACTGAGCCACCCAGGCAGCCCTCTTTGAGTGTCTTAATAAAGCTGATCTCAATCTTCTTCACTTGAGTTTATTTTAGGAGATGTAAAGCTGTGGGCAACCAAACAATACGGACCTTTAATTTCTCAAGGTTCTGTAGTGTTCAAGGGAGCCCCTTCTGCTTAATATCCAACTAATTTTTGCCTGCACCCCTATACTATATTTTACTTGTGTGTTATAAAATATCTTTTATTGGGAGACTCATCCTCTTTATCACTCCTGAGAATCTTCAAGGTATATTTCTTCATTGTAACAAATCTATGTTGGTCTTCATTTAGTATCTCTCACTCTGGATCCCTACTTGGGTCCTCTGCTGGTCACCTCTCACACAACTGTTTTGCAAGCTCTCACTATACGAGTTTCTCAAAAGAAACAACCCCAGGGTTGTGGCCCATGTCTCAGGGGAGCCCATGCCAAGAGAACACAGGTCCAGTCCTGATTCTCTGTAGTCCAGGCCATGTCAGATCTGATGTCTGATAAAACATGATTGAATCTTGAAAGTAATGCAGAGAAAAAAGAACATTTTAAGCCAGATATTGGACAGCACAATTCCTAGGATCCGTAGATGTAGAATTGCCTTCCTTTCCGTCCTCCACATGATAGTTCAAGGGCTGGCTCGCTTCCCCCAAGAGAGCCTCATTCTATTTTCTCTTGCACACCTTGAGTCCAAGTTCTTCAGTCCAAAAGAAAGGAGGAAGCAAAGTTATCTCCTTCCCTAATCCAAGGCTCAATTCATTTCTTCATCATGTTGTATCACAGTGAGAATGTACCCCTCCTGCCATGCCAGGGTCCAAACCAGGCAACCGCAGTGGTAGAAAGCATAAGTCTCCACGTGTGTTTTTCTAGTCATGAGGGATGTGTGGAGGGCTCTGAACACTTTAGTCCACAGTAGACTGAACCCCACTGGCTACCACTCATGTTTACACCTCATGCTGAAGGAAACATGAGGCCTGCCCACCGCCTGTTGGTAGGGATCTGGTCCATGGTACCCTAACAGCAGTATTTAAGACAACATCTTTCCCAAGGAAAAATGGTGATTTGCTGGGATAGTCTAAATGAAATCTACATGAAAAATAAAATAAAATAAAATACAATGTCTCTGTGAGGACGCAGTCCTATTAAAGATACTCCCAGTTTGTGCTACTTTATATCCCGGTCTGAAGCCTTTGACAGGGTTTGGCTTATTTCATGGGCAGAGCTTCCCTGAGTATAATGAGTGGGTCTTGCATGTATGATTAAACATTTTGCCAAAGAGCTGAGGCTAAGGGTACAGCTCAAGAAGGAAAAACAGGCCTCGAGATCTCTGGTGAAGTATTATGAATGATGTAAGGAGGGATTTGGTGAGCAACAGGCTGAAAGTTCATGCCGGCCAATGGTCCTCGCAGCAGGAAGACTCATTCTAAGAAACAAATGGAACACAGCTATCAGCAAAGACAGATTTCTGTCATCAAGAGGCTTATCCCTGGGCCACAGAATAGTCCCAAATAATGGTTCAGAATGCCACAGAGGGCTACCGATCGCTGGTGCCAAGGAGGCCTTTGATTGATTATATGCTGGTCTTGGTTCTCTTGTGGCCGCAATCCTAAAGAGAGAGCAGCAGCAGTGAGAGCTTGCTCTGTGGGAGAGAGGCCTGAAGGAGGCCCAGGAAGCCTGGAGGCTGGGGGCTCCATTGCAAGTCTTCACGGTTTTTAAGCTGGGTGACTGTAACTCTGGAAAAGTCATTGCACCTTTCTGGGCACTGACCGGAATACGGCACAGTCAACCGAGAATTGGGGTGTGGGTTGATAGTTTGCAAACGTGGATGACTCGGGGTCCTGACAGAAGTGAGCTCCTAACTGGATGGAGACGGAGGGCAAGAGAAAGGACCATGGAGCACATCTTCCAACTGAGAATTTTTCTCCCTGCCAGATAATCCTAGCTCCAGTCCCTTCACAAGTTTCCCTTTTCACACTTTTCGCAAACCTTGAAATGAACTTCGGTGGAACTTGCTGGACAGTAGTTCACGCTACAGGATGATGGAACTTCTTCAAGTTGTGGCCAGGCCTGCCCTCTAGCGGCCTGAACATTGCAATGTCTCTTGTTATTAAATTGTTTTTGAACTCGGTGATAGTTTTCCATGGTTGGGTCACCTCTGCTGTCGTATTAGCCATGTCATAGAATGTTGAACTAAAAGTTAAGGACTTTAACATTCATCTGGTCTGTCTCCTTTCATAACTCAACCCTTCCAAAATGGTACCTGGCTCTTGCTTTAACACCCAACTTCCACATAAAGAAAGAGGAGTAAAACAAGGTCACAGAAACTTTTTCCCACATTTGGTGAAAGAGTAGCTTTTAAAAAAATAAATCAGCAGGGGCGCCTGGGTGGCTCAGTTGTTTAAGTGTCCAACTTCGCCTTAGGTCATGGTCTCACGGTTTGTGAGTTCAAGCCTCGCATTGGGCTCTCTTCTGACAGCTCAGAGCCTGGAGGCTGCTTTGGATTCTGTGTCTCCCTCTCTCTCTCTGTCCCTCCCCTGTTCACACTCGGTCTCTCTCAAGAATAAAGACACATTTTTTAATGTGTCTTTATTCTTGAGAGAGAGAGAGAGAGCACGAGTTGGGGGAGAGGCAGAGGGAAAGAGAGACACAGAATCTGAAGCAGGCTCCAGGCTCTGAGCTGTCAGCACAGAGCCTGACGTGGGGCCCAAATCCACAAACCATGAGATCGTGACTTGAGTCAAAGTCGGACACTTAACTGACTGAGCCACCCAGGTGCCCCCCAAATTTCTTTAAATAATTCAGCAGCAGCAACCAGAAGGAAAGAGATATTACCTGAACCATAATCTTTTAGGTTTGACAGCCATGAGAAGAAAGAGATTCTTTTCATGAGTGAGTGTAACTCATAAAGCCAGCGGCATCTCCCCAAAGCAGAGTTAGCCACCAAAATACTGGGAACTCAGAATGTCATTCGATGTTTGAAAAACGAATAGAAAGCTGCACTCAGCTCTCAGACCAGACTGTGAAGAAGGGAAGACAAAGCAGTCCCAGTGAAGTGGGAAGGGTGGGAGGAGAATTCATCTGCACCATTTCAGAGGAGTTATCAACAAGCTGTTCCTTGTTGCAGGTGAGCAAAATGAGAAGTGTTAGCACAGAAAGTATGCAGGTTTACTGCACCAGGAGCAAGATGTATCAGGCAAGAAAGAGACCAAACAAGCATACAAACAAGCAACAAAACTCTCAGGAGGAAAATAAACCCCACAGGAGAGATGCTAATTTCCTTGGAATGGTTCATCACGGACAAGAATTCATTACAAATCTGAATTCAATAAAAGAAGCCCTTAAGGAAAAATGAGAAAACAGTTGACTAAGAGGAAAGAGGAGATTGTAGAGCTAAGGGGGGAAAATGGAGCAGCAAAGGCCTCTTGTCACAAATCTAATAAATTAGAAATGGCAAAAAAGAGAAAAATGGGGCGGACAATGGCCTGGTGAGATGTCTGGGGTCGTTGGAGAAAGTGCAGGATGAAAAGGCGACAGGATTAAAGACAAAAGATACAGAAAGAGAGAATTGTCCAACTTGAGGACAATTGGTATCCTTAGAATAGCAAGAAAAACAAAAAAGAATTTAAAAAAACAATGTAGGAAGAATTTCCTGGAAGGAAGAACTGTATTCACAGATTAAAAAAAGGCACACCTACCTTAGACCAAAACAAAGTGAAACAGAATGATCAAAATTGAGATATTTCTTGGGTAAACTATTAAATGCTAAGGATAAAGAAAAAAAATCCTTCAGACATCCAAGGAGACAAAAGCAAGTCAGCCACATGCAGAGAAGAGGTCGGGTAGGTTCAAGGCTTCTCCATGGCAATTCCAGTGCCCAGAGACCATGGAGCAATGACCACACACTTGGAAGAGAAACAGTGTGACCCAAGAGTATTATTCCGTCAGGTGTTAACAAGTATGGAAATAGAGGACAGATATTTTCTTCCATGAAAGAGTTCAGGAAATAAAATATTCATGAACTCATTTTAAAGTGTTGTGTCTTTTTTTTTATTTACCTGGGGGAGAGGGAAGGCTGGAAAGGGCAGAGAGAGAGAGAGGGAGAGAAAGAATTCCAAGCAGGCTCCACACCACCAGTGAAGAGCCCAATGTGGGCCTCAAACCCACAAACCATGAGATCATGACCTGAGCCAAAATCTAGAGTCAGACGTTTGACTGAGCCACCCCGAAGCCCCTCATGAACTCGTTTTAAAACAAACAAAAAAACTAAATTATTTGACAAATAATCTCAGTTGACTATGAGGTGAATAATAATAAAGTTCTCATGAATGAAAAAACTATGAAAAAAAGAACTAGTGTGGAATACTACTACGGTCTGAACGTTTGTGTCCCCTCCCAAATTCCATGTGTTAAAATCCTAAGTCCCAATGTGATGGTATGAGCAGGTGGGGCCTTTGGGAGGTGATGAGTCCCTTATAAGAGGCCCCTTCTGCCATGGGAGGACATATCAAAAAGACGGCTGTCTAGGTAGTGGACCTTCAACATCAAATCTTCCAAAGCCATGATCTTGGACTTCCCAGACTCCAGAACTGTGAGAAATAAATATTTGTTGTTTATAAGCCACCCAGTTTATGATATTTTTGTTATAACATCCCAAACTGACTAGAATAACCACCAAGTTTATATAATTTCATAGCTAAGCCTAATCATGTCTGAGCATAAAGGCAGAATAAAAGGATATACGGTATCAGAAACCCTAATGAAGTGAAAATAAAATAAGCAAAATCTAGAGAAGTGAGATAGAAGGAAGAATCAGTATAGTAATTCTTTTATCTTTTGTAGTGGCGGGTTAGCAAAATACAATCTCAGGCCAACTCCAGCCCAGCTTTCATCAATAAAGATTTATTGGAACACAGCCACACTCATTTACCTATCATCTCTGGCTGTTTTTGCTTCAATGCAAAAGTGGAATAGTTAGGACCAAGATCTTGTGGCTCATAAATGCTAAAATGTTTATTATCTGGCCCTTCACAGAAAATAGTTGTTGACCTGTTATATAACACTGAGACAATATCCACATATTTAAATTATATAAATAAGTATTTATATCTCTAAGATATTATATGTGGATTAAAAAAATGAGTATGCTTTTTAAATTGTTTTCATAATTTTTTTAACTGAGGACATTTAAAAAAAAATTTTAATGTTTATTTATTTTTCAGAGTGAGAGAGAGCATGAGTGGGTGAGGGGCAGAGAGAGAGGGAGACACAGAATCCAAAGCAGGCTCCAGGCTCTGAGCTGTCAGCACAGAGCCCTATGCGGGGCTTAAACCCATGAACCATGAGATCGTGACTTGAGCTGAAGTTGGATGCTCAACCGACTGAACCACCCAGGCGGCCCTATTGAGGACATTTTTAATCTAACCTGTATATGCATAGACATGCCTGTGTCTAAAATAATGCTCATTGAATGTTAATACTTGTTACTTCTGAGTGGTAAGATCTGGAGTAATTTTTTGCTTTTTTATGTTTGTGTAGTTCCTGATTGTTCTGTAATGAGCGTGTATACTGTTTAAAAAAAATAAAATGAATAATTATGATGAGGGACCAGAAGGCAAGCTGAGGGCCAAGCACAGGCTAGCACAACCCCCTCCTACCCCCAGCTGGGATACGTGTGATATTCCTCAGGCACTCCTGGCTGCCCAAGAACAAAGGAAAGGAAAGAAAACAAATGGTTATCTGAGAAAGACCACAGTTTGCAGGACATGAGTCTCCATCAGTTTACAAATATCTTAGTAAATTACAAGAAAAAGGCAATGCTATCAATAGCCTAAACTCCAGAAATTTATAGACTCAGTTTCCTGTAGCCCTAATATCCCCTTTCTCCATAGTGATGGGGGAACAGAGGCAAGAAGGAAATGGCGGGAAAAATTAAATTTCCTTACATCTGCAGCCCATTGACAAATACTTGCGGCAAATACGGAGTAGAACATTTCTCCAGGAACCCCCTGCTGTCCTGAGGTTAATGCCTTACTAGAGGAAAAACAACCTTAGCTTGACAACAGCAAGGCCCCAGGTACCTTAGGAGTCCTCTTTAGTATGTCAAAGTCCTTCTGGAAGCTTCAGGTTTGCCTTTACCTCCCCAACTGCGTACNTGAGCTGTCAGCACAGAGCCCGATGCAGGGCTCGAACCCACAAACCGTGTGATCGTGACCTGAGCCGGAGTTGGATGCTTAACTGACTGGAGCCACGCAGATGCCCCTAAAATCACTTTTTTGTACTACAGGAATTCTTTGTTGGTCACAGGCTCCAAACCCCCACCATTCCAAAACCCCATCGATTACCCTTAAAACATACTTTTAAAATACTCCGTCTCCAACCCAGCTTCACTGAGAAGACTGAACCTGTTGACTGAGAACTTCTTCATTCCCTCGTCGTCCCCTCAAAGGGTTGATGTGTCTAGGGGCGCCTGGGTGGCTTAGTCGGTTAAGCGTCCGACTTTCGCTTAGGTCATGATCTCGCGGTTCGTGGGTTCGAGCCCCGCGTCGGGCTCTGTGCTGACTGCCAGCTCAGAGCCTGGAGCCTGTTTCAGTCTGTGACTCCCTCTCCCTCTGACCCTCCCCTGCTCACGCTGTCTCTCTCTCTCTCCTAGAAATAAATAAAAAAACATTAAAAAAAAAAAAAGGGGTTGATGTGTCTATTTTGGAAACATGTTGGAAGAATTTCCGACCATTCCGTAATCAAGAGCTGGAAGGTTCCCTTCTTCCCTTCCTAGGGGACCTGCCTTCGAAGGAGGGTTGAAGAGTCCTTGACCTAGCAGAGGGCGCCCTCCTCCGCAGCCCCGGGAATGTACTGCGACATCCCCACTGCTGGTCTAAACCCGCCCAGCCCTGCCACCTAGAGGCTGTGTGAAGACCAGTCGCTGAACCCCTCCCAGACTCGATTTCTCCACCTCTGGCCCTATCTCTCTCCCATCCATCCTCCTCACTGCCATGCCACTGTCCCACCAGCTGGCCCTCTGTGATGTCCCATTTCAGGCAGAAACAATCCTAAACTCCCAACGAAGGCTGACAAGGCCCCGCCTGACCCAAACCCTGCCGTCCACACACCACACCACACCACACCACACTCCAGGCTCCAGCGCACTGGCTGGTTGTCGGTGGGTAGAACCCGGGAACTGTTGACTTAGTGTTTCCTCTCCTGAGCTCTTTTGCATTAAGGGATCCTTTTCAATACTTAAACCAAGTTAGCTGTCACCTCTTCAGAGAGACCCTCCCCGATGACCTTATCAAAAATCTCACCTACTGTATGCTCTATCATAGCACTGTGCATATGGTCTGACCTGTAGTTATCCCCTTCCAGAATGGTTCTATTTGTTTGGCTCTTTGCCTGTTTCCCACTGGAGCTCAATTGCCACCAGAGCAGGTGTATACCTCCCTGTCTTCTTGCCCGATACATGCGTAGCAGCCAGCTAGCTAGTGCCTGGCAAGAGACGAACTGGTAAATATTTGTCAAATTAATGAACGAATGGATTGGCAAAATATGCATCCCGACTGCTCCTTCAAGGCTATTATAAAATGAAAAAGCATGAAAGCCTTTGTCATGGGCTGAATTGTGTCCCCCAAATTCACCTGTTGAATCATATGAATGATTAAGTAAAGTGAGGCCATGTAGGATGGGATCTAATCCAATCTGACTAGAGTCCTTGGACTAGTCAAATCTGCCTAGACAAATGAAGAGGACATTTGGACACACAAGACGCCAGCGATGTGCTCACAGAGGAAAGATCATGTAAGGTCTTCTTGCAAAAGGTGACCATTCACAAGCCAAGGAGAGAGGCCTCAGACGAAACCCTAACTGCCAACCTCTCCACCTTTGTCTTGCAGCCTCCAAAACTGGGGGGGGGATACATTTTTGCTGCTCTCTCCAGGCAGCCTTTGTGAATTACATAGTAAATGAAAACAACAGCTTAACATTTGGAAGACAAATCATTAGGCACTAATGACAGATCAAAATGGAAAGTGTGTTCAAGCTACGTAGCTGAAGCAACAGCATTTAAGAAGCTAAATTCTGAGGCCAGAAAGACAGGGATGACTTCACAAATTGTGGGCCCCAGGCCAAATGAAAATGCGGGGGCCCTTGTTCAAAGATCATGAAAAAGGTGCCAGTAAAGACACTAAAATATAAAGCTTTCGCTTTCTTCTGGGGCCTTCCTCTTGTCATGATGTTTTATATATGCTATTTGATGTTGATCTAAGAAAAATATAGATGCAATATTAGCATGAATTTTTCTATCATCTTTATATTATGCAAAGCTACTCTTTGTTTTTAAAATGTTTGTTTATTTTTGAAAGAGAGAGACAGACAGACTGAGCATGAGAGAGGGAGGGGCAGAGAGAGAGAGGGAGACACAGAATCCGAAGCAGGCTCCGGGCTCCCAGCTGCCAGCACAGAGCCCAATGAGGAACTTGAACCCACAAATCGTGAGATCATGACCCGAGCCAAAGTTGGATGCTTAACTGACTGAGCCATCAGGTGCCCGTGTGCAATGTTACTCTTAAGGGCAAATATGCGAGTGTTTAATGTGCTGCAGAATCACTGAAATTATATGATACATATTTTGTAGCTCACACTAGTACATGCATTTCCAATTTGCCAGAGTAGCAAAAATGCTGCAAAGAACTAACTCAACTTTTTATTTCACATGTTGATATGTGCACATTCTACGAGCGTTCTACCCTCACCTTATGGACGGGTGAGAAAGGGCTTCGAGGAGAGGAACCGGTGGTGGCCTCACCTTTCCCTTTGCTTCTGGGTCCTAATTTTCAGCCGAAGTGTTGACGACTACACAGAAGTAATATGAATATGAAAGGATATGATGGGGTTCCTTGGCCAAAAATGTGATTGTCCCCTTTGTGTGTTCAAAAAGAGCTCTGATTGGAACACAAGCACGGATTCTCAGGGATCGATGTCACACTCTTGCCTTGTACTCCTTTGGAGTCTCACCTAACTTCCATGAGTCATGGGCGCAGCTGAGTCCTGTCTTCAAGGGCTTTATGCATATGAGGCCAAAAGGGACAGCAGCGGACATGCCAGTTACGTGTATCTCCCCTGCTCACACACATGCGCCTTGTCCAGTTGGCTTTACCTTCAAAACATAAGTATGAAGATAAAAGATGGGGCACTTGGATGTCTCAGTCAGTTGGGCATCTGACTCTTGATTCTGGCTCAGGTCATGATCTCGCAGTTTGTGAGTTTGAGCCCTACATTGGGTCCTGCACTGATGGCATGGAGCCTGCTTGAGATTCTTCCCTCCCCCCCCCCCCGCCCCTCTCTTGAATAATAAATAAATAAACTTAAGAAAAAGATAAAATTATGAAGAACTTCAAGCTGGCCACAGCAGAGCATTAAACTAAGCATGGGGGCCCTGTGAATATGGGGTCCTGGTGAACTGTCATTCAAGAGCAAAGACACTGAAGAGGCCCCGACTGAGTGTAAGCAAAGAAGCATCCAGTAGAGGTCTCTAAAGCCTTCCTGTAAGAAAGTGCCTAAGTGAAGTTCTGTGTCCACCCCTCAAAAGTAGACACAGGAATTCATCATTTCATGCCTCTAATGTCCAGTGGGCTTCATGAGTCAGACTGAGGACCTATATAACACAAAACCACCTTTCTTGGGGAACCGTTCTTGACTTCTCAAAGACTGGCCTGCGGGAGCCCACCTTATATCTAAAGTAAAAGCTACCTGTCCTAATCAATCTTGGAAGAGCATGTGGCTCTTTAATAAGACAGAGCACAGTTAGGCACCTTGCCGGGACCAGAAAGGGAAGGATGGAGGCAACCTGGTGCGGTGGACCCCCAGGCTAGAAGCCTGCAGGCCCAGGTCAGGGATCGACTCCCATAGGAAACCTGTAGCCTTAATAATGCATTTCCAATCAGTCTCATTCCTCTCTTCTGCAAAACAAGCCAGTTGGATCTTGATGATCCCCAAGGGCCCATACTGGGCTAAAAATACCCCAACCAGCAAAACTTCGTGTGGGGGAGAAGGGGAGAGAAACCAGTGACAGAGTTGCATGGAAGAACTTAACACTGGATAATAAACTGGGGCCAATTTTAGAAACCAAGAGGCTGGTCCTTACCAGCTCTTCGCAGGTCTTGAAAGTTCCCTGGCCACTTCTGGTCTGACTTCTTCCAGGCCCAGGGAGTGTGGACTCCGGTGATGGGTCACGGGCACCTCACCCAGCCAGCTGTTTCCTTCCTGCCCACCCGGAGCAGTGGCTTGGTTCCTGTTACTTTGTGGTCCAACATTGGCCAATTTGTGATGCTAGGCCAGCGGAAGATCGTGGAGGACTTGTGACCTCTCTAGTGTTTTATTTATTTTATTTCACTTTATTTTATTTTTTCTAATATAATGTACTGCCAAGTTAGCTAACATACAATGTATATAGTGTGCTCTTGGTTTTGGGGGTAGATTTCCACGATTCATCACTCACATAGAACACTCAGTGCTCAACCCAACAAGTGCTCTCCTCAAAGGGAGGAACCAACAAACGTTTGAGGAAAAGCAGAACAAATAGCAAAATAGAGACACTGTGGGTCAATCACATTTTCTGAGCCTCTGGATCAAACTGTACCTGAAGCCAAAACCCACCCCTGGATCTGAGTTAATAAATTCTTTTGTTTATTTAAAACGGTTTAAGCTGAAGTTTTGGTCACTTATAAGAACAATAATCCTAACTACCACACTTCACCTCTCTGGACCCCAGTTTCCTCTACTACAAAATGGTTATTTTGTGGATGGTAATTAGCATGGGCCAGCATGATGGAGTGGCCATAATTCCAGGGTAGTAGCAAAGGGAATTTCTCAAGATGCCGGGGACTTGTGGCTTCACCCAGTAAGCATCAGATATCATGGTATCGTGTTCATGTTACACGGAGACCTTTAATATATGTAATTATATTGTTTGCATGCACTATAATTCTGTATTTCTTTTTATTAATGTTTTATTTATTTTTGAGAGAGCATGAGCAGGGGAGGGGCAGAGAGGGGGGCAGAATCCAAAGCAGGCTCCGAGCTCACAGTAGTGAGCCCAATGTGGGGCTCAAACTCAAAAACCATGAGATCATGACCTGAGCTGAAGTTGGATGCTCAACCGACAGAGCCACCCAGGTGCCCCTATAACTCTGTATTTCTAATGGGGGTCAGCACATCCATCATATGGCCAGAGATAGGGGCTGTGCCAATTGGGTTAGGCCAGTATAAACCTATTCGGGAGCTGGGAGAAGGGTCAATCCCACCAAAACATTAGGATTTCATAATAGAAAACAGGCGCATCCACAGTAGAAAAGCAGGGTGCTGTCCCCTGAGCAGAGGTGCTGGGGACAGGAAAAAAGCTGATTTCTGATTTTTGAGCCTCCGATGCCATAAGCAACCGAATACTAGATACCTCGCAACATGGTTGTATCCCCCAGCTCTCCCTCCCCTCTCCTGTGTTCCGAAAGCTAATGGCACCGTGCCCCAGTTGCCCAAGCCTGAAACCTAGAAGTTGCCCTTCCTTCCTCTCCCTCTTCCTTCAGAGTCTGTTCTATTTGCAAACCTCATGAAGTTGGCCTTTAAATAGCTCTCATAGTTTCATCTTTCTCTCCCACTCTTCCTGCCACTTCTGTATTGCAACTCCCTGCCCCCGCCCGCATCTTGCCCAACCACTGAAACAATTTCTAGTTGGTTTGAAGATGGCTCTTTCCTTCTGGCTTCTGGTTTTAGCTCCCTTCCCTCATCTCTGTGGGCCTGGAAGGGGTAACAGCTTCGCTGCCACTACCTCGGAGCGACCACGTGATCCTTTGCGGTTCCTCTTTGTAAACGAACCTTCCCTAGATTATTCTCAGGTGAGGGTCCCATCCATTTCTCACTGGGATCCTAAGTCTCATGTGTCTGCCCATGAGCCCCTCACTCCCCACAAGGATGACCCTGTGATGACTCTCTGTCTTTTCCCCTCTTCCTCTCCGAGTCTGCTGATCTTGGAGACCAGACAGGAAGGAGGAGAACCTGAGAAGCCCACGATGGCAGGGCCAGGTTTTGCTTTGGGGAAGCCCTGGGGATTTGTGGGAGAACTGTTGAAATCTCTCTACCAGAATGCAGGACTACCTCCTCTTTGCCCTCTGGGGCCCAGCTTGTCAATGCTGGAGCAATAGGGAAAATGTCACTGACCATCCCCTTACAGATGGCCTCCTGGCACAAGACTTAGTTAAGCTTGCAAACACACAGAGGCTTCGTCACCACAGATCTTTCTTTCTTTCTTTCTTTTTTAAGGATTTATTTATTTATTTATTTATTTTTACAAGTAGTTTATTGTCAAGTTAGTTTCCAACCACAGATCTTTCTAATGCCAGCTGGTATTTTCCATTTATTAAGTCTCTTACTAGATCTAGCTTTGCCTTGAATGTTTATGAGTGGGCCATACTCAGGTAGCTAGCGGTCACTCCTACCGGGAGACAGGACAGGTGAGGGAAGCAGAGCAAACACACCCAACCTGACCCAGTGGGTCGTGAATTTTCTGCATCAGAGGAGAGCGTAATATTTGTGTAATATGTTACAGTTTAACGACAGCCTTTCATCTCCAGCGGCTGGCACATGGCTGAGTAATCAATATCTGTTTCATAAATGATTGAACGAATGCATAGCGTCATTTTCTCCTCTTCAAAATAACTCTGTAAAATAGGCAGAACAGAGATACCCATTCCCACTTTACAGAAAAGGAAACCAGGGTCCAAAGTGGGGTGGGGGGGGGTGGGGGGAGAGGTTTCCAGAGACCACACTCCTAGCAACTAGAGCAGCTCAAACCAGAATCTAGGTGTGTCGGGCACCTGTACCGATCCCTTGGAAGGACCCTGGCCCACTNCAGAATCTAGGCGTGTCGGGCACCTGTACCGATCCCTTGGAAGGACCCTGGCCCACTGTCAGAGAGGGGAAGGGCTTCTGGAAGGCAAAGGGCTTGGATCACGATCTGCCTCAACAGGCACTAATATAGCACAGTTTGGAGCTGCCACAGGGCGTCGTAGATGGGTAGGCAGAAGTTCAGGCTCCAGAGCAGCTGGGAATTGAGCAAAAGGAAAAAGAGAAAGACCTTCCGGTGCCAGGACTCCAGGGAAATGTTTGTTGACTTTTTGCTTTGTATCGACTATTTCCAACTAGGCTTTGAGCTAACCTTTTGATAGATACAAGGATTCCCTGGGGTGAGTGGGGAGTTCGCGACCCCGTGGTTCTCCAAGCAGCCTCAAAGCTACAGCAGCTCCAGGAAGATGCCTGAATTACGTGGAAAGTATCAAGGGAACTACGCAGAAAACAGAGCGCACTCCTGGGAAAGCCAAGACAGAACAACAAGAATTTAAAGGGCAAAACAAGAAAGGCTAGTGGGGTGGGACCACAGTCGTCAGCCCTGTGCCTTCAGGATGCCAGAGAGGCCTTTCCTGGACTGCTGCCCTGTAAAAGAGCTCCCTATAAAACTGAATTAGGATGGGTCCAAAGGAACCAGCAGCCTCAGCTCTCAGCCGAATCTCTTACCATGGATCTCTTGGTGGGATCATCTGAACATGTAGACAGGAACATGCACACACACACACACCCCCATCAGCTGTCCTTGCTCCCCATCACCCACAGAGAGAAGTCAGGGGGGGTGCTTCTCGAAGAGCCCAAGGGCACTACCGAATCTTTCTCTCTACCTGCAACAATTTTCTTGAATCACATCTGTGCAGATTTCTCCCCCCTTGGCTAACTCCTGTTTATCCTGAAGCTTACGCTTCAATGTTTCTTTCTCCAGGACACACCCAACTCCACAGTGGGCCCAGTGCTCCATGTACAGGCTCCCATAGCATTGTAGAGCTTTAACAATGGTCGCAATGCCAACTCTGTCAGGGGCATGTGTGTGGCATCCTCTGTTTTATGGCCGGTGGGCAACGGGGGTCATGGCGCTTAAGAAGTGTCCATGGAAGTATCTGTTCAATAACTAGGAGGGAGAACTAGTCAACATCTTTATAAGAACCTTCTCTTTCCCCACACAAGGAGGGAAGGGGAAAATAACCGAGTGAGGAGGATTTAAGCAAAGAGATTTTCTTAAGGACAGAAACCAAATGAAATAAATGACCCTTCATCTAGGGGTGGTCAAGCGGAGTATTATCTCCTTGATAACTGTGCGTCCATAAACACTTCTGCTGAAACGGGCCTCGTTGGGAGTATTGGAGAGATGTGGAGACGGCCTTCCTTAAAAATAAAAGCAGAGAATCAAAATCCACCGAAAGTCTAGACACATCCAAAAAGCGATCACACACACGTGCATGAGGGGACAGGACAGAGATGTGGGTCTGACAGAGTGGCTCCCAGCAGCGGGGGGAGCTGAGATGCAAGAATGCAGGCCACTGTTATCAGATCTTAGGATTTTCCGGAGGAATCCAGAAGTCCACATGTGGGTGTATGTGTTTAAATCTCCCCAACTTGTTTATGTTTAATCGCTCCTGATCAGGCAGGAAAAGCAACTTGTATGAGGCCCAGAGATGCGGGTGTTTGACCTTTGTCCCAAGCAACCTGGCCTCCCATGGATCTGTTTACCTAAACCTGTTGACACCAAAGCTCGGAACAATACGATTCACCCATAGAAAATGATCAATACATGAAGGAAGATGTGAGGACAGAGACTCATCTGGGTCAACTGTTGGCATGTCGGTGGTCAGTAAATGGCTGTTGAGTGGGAGAAAGAATAAACGAATAATGAATACGTCTGCAGTTCAAGATTTCTGCCACTAGATGGTGAAGTTCTTCTCCTCCTTTTTTTCCTGCAAATGGAAGCATCATTTTGGGGGAGATTTTTAAGTGGGAGGATTTAACTTAAAACCAAACAGTTCTCTGGAGAAATAACATCTTTTATTAAGATAGTTTATGGGCACATCTACAAGGCATGCATGCCTAGCTTGAACATCCCACAAGTAGCAATAACTGTTTTCTCATTATCTTTGCTATCCCTCCTGACTCCCCACTCCAGCCAGCTCTGGACGAATAGTGTCATTAGAAGGAGATGTTTCCCTGGGTGTGAGTAGCATCATGGTTATAAGAGGAGGGGCCCCTGGGTAGGTCAGTTAGCTAAGCATCTGACTCTTGATTTTGGCTCAGGTTCCTGAGTTCAAGCCTCACGTCGGGCTCTGCACTGACCATGTGGAGCCCGCTTGGGATTCTCCCTCTCCCTCTCTTTCTGCTCCTCCACTGCTCACTCTCTCTCAAAATAAGTAAATAAAAACTTAAAAAAAATAAAAAAGAAACAGAGGAGGAATGCTGCATGGTGGTGACAGGGGAAGTTGAGTATCCAAGAAACTCACACTCTTTGGCACTCTGCTGGCCACTGCGGATACAGTGTGAACTGGACACAAGGGCTCTGTCTTGGAAGAGTTCACAATACAGTCAGAGAGACATTTAATAATCAAGAGACAAAATGAACTTTTTAGAAACTAGTTTGTAGGAAGAACTGGGAAAGAAAGAGGTAGGATTCTGTGATAGGAAATAGGAGACAAGATCTATGTTGGTCCCAGGATGCGTCTCCCAGAAGATGGCATTACAGTGGCCACCAAAGGATGAGAAGCACCAGTCATACAGTCAAGGTGGTAAGAGAAGGAGAGATGGCTGGGGGCGGGGGGTGGGGGGGGGANATGGGGCAGGGTGCCTGCCTAGCAGAGAAAGCAATGAATGCTCTCCAGGAAGAAGACTCAGCCACTGTGAAACTATTTGTGACAAGTGGGGAGCCCTACAGGTACATTTAAGAATGAGTAAAAAATTACTGTTATATTAGGATGTCCATTGGGAAAGGAGGAAGGAAAATTGTGGGTGGTGCTTGGGTGGCTCAGTCAGGTAAGTATCTGACTCTTGATCTCAGCTTCAGGTCATGATCTTGGTTCAGATCATGATCTCCCGGTTGCTAAGACTGAGTGCTGACAGCATGGAGCCTGTTTGGGGTTCTCTCTCTCCCTCTCTCTCTGCCCTTCCTCTGCTCACACACTCTCTCTCGCTGTCTTTCTCTCTCTCTCTCTCAAAATAAATAAATAAAAATTTTTAAAAATGGTGGGGGCTTTGGCCAAAGAAAAGGGCAGCATCTACTTTACAGAAGACCTCAGACTTTATCTGAAAACTCAGTCTTTCCCAAACAAATGTCATACCCATAGGAACCTCACCATTTCTGCTCTTTCCTCCTTCCATCAGAATGATGCTCTCCTTATTTTTCTACCGGTAAACTTAATTTTTTACTTTAAATATTTTAAAGGAAAACAATATGCTTGCCATTACTAAATATAGGAAAATGAGATCATTTGCCATGGAGAGCAGGTAACCAGAAAAACAAATGCCAAACCAATAAAATTTTGAAATGTCTTACATAACCTCCTAAAATGTTCTTGAGTAGTTCACATCCTGTACTTCAGGATGTGAGGATAGAGGACATTGAGGGGATTGAATTAGGGAACTGAGGAGTGGAGATTGCATTTCAGAAATCAGTGCTAAAAGCACTATTCCATTTATATCTCCTACAAAAATGTGATAATGATCCTGGCCACCATAAAAAGGGATATTCCCAGACAAAAACTGCCCCCCCCCCACACACCAAGGGGCTTTCCAGTGGAGAGAGTTACATGAAGCCAACTTTGAAAGCCCTCCTAACGAGCAGGCTACCCCATAACAACTCAGAGACAGGCTGGGTAAGGATGAACTGCTTGCCGAAATCCCCATGTTCAGTGGCATTTCCGCCAACCTGAAGAGGATTGCTTCGCTACTTGGCAGCTGACAAGTGAAGAGATTTGGATAAAGCTCCTGAAAATGAGGAACTGGCTCATAATTCTTGACGAGGGAAAACCACAATACAAAGTCTAATAGACTCTTTTGTTTTTCTTATGAACTCATATCTGGCAGCTTAGAGGAAGAAGCCCACTTAAGCACCTATCTCCTGGCCATCTCCTGGCATGGGTTTAGCCTTTTCATTTTTGCCATTTGACAAATATTTATGAGGCACCTATACGAAGCCACGTGCTGTGTAGAAATCAAAGGTGCTTACCAGGGTTACAAATTCAAATGCTAACAGGTGGCAGGAGAGGTATGTTAGAGAGAGAAGTGGCCCAGTGTAGGGCAATAGGGAGTGGCGGGGACTGTAGCAGGCTGGAGAACACAGTCTGCATTCCAAAAGAGAAATGGCTATCAGCTGCAGTCAGTAGTGACAATGCAGGAATGTGCAGCCCATGTTGACGGGACTTCAGATGTTTCAACCAAAAGAAATCACTGCACAATGGTCATTCTATGTAGGGGGAAAGTTGGTGGTGGGAGGAATACCTCTTGAATTTTAAAAGCTGCCAAATAAATAAAAAACAGTTTCAAATACTCTGAGGGCCAAGTAAAACATATCTACATGCAATCCAAGGGCTCCAGAGAGTGACCTCTGGGTGTCTCAGAGTCTCAGCCTTTTTGGGGCTTGTGTGTTGGAAGATAAGACATGTTCATAAATAACTCGGATACAGAACATGGTGATAGGCGTTGCGTGAGCGAGACAATGTGCTAGAAGAATTCAGAGGAAGAAGGAACAACTGAGCAATGAAGCCCTAAGTGGGGAGTAGAGGTTTCTCACAAAGCTATTTCTGGCCACATTTCAAGAAACCCATGCAACTCAATGAGAGAGAGGTGTCCAGTGAGCCCAAAAAGTCAGGACTGAGCATCAGCATATCCCAAGGAGGATGCTCACAATTCACGTGACGAGCCTTGACCCCAGACATCCCAAATAGGAACTGCCTGGGTTGTGAATTAGGAACTCAAATTTTAGACTGTCTCTTCAGGAAATCCTCATTAAGGCTCTTCTTTAAGAATCTCTGCTCAAAGGAGGTGACCCCCCCCCCAAATGCTGACTAAAACAACGAATATGATTCTTTTGTCCTTATTCCCCTCAATTCAGTCAACCTAGGATTCGTAGGTTGTCAGGTTTTCATCCAGGGTTAATGTAGACTAGAGTGTACTGGGGGTGTATAGTCTGTACCTGCACAAAGGGGCCCCAGCCAAGGGGTTATGCCAAGACCAGTGATGGGCCTCGGTAAAGCACTGAATTGGCCCATAAAAAACGCCTTCTATTTTTTTTTTTAAGTTTATTTACTTGTTTTGAGAGAGAGAGAGAGAGAGTGCAGGAGGGGCAGAAAGAGAATGAAAGAGACAGAATCCCAAGCAGGCTCTGCACTGTCAGTGCAGCCCCGGATGTGGGGCTTGAACTCACACACTGTGAGATCATGACCCAAGCTGAAATCAAGAGTCAGATGGTTGACCACCTGAGCCACCCAGGAGCCCCTAGAAAGCACCTTCTTGTTCTTGGTCCACTTATTTATACAAAGGAATTTTGTATATTTCCAAGTCATTTTTCTCTAAACGTTATCTAATAACAAATTCCATAGCCCTTATATTGACACAGAATAAGAAGAAAATATAGCCCAAAGTGTATATTGAATACACTTGGGATTGAGGATGGGATTTGTATTCAACCCAGTGCTATAAATCCAGGAAGGTCACCCCCATGTTTCCAACTTAAAACTCAAAGTCCCATCAGAATCTTTCCATCTATGCCTAAACTTTCAGCTTCTTTCAGACATATCTGGGCTTAATTTTCACATCAAAGAAATCCAGCAAGTAGTCCGTTGTTTCACTATTTTTGTTGCCACATGAGAGATATCTCTGGGCTCCCCTCTCGCCACTGATCATCCAGCCTGAAGTCTGCTTATCTAAACACCAATCTACCCCTAACAACTCCTGTTTCACACTGTGCACTGTCCCAAAGCAGGCGTACAAAGAATGTAGTGTTCTTTGGTCATTTGAATCACATGCATTTCAAAGTCAGCATGGCCTTTAACATGCAGAGGGGGGCTGCTGTCTCAGAGGGCACCTCCCCTTGTGAGCGACGACCGTGTCTCCTTTCCCAGTTCCTGGTAAAATTGCAAGTTGTACAGGCCTTCGAAGCTATGAAGTGAAAAGGGCTTGCTCTTAAAGTTAATGACTCCACATAGCTCTAGCTCTAGCAGCAGCTGTCATTAAAATAGAAATATTTGCATTTTGCAAACCACATGCACTGCCCAAAATAAAATAAGGGGAATACCCTTGAATCCGGCAAGGGGAAGTGATCCCAGGAAACTTGAAGCTGCAGTCAGAAGGGTGGAAACTGCTCATTCAGCTCTATTAGGCTGCTTGTATACTTGACAAGGGACGATAACGGCTCTTTTAAACAACACTACTTCATGCTGTATGATTTTCATAGTTTAGAAATGTTTACACCCACAGGCTTATTTCTATTTTCCTAGAGATCTTGGATGGTGGGCAGAGCAAGATTATTAGAATCATTTTACAAAGAAGCCGTAGAGTGGCAGAGAAGCAATGTTGCTGCCAAACGTCCCTTTACCCTTCTCCTAATTCTCCTCCAGGGAATGCCCTCCCCCATCCATGGGTTTGGCAGAATCTTACCGTGCCATTTATCACTCTCAGGACGGGAAATGTGAATCAGAACATTAGACACTTCAGGTCCCACAAATTACTTCAGGGACAGGCCTATAGACTTGGTTAGGGTTAATGAGATGCAAGAAGGTTTCTTTTTGTTGGTGGAGAGGTGTGTCTACTTCCCCCTTTGTTTTTTTAAGATAGAGAGAGAGAGAGGGAACTTGAATCTTAGGCAGGCTGCACACCCAGTGTGGAGCCTGACTTGGGGCTCGATCTAATAACCATGAGATCATGACCTGAGCCAAAAACAAGAGTCAGTTGCTTAACCGGCTGAGCCACCCAGGCAGGCACCGCTACTTCCCTTCTTACCATCAGGTGAGAACCGCCAGAAAGGAGACTCAGTCAGGGTGAAATGATTGGATTTCAAATCGTGAAACAATTACATTTCCTTTTTTCTTTTCTTTTCTTTTTCTTCCTTTCTTCCTTCCTTCCTTCTTTCCTTCCTTCCTTCTTCTTTTTTTTTTTTTTTGCTTAACCTAACTTGTGCTGGGATTTATTGATACATGCAACTGAAATTCCAATTCAGAATGCTTATGGTATTCATTTCTCCATAATTTCACTTTGCTGTGGCCCACTGAGTGCTCTAGCCCCCATTCAGCATCACCTTTTCTGTATTTCTACGTGTGTTGTTAGCTGGCAACATCTCTCCATATTTCAGGGACAGAAGTGAGAGAGGAAATGTAGCCAACTCCTCTTTATGCAGTCTAAAGATTCCTGGCTACTGGCCAGCCAGTGTATTGCATACCCTTGGCTCAAGTGCACCCTTCCTTCCTGACCCACCCCACAGTGGCCAGAGGGTGGGGATGGGGAAAGGCCGATGGGTGATAAGGCACAGGACATGACCACTTACGTGGCAGAGGCTTAGGGAAAAGCAGTTCACTTAGAAAGAGGCTGTAGGCACAGTAAACCTTTCTACAGAGCTAGTGCTTCTCAGTAGAGTCTCAGAGATCCACAAATTCTTGGGCATCCTATAACAATGTTATCATTTTTCCTGTTAGTTTAATGATCATGTGAACATTTTTAATACTTAGGTCACCAGCATAATGACCTGATGAAGTTTCAGTGTCTGTATTCATTCTGTTTATAAATAGACTAATCCCAAGTAATACCACTTAGCTATGATGGCAAATGAAAAAAAAAAAAAAAAGACTGTTTTAATAAATAAGTGATGTGTTCACATCAAGTGAGAGCCAAATTACATGGCAGAACTTCATGGAACAAAAGTTTTGCAACGATGCAAATCGAAAATCCGTGACGAGAAATCTGAGGCTCATGGGAGACGAGACAAGTCAAACTCCCAAGGACCTTGTCAGAGTAGGTGTGAGCAGGGAAGGGGTTCATCAGCATCGGGAGCTTGAAAGGCATCTCAGTAGTGTCTCTCCCAGGACTACCTGTCTGCTCCTGGTTCCCCCATGTGGTTTAGCCCCACAATACATTTCTACTGGTTCTTTCTGGCTATGGTCTCTCCACCACCTGATCTATCCAACACAGAGCTAATCTTCCTTGTGTTCTTTCTTCATGTCATCCCAGACCCCAACCCATAGCTCCCACGTTGCTCTCAAATGTAAGTCCAACACAACTCTCCCCAGCATTCAAGTCCTGATCCTGGCCCATCATGTCTGCTTTGGTTTCCTTCCCTAGAGTCGGTACTCTGGTCACTTGGATCCTCTTAGTGTGTCCCAGGTGCATCCTATGCCTTTCTCTCTCCCATCTTTGCCGGCGCTCCTGACACGGTCTCTCCATTGTTACTTTTCTGTATAAATTCTTCCCAGCTATTCCAAGTTCTATTTTCATTGCCAAGTTTACTGAGAATCCAGCCAAAAGTTCTAGCCCACAGCAGTCCTAGCTCCATTCTCACTCATCATAATATTTGGTGGGAGCTCTCTCCATTTCTTTGCTTGACAGCCTTCAAAGTGTAGGCTGTCTGCTAATGTTATCTGCTAGTTCAACTCTATGCCCTGCCTTCAAAAGTCTCAGAATTCCCTCCTGGGTATTTTATCAATGAGTAAGGTCAGCAGTGATGCCTGGCCTTTTGGCTTTAACGTCCAGGCGAAGAGAGTTCTTGAAGGTGCAGGTGACCAAGACTGAGAAGAACATGTTTTATATAGTGGGTACACATGTGTATTTGCTCAAAATATCATAACCACTAAAAATGAAATAAGTTGTCTTAAGAAATCAAATGCTTAAGAAAAGAAATACACAAGGTACATTTTTCATTCTTCTTGGGTCTTAACTATTATCAATCTCTACTAAACTAACTGATTTTGGGGCATCTGAGTGGCTCAGTTGGTTGAGTGTCTGACTTCGGCTCAGGTCATGATCTCATACTCGTGAGTTCAAGCCCCAAGTTGGGGCTGTGTTGACAGCTCAAACCCTGGAACCTGCTTCAGATTCTGTCTCCCTCTCTCTCTGCCCCTCCCCAACTCTCTCTCTCTCTCTCTCAAAAATAAACAAACATAATTTTTAAAAAATTAAAATAAACGATTTTATTCTTTACATCTTTGTTGTTCAATAAGACTTTCCAAGAATCTTCAGAACTTTCACCTTGGAGTCAAAGCCTCTTCCTTAGGCATACTTAATATCTGGTGCCTTAAGGATCTAACCCAGTGTGTTACTAATCAACTCCCTTCCTCTATGCCTCCCTCTTTTCCTTCCTTCCTTCCTTTATTCCTTCTTTCCTTCCTTCCCTTCTTGCATCCCTGCCTCACAAATATGTACGGATCTACTGCTATATTCCAGTCCGTATACTGGGTGCTGAGGACATAACAGAAAGCCTGCCAGATATGCTCCCTCTCCTAATGACCTCATCGCCTAACAGGCGCCACTATTGAAAACCCTACCTACTTGCTTTGGATGAATCAAAGCTCCAGTGCTTTTGATTTTTAGCTTATGTAAGGAAGAAGCTGTTAAGAGAGGGGGAAAAAGGTAGTGTCTTCTGTCTGTCTACCAACTCATAGTGATTTCTGTTGCTTTTTTTGGGGGGGGGCTTCGAAATATGAAAAAATTGTGAGTTAGATTTATCACGCTGTATCTATAAGAAGTGGGTTGTACCCTGACCAGCAGTGCTGAAAAATGTGCAATGGGCCCACAGTGAATGGAAGACCAGATTTGAATGGTGTGATTCTGGTGGGCCGACGAGTCCCAGTAGACCTTGTCCTTTCTTCAGCATCAGCACAGAGGGGAAGCCAGGCCCCGACACACACAGCATCCTCTCAGTTGAGCACAGTGATGGTGTCACGGGACCGCACGGGACCTTAGCTGAGCCAAACCGAGGCCTCCCTGGGGCTTTCTGCTTTGGAACAGATGAAAATTTATTTTACCCTCTAGGTTCAAGGAGCAGGAAAAAAAGAAACGTGAACCCGAATTTTCTTACTGCTTTATTGCTCTGCAGATGAAAGATGGCCACTACATTGGGAAAAGATGAAATCAGCACATGAAAAACTAGAGTGTTGAAAGAGAGGAGAAAAGCCCTGTCTTGATGACATGATCTGAGACATCAGTATGGATGTGTTTGAAGAAAGACCTAATAACGTTCCTCTTCTGTATAAAATAGTTTACCCCTTAGCTTATGTCATTCATAACTTGACAAGTCTTGACTGCTACAAGCTTACATGGATTGTTATTTGTTACTGGAGGTAGTTCATTCAGGTATTTTCCCTAGTGGTTTTACTTAAAGAGAGATGTGTGTGTGTGTGTGTGTGTGTGTGTGTGTGTGTGTGTGTGTGTGTGAATATATTTTCTTCTGAGCAAGGGGACTCCAAGGGGAGACTTAAGCCTTGAAAAATATGGCTTCTGTATAGGTAACCAGAGCCTGCTATGTCACGGATCAAAGCAAGTGAATGAATCCATTAATCCAATTAATCCATTGCAAAACATTTGCTGCACAGTTATCTCTTAATTCTTTTGAGAATATTAAAATAAACATGCCGAAGTATTTTTTTCTTTTTTATACAAAAGAGCACATACCGAACACGCTATTTGGGATTTTGTTCTGGCCATTTAGTGACGTGTCTCAGAGCTACAACAAAGGTCTACTTTATTAGGGGCGCCTGGATGGCTCAGTCGGTTGAGCATCCGACTTCAGCTCAGGTCATGATCTCACGGTTCATGGGTTCGAGCCCCGCGTCGGGCTCTGTGCTGACAGCTAGCTCAGAGCCTGGAGCCTGTCTTCGGATCCTGTGTCTCCCTCTCTCTCTCTGACCCTCCCCTGCTCACACTGTCTCTATCTCTCTCTCAAAAATAAATAAAACATTTTTTAAAAGGTCTACTTTATTCTTCCTGCATGGCTTATTCTTTTCCACAGTACAGATTTTTCATAATTTTTTGCTACTTCTTTGCTAATGGAGAACTAAAGTTTTGTTTTGTTTTGTTTTTTCAGTTTCTTGCTACTACCAAAACAGGTGTTCTAACAATGGTCATACACAATTATCTTTGCTGTCCAAAAAGATGGACATTCAGAAGTCTGGCAGATTTTGCCAAACTACTGTTCAAAGAAATTGTACCAAACTGTACTGTCACTTTACAGCATATGAAGATAGATCTACTCACCCTTGGCTATGTTATATTGCCATTCTTTTCAATAGCTACCAATCTTATGGGCGGAAAAAGGATATTTCAGTGTTTTCATTTACACTTCTTTAACTACAAATGAGATTGAGCATATTTATAAATGTAGAAGCCATTTGATTTCTTTTCTGTGAATTGCCTGTTTGCATCATTTATCCAATTCCATTGTTTTTCTCCCACATTTGCTGTGGCTCTTTAATATTGGGGGGAAAGGAGGCTCTTTTCTTTCTTATGTAAGGCCAATTTATTTTTCTCCATAGCAGTTCTAACTTTTTATGTGGGTAAATTTATCACTATTTTTATAATTGCTAAGTTTTGTGTCATGCTTTGAAAGAATTTCCTCACTCCCAACCAAAGTTTTCAAATATATAGCCATCTTTTCTTTTAATACTTTTATGTTTCAGTTTTACATTTAAATGTTTTATCCTCATGGTATTTATGTGGATAAGAAGACAATTGGGTTTTATGTCTTCCCAAACTGTGATTGATAATCCTTCTTTTCTCCATATTGATTTTAAGTTCCATCCATATTGTCTATTTACTCTCTTATATATTTGGTTGTATTACTGGCTGGTTCGCTATTTAACATGCAACCATTATTAATAAAGGCATTGTGAAAGATGTCAAAGTGGAACACAGAAGTTAATAAATATTGCTTCAAGCCCCATAAAAGTAAAAGGACCGACAAATTTAAGATATATTTTTTGTTTACATTTTTATTCTTGTTTCTAATTACTCTCTACTTATCTAGTACTTTGCTCTTTCATATCTACCTTCTCCCTTCATCCTAGGTCTGTAGAAAAACAGTTGCCACTTCCCCACTTTAGGGATGAGAAAACTGAAACTCAGGGAAGCCATCTGGTTGGTTATAGAGTGTCCTGGTGGCATGAGACAGTGGGAATTGAAGTCAGGTTTTCTGATTTCTGCAGGCCTCCTGCCACGCTCCAAAATTCCTTTGAGAAAGCAGCTATCATATAAATAATGATGTTATTTATCTCTCAATCTGTTCCTCTTTCTACTCTATTGGGCTCCTATTAAAGTGGGTCCCTCAATCAGGCATCCATTTTTCAGCTGAGGAAAAAAAAAAATCCAGAGGGGTCACAATCAGTATTCAGTAAATAGTTGCTAAATGTTTTAGTCACTTAGTCCACCTTCCACTTTTGGTAGGAAAATGGTATCTTTAGTGGAAACTCTTTCCGAAGAAGAGGGCTTTGGGGTACCACAAAAGGTCTCTGACCTTTAATATGTAAATATCATTTCAGAAAAATGTGTAGTGCTTTGGTCCTCAAAAGCATCCGCTGTCGCTGCCTCTCCTTCTCAGGACGTGAGAGGAACATGGTTGGAACCTTTCTATTTTCTCTGCATGTGGAATCCCTTCAGATTCAAACTCGATCATACAACGGAAATGTCTGTTGTTAGTTTCTCGATAGGCATGTCTCACAGCAGGAGTCAAAGCATCCCAGCAAATCCTGGGGGCCTCCTCAGGCCACACTCTGCACACAGCCAAGTTTCCACGCAGGGCAATGGACTCTGCTTGCCCGGCAGGTGGATGTGTACAATTGCAACATGAAGAGTTAATCAGTTTAACTTTCAGCTCGTTTCCTTTCACACGTTTCAAGGAGTTACGAGGAAAAAAAAAAAAAGACAAACCCAAAATGACGAAAACTCCCAGTGAGAATATCAGCAAGTGTAAAAGACAGTCGTATTTGTCACAGGAAGTCATCAAGCAGACCCTAGGACCTGAGTGGCTGTTGGGCAGACAGCAGGCATTCACACACTCAGCCCTGCGTGCGATAAATAGGAACCAACCCCCTACGGTCTCTCTGCCTCTACGGAGCCCACCTGCTGATAGAGATTTAGGCTTGCTGCTTTACCATTTATTTTCCATTTGTTCCATTTAGTTTTTGTTCTGTTTTTCCTTTCCTGCTTTTCTTAGGGATAATTTAATATTCGCTTAGAAGTCTATTTTAGTTTATCTGTTGGTTTTTAGGCTATATCTCTTTGCTTTATTATTATTATTATTATTAAAGTGGCAGCTCTAGGGGATTGCGACATTCATTTTTAACATTTCAACCTCCTTAGAGTTAATACTGAGCCCTTGGTATTAAATGAAAGAATGCTGCCACCATATAAATCTTCCCCCCAACTACACTAGCCCTTTATGCTGTAAACTGTCCCGGTTCTCATGTATATAAGTGCTATAAACCCCACAGTTCAAAGTTACAATATCTGCTTTAAGTAGCTATATGGATTTTAAGGAAATTAAGAAGAAAAGTAGTTTAAAAATTATTTACCTGAATGCTTATCATTTCTGGCATTCTTCATTTCTTCCCGAAGAGCCACATTTCTCTGGTGCGATTTCCCTTCAGCCTGGAGGATTTCTTTGGCTTTCCCCGGAGTGTAGTAGGTCTGCAGGTGATGAATTCACTAGTTTTCTTTTGTCTGAAAATATGTACTTCACCTGAATTCCTGAAAGATGCTTTTACAGCTGTAGAATTCCAGCTTGGCAAGTTTAGTTTGTCTGTTACCCTGTTTCTTTCAGTCTCTTCTCTGTCTGTCTGTCTGTCTGTCTGTCTCTTTTTCTCATTTTTAGCACTTTCAAGATAGAACCCTACTCTTCTGGAATCCATCATCACTAATGAGAAGTCAGAGAATGGTTGTTCCCTTTTGGAATGTGACATTTTTCTCCAGTGGATTTCCAGATTTTATCTCTGGTTTCCAGCAGTTTGACTACAATGTATCTAGAAATGGTTTTCTTTGTATCTATGCTACTTGGCAGTACTGTTCTTCTTGAACCTAAATTTATACCTTCAGAGATTTTTTTTCTGTTCTTTTCCCTCCATCTTTTCTTTCTGGGATTATGTTGCTGTTCGTCTTTGTTTATGTGGCCCTACAAGTCACCAAGTTTACATTGAATTATTTTTAGCCTTTTCCTCTTTTCTCCAAATAGGATTTTTTCTATTGTTCTATGTTCAACTTTCCTCACACCTCCCCTCGCTATTAAGTCAATGCAGTAATTTTTTTATTTCAGATATTCTATTTTTTCTGCTCCAGAATTTCTAGGTTTTCTAATTTTTTCCCCTTTTTCCAGATTCCTCATTTGTATATTCATTATAACATCATTTTACTTTTCATCCCTGAGCATGGTTTTAATAGTATGGTTTTAATACAGTCTTTGCTAACACCCACATTTGGGTGCTCTCCACAATTGACCTCCTACGATTGCCTTTTACTCTCAAATTAGAGTCAGTTTCCTGCTTTTTTGTTAGCGATTTTGGTTGTTTCTACCTAGGGCATGTGAATGATACATTGTAATGAGAAGCCTTTGAAATGCTTTAAGGGGGGATAATCTGAGGATCCTTTTTTTTTTTTAATGTTTTATTTTTGAGAGAGAAAGAGAGAGTGCGTGCAAGTAGGGGAAGGGCAGGGAGAGAGGGAGACACAGAAAGTGAAGCAGGCTCCAGGCTCCAAGCTGTCAGCAGAGACCCTGATGTGGGGCTCAAACCCACGAGCCATAAGATCGTGACCTGAGCCGAAGTCGGACACTTAACCCACTGAGCCACCCAGGCGCCCCGATCTGAGGATCCTTTTGTCTCAGAAAGAGGACATGCGGCCACTGCAAGGGGAAAAAAGTGGGTATGGATGGAACAACTAGAGACTGCTGCAGCTGTGCAGACAAGACACGAGGAGAATTTACTAGAAAGATGGCAGGGCAAGGTTGCGATCGGGCAGAACAGGTTGGAGAGAGACGTGGCCTGGCTTCCCTATGGGCTGCCCCTGGGGCCACATTCTCCTAGATGATTCGCTGGTCCCTTTCACCCACCGGGCCGAACAATTCATTCACCAACTTCCAAAGAGGGAAATTGCAATAATTCCTGATGCTTTCCTGCTTTTCAGTCTCGACAATCAGCTAGCTCCCAATTCCCGGCAATTCTTCCCTTAAGATTTCCTCTCAACTTCCATCTACTACCACCGGTTGCCTGACTTATCCCTTTTTACCTCAATGAGTAAAAACCCGAATGAGTATGTACCCGAATGAGATACCCCCAACTCCAGTGTCTCTTTCCTTCTTGTCCTCTGCCCTACTTGCATGGCCATCTATTCCAAAGACCTATGTAATTATGTTATTTCTGTTTAACAACTTTTCAGGGCCCTTATTTGATAATAAGAGAAAGTCCAAAGCCCACGGCATGGCATAGGATTCTCATGACGTAGGAACCTTTCCTTTTTTTTTTTTTTTTTTTTTTTGCAGGAAATATTTTTGCATATCTCTTATTTGTTTGAAAAAAAAAAGGTAGGATATGGTGACTGTGACCTTTGTCCTTGCATCGCCAACAGTCTAATGAGGGGGATGGAGACCAATTTCTGCTTCCTACACTTCCTCCTCTGTCCTCAACACTGTCCCCAGATTCTCTCAAACGCACAGAATACTTTGCCACAGTTAACCACGTGCTTCTATTCCTCGATACCTCTGAGCCTCTGTACGCACTTCTTTTCTTACTTCCTTCCCTGTCTGTTCAGGAGACCTAAATCAAACACCACTTCGTCTACCCCCCCCACCCCACCCCCAAACTTGGCATAATCATGTTTTCTACCTATTCACTTAAATCTTGATTAAAAATCTACTACCTGGGAAGCAGATACTTTTAGAACAGTCCATATAACTTCACATTTAACTCTCTGTGTCTCCCCTGTCTCTTGCAGTCAATTATGAAAACTTCGGGGGCAGGGAAGCTGGTAGACGTCATCTTTTGTTCAGGCTGCAATCAATTGTTTATTGACTCTTTCACATGCTTCTCATTTTACAAATGGAGAAACAAAAGTCCAGAGAGGGGAAGTGCCATGTCTTGCAAAAGGGCTTGGCCTTGATTTAAGATCGCTGCTTCTAAGTAGGGGGTTGCCAATATTTCTCTGAGCAACATACTAGAAGGTTTCTTGGAAGTGGCAGGACATGAGAGGAGCTGACAAGTTTGAGTAGGACTTGGGATTGTAGAGATACAAGTGGAAGCTGCTAGAAGTTGGGTTGGGGGGTGTGGAATTTGACCAGTAGTTTCATGCCTCTATGAGCTGAATCGATGAACATGGATTGCTGTGTTCAGCTGGAAAGCAAGGGGGCTGTAACGAAAAGAGAACTAACCTGCAGAGGAAAACGCCTGGGTTCCATTCAGGGTGCACCCCTCACTGTGTGGTCCTGGACAAAGTCCTGTCTTCCTTCTGGACACCAACTTCTAATAATAAAATAAATAACATCAGTAATATTAATAATAGCCACTTACAGTTACTAAACTTACTATGTTCAAGGTACTATTCTTACATCTTTATGTTTTAGAGATGAGGGTACCTACTTTATTTTTTAAATGTTTATTCATTTTTGAGAGAGAGGGACAGAGAGACAGAGAGAGAGGATGAGTGGAGGAGGGGCAGCGAGAGAGAAAGGCACAGAACTCCAAGCAGGCTTCAAGCTCCACACTGTCAGCACAGAGCCCAACATGGGGCTCGAAATCACAAACCGCGAGATCATACCTGAGCCAAAGTTAACCAACTGAGCCACCCAGGCACCCCGAGGGTGCCTACATTGAAAGAGTTGAAATAACTTAACTATGGTTGCATAGCTAATGAGTAGTGGAACAAAGATCTTTGTTCCAGAATGTTGGATTAAACCGTCTCAATTCCAACCTAAGTATAAAGACTTTAAAGGAGTTTCTGCCACAGCAAACCTTGGCCATCCTTGGCTTATGACAAGGATCCCTCTCTTGCAAGGTGACCTATGTGCCTAGATCCCTCCCAGCTAGAGAAAACTTCTCCCATGGAAAACATGGGGATTAACTCTGGTTTGCACACGCATAAAAAACATGAATCATTTGAGGCTCTAGTTAAGCACTGAATTAGCTGTGAAGGGAAATCATTATTTTTAAAAATAGTTTCAGTACACAGAAGACTTATCTTTATGGTCCCGTATTTCACTGTTATTTTCCATCTCTAAATATTATTAATCACATCAACAATTTAGCAAAGCACTTTCGCACACATTATCTCATTCAGTCAACACAACTGCCTGTTTTCCAGATGAGAACACAGACTTTACCAGTGATTTTCCTAAAAGCAGACAGGCAGTAAGTGGCAATGGCGATTGACTTCAATACCCCTCTTTGCCATAGTCCCACTTCTAAAACATGGGCTAGCCACAAACACAGGCAAGATTATCTGTAATTTACTGAAATCATCTGTAATGTACTGAATTTACTGCAATGTGAATTACTTAATCACCGAGTGATAAGCATCCCCACCATGTCTGACTGGCTGCTTTGGAGCCTGTTGGAAGCTCAGAATTGGAAGGGATCTTAGAGGATCATAACGTCCAGCATTGCTCTTCTCTCTTGATCGGTTCCAACCTTCAGATCTTGAAACACCCCCATCAGATCATGGCCCAGCTTTCGAAAGTACCCCCTTTTATCTCTGAGTAGCTTTGAAGGTTAGTAGCCTTCTTCTATTGAGTAAAATCTGCTTTTTGACATTGCTACCCACCAGTCCTCAATCCACCTCTTGCCTTTCTTCTCTGGCAACATCTCAGATAATGAATTACAGTTCTCATCATCTTTGATTCTGTTCACTTCCTCTGTGGCCTGGTCACAGTCTCAGTTTCCTCATCTATAAAATGGGTAGAGGGACTGGTCTTATCGGACCTCCATAAAGCTTTCTTCCTGTGATCCTATGATATTTTATTTTTATTTTTATTTATTTTTAACATTTTTTAAATGTTTCTATTTATTTTTGAGAGAGAGAGAGAAACAGAGTGTAAGCAGGGGAGGGGCAGAGAGAGAGAGGGAGACAGAAAATCTAAAGCAGGCTCCAGGCTCTGAGCTGTCAGCACAGAGCCCAATGTGGGGCTCGAACCCACGAACCGTGAGATCATGACCTGAGCTGAAGTCAGATGCTTAACTGCCCAAGCCACCCAGGCGCCCCAGATCCTATCATATTTTAAATGCCAGTTTAATTATACCCCAAAACAGAAAAGCTTTCTCACTGCCAGAAACTCTATTCTCGTTGAAGTATATGACCTATGGCATTAAATTAGCTTTCGGTATACAACATGATGATTCAATATCTGTGTATATTGTGATACAATCAGCACAGTAAGTCTAGTTAACGTCTATCACCATAGTTACAGAACTTTTTTTCTTGTGATCAGAATTTTAAAATTTACTCTCCTTAGCGACTTTCAAGTATGTAATCCAGCATTATTTCAAGTATGTAAACCGCAGCCCAGGAACACAGAAGGGAAGGTGTTTCCTAACACTTTGTCCATTGTGTGTTTTCCTTCCTTCCATTTTGTTTGTGTTTTTCTGGAGATGGAGAAGATAGACCAAAGAAGGGGGAGCCCTTGGCTTATTGTCGATGTCGTCATGGTCTCCAGATGGGAGGGGACTGGACATGTTCAGGGGTGCTGAACGCCCAGAGCAGCCCCTCCCATTCCCACCTTGGTTTCCATTAGTTCCAAATTACAGGGAGGTTTCCAGATAAAAATCCTGATTGACTAGCATTCAACCAAGGTCCCATACAGCCTCCTCTCTGGCACCTTCTTGCAGATTCTTCATAAACCCAATTACATCTGTGATGTTCATCGCAAAACTTTTCTGATAAAGGGATAAAGCCTTTTTGTAATATTTGTGAAAATACAAAGAGAATCAAATATTTAGATAATCTGATTGGATCCATGTGCTAGTGTGTGACACAATAATAAGGATAAAAGTCATGACATAATTATTGATTGAAGAGTAATTATGTTCCAGACACTAAATTAAGAACCGTGTGTGTGTTGGGGCTCCTGGGTGGCTCAGCTGGCTAAGCGTCCAACTTCGGCTCAGGTCATGATCTCACAGTCTGTGGGTTCGAGCCCCACATTGGGTTCTGTACTGACGGCTCAGAACCTGGAGCCTGCTTTCATTCTGTGTCCCCCTCTCTCCTTCCCCTCCCCTGCTTTCTCTCTCTCAAAAATGAATAAGCTTTTAAAAAAATTTTAGAAAAGAACTGTATGTGTTTCATAGTATTTGTTCTCACACTAATACTATGAGAGACATAAAAACAGTAGGTACTGTTTTCATCACCATTTTATAGACGGTGAAAGAAACTAAACTTTAAAAGGATGTGTGTGTCACCTGCCCCGTGTCATACAACCGACAAATGGTAGAGCCAGAATTCCAGCCCAAGTTTGTCCAACTTTGGCATCTGAACATTTCACACCTATGCACACTGCCTACTTTTTTAAACTATGTTTTAAAATTTTTGCATTTCTGTATCACTTCTCCCATGAAGCCTTCCAGGATGCTCCCCCAAATCTGATTTAGAGCTTTTCTACTGTGTTTCGCTGCATCCATGCCTCTTTCATGCTAATGATTAGCGCACTGTTTAAATCCTCAATTGTCTTTCTTCTTCTCTACATGGCAAAGGACTTAAAGGCAAGGACTTGGACTGTTTGCGTTTGTATTCCTTTGCTCCTAGCACGTCGATCTTCTTACAGCTCGAATCTTAGGGCACTCTTTCTCTAGAGGATTGTCAGTAGCTCTTCGTTTTATGGCCAAAATCAAAAGTTGCTGGATGAGGGATGACAAACCTCAGCCAGCCCTTCCTAGGCATTTAGGAAATTCTCCTGGGCATTCCCAGAAGGGATGGAAGCTCAGACTCTGTGTTTAGGAGAGGAATGGTCTGACTGAGAAGAAGTGTCTCTGAGATGAAGTATTGTGGGGCACCTGGGTGGTTCAGTTGGTTAAGCATCTGACTTCGACTCAGGTCATGATCTGACAGTCTGTGGGTTTGAGCCCCACGTTGGGCTCTGTGCTGACAGCTCAGAGACTGGAGCCTGCTTTGGATTCAGTGTCTTCCTCCCTCTGCCCTCCTGCTANTATTAAAAAAAAAAAAAGAAGTATTGCGGTGTTTCAGGATTTTTACAGAGAACTTTCTAGAGTACTGATTGCTAAATGTCTGTGGATCATGGAATCTAAGTCATGTATTTTTTTTTAATTTTTAATGTTTTATTTATTTCTGAGAGAGAGAGAGAACGTGAGCAGGGGAAGGTCAGAGAGAGAGGGACACACAGAATCCGAAACAGGCTCCAGGCTCTGAGCTAGGGGTCAGCACAGAGCCAGACGCGGGGCTCAAACCCATGAACCGTGAAATCATTACCTGAGCCGAAGTCGGATGCTCAACCGACTGAGCCACCCCGGCGCCCCCTA
>NW_027530642.1:4484688-4505787 GCF_008692635.1 Crocuta crocuta | reverse complement strand
AGGTCATGATCTGACAGTCTGTGGGTTTGAGCCCCACGTTGGGCTCTGTGCTGACAGCTCAGAGACTGGAGCCTGCTTTGGATTCAGTGTCTTCCTCCCTCTGCCCTCCTGCTAGTGCTCTGTCTCTCAAAAATAAATAAACATTAAAAAAAAAAAAAAAGAAGAGGTGCCTGGGTGGCTCAGTGGGTTGCGCATCTTACTTCAGCTCAAGTCATGATCTCACGGTTCATGATTTCGAGCCCCAGGTCAGGCTCTGTGCTGGCAGCTTGGAGCCTGGATCCTACTTCTGGTTCTGTCTCCCTCTCTCTCTGCCCTTCCTCTGCTCACACTCTGTCCCTCTCTCAAAAATAAATAAACATTAAAAAATATTAAAAAAAAAAAAGAAGTATTGCGGTGTTTCAGGATTTTTACAGAGAACTTTCTAGAGTACTGATTGCTAAATGTCTGTGGATCATGGAATCTAAGTCATGTATTTTTTTTTAATTTTTAATGTTTTATTTATTTCTGAGAGAGAGAGAGAACGTGAGCAGGGGAAGGTCAGAGAGAGAGGGACACACAGAATCCGAAACAGGCTCCAGGCTCTGAGCTAGGGGTCAGCACAGAGCCAGACGCGGGGCTCAAACCCATGAACCGTGAAATCATTACCTGAGCCGAAGTCGGATGCTCAACCGACTGAGCCACCCCGGCGCCCCCTAAGTCATGTATTTGTGAGAGAAGTTGAGAGGGTCCCTGTATCTGACCCTGAGCTCAGTGCAAAGAACGGTTATGAAGACCCCGTCTGAGCCTGTGCGGAAGACCAGTGACGACCAGCCACACTGAACAGCAGCGGCAGGAGTAATGCTGGCGGGGAATTGTGCTCTAATCAGACCCAGCCTTCCCTACTTTCCACACCATTTAAACTCTTGAGGGTCTTGCGCCACCTTAAGGAAGCCAATCCCTCAAGCATGATGGGTTTCATTTACTTATTCCAGCAAAATTATGCAGCAAGTTCAGACCTGTTCCAATTACGTATGTATATTATGTGCACAAAAAGTTTCAGAGAGAACATTGGAGAAATTGCTGAAGGCAATTGCCTCCAAGCAATGAGACTAAGGATCTAGGGAGAGAGGGAGGTAACATTTTTCACTGGAAATGTCTTTATATTGCGTAAATAGTATATCACATGCATGCATCATTTGTATAATAATATAAACAAAAAGGCAAATTTATGTAATGAATGTAATAAAATGTATTCTTAAACACTAGGCTCAAGTTCTTTTTTTTTTTAAGATTTTATTTCTAAGTAAATACAGCCAACGTGGTGCTCAAGCTCACAACCCCCAGATCAAGTCATATACTCTACCAACTGAGACAGCCAGGCACCCCACTAGGCTCAAGTTCTTTTTTTGTTTGTTTTGTTTTTATTTTTTACCTTTTTAAAAATTTATTTATTTAAATTCAAGTTAACCTATAGTGTAGTGCTCTCTTTAAATTTTTTTCGTTTTTTTCATTTTTTTTCTTTTTCTTTTCCTGTCTTTTTTCTTTTCTTTTTTTTTTTTTTCTTTTTAGAGAGAGAAAGAGCAAGCAGGGGAGGTGAGCAAAAGGGAGACCAAGGATCTGAAGCAGGCTCTGCACTGACAGCACAGAGCACCACACGGGGCTCGAACTCACAAACTGCGAGATCATGACCTGAGCTGAACTTGGTCACTTACCTAACTGAGCCTCCCAGGTGCCCCACAAGTGGCTCAAATTCTTAATGACTGGAATTTAATCAGTTCTCTGCAGCAACTTCACTTGAGCCTAACACTTGAGCCTAAAGTGTTTTCTTCGGGATTCAAGGGGAGGAATGTGGGGGCAGGTCTGCCTGGCTCTAAAAAGTCTCCAGAGAAGTGGACCTTAAAAGGATGGAGAGAATGATTAAGAGTCATAGTGGTAATAAGGAGAAAAAAACTGGCATTTAATAAAGGAAAGTACTCAATTCTTTATAGGGATCATGTCATTTAAACAGGTACCACTGAAGCATTGGTACCAATGAAGTATCATTATTTTTTCTCTGGAAGTTGAGATTTGTGAGGTTGAATAACCACCAAGTAGCAAAACTAAGATTTAATTCCAGGCAAGCTGAAGTCAGGGCCCCAGCTCCAGGCTTGTGCATAATGACGCTGTGTAAACGGGACCCCTCATCTGATATGCAGATTCTTTCCTCCTCCACCCTACCACTCACAGTTCCTAATAGTATCTCTGCCTCCAGCAGGGATAGAAGCAATCAGGTGTGAACCCATGAGCAAAAAAAAAAAAAAAAAATGGCAGAGCACATGGGCACCTGGACAGCCAGTCTTTGGATTACATGGCAGACATGTCTTCATTCCAACAGATCTGGCATGAATAAGGGAACTGGGGTTTCCATAGAGAGGGCAGAGCCAAAGACAAACTGTTTTGTGGATATTATCATGCCCCTATTTTTACTCCCTGTGGCCTGGGAAATTCAGTTTTTCATAATGACATTTAAGGGAATGGGAAATGTCAAGGCAAGGGCTCCCCTCCCCGAGTCCTGGGAATAGGATTCGGTCAGGAATTCTTCCTCTAAGGCCGTTGTTACCTGCGGTTTCACTGCGGGAGAAGAACCTTCTTCTGTCTGTTGGTGCCCATGACCCGGGAACCCAAGAAGTGGGGTTGGGAGGGGATGGCCAACATGGAAGGCTCTGCTAGGTCTCCTCCTTCACGGGGACAGGAAACCTAGCTGCCTGTGGCCTGAGACTTTGCACTCAGGGCCGGAGATGCCTGCACTCCCACTCACCGCGGATCTCAAGACTCCACCCTTGAATACACTGAACGTCAAACTGTCTGATCTGGAGTGAGGAAGGGCCTGGAAATTCTTCTTGTTCAGCGGTTTTAGTTTTTGTTTGTGATCTTTACCAGGAGCAGGATCTTCCTCCTTTTCTCTATCCAGCTGAGGTCTTATGCAGAAAAGTCTCCCCCTGCAGAGCTGATTAGGGCTCCCCGCCTTGCGCTCTCATCCCCACCCGTCCAGGCACCGCCCCCGGACATTGCTTTTGCACTGCTCTCCTGCCAGGTGGGCAGAAGTGTCACGCGCCTTGCCAAATGCAAAGCTTACTCTCTTCCCATGCCACTTCCTGCTATCTAACCCTACTCCAGGATATCTCTCAAGCCTTTTGGGGTGTTCCCACGTGACCCCATTCCCACCACAGGTTGGGATGTACCACCTGCCTGGTCTGAAAGGAGTGGCCCTTATTTCATATCCTCATCCTTCTTTTATTTTTTTATTTTTTTAATGTTTATTTATTCTTGCTAGAGAGAGAGACAGAGACAGAGCGTGAGTCAGGGAGGAGCAGAGAAAAAGAGGGAGACAGAGAATCTGAAGCAGGCTTCAGGCTCTGAGCTGTCAGCACAGAGCCTGACACGGGGCTCGAACTCATGAGCTGTGTATGACATGAGCTGAAGTTGGACGCTTAACCAACGGAGCCACCCAGGCGCCCCTCCTCATCCTTCTTAATCCATGGTCAATATATAACCTATGCTGTGATTTACCTGGCTTGCTTCTTTATAGCAAACCCCATATCTATGAAATATTTTTCCCTCTCAGTAAGATGGTGTTTTTGCAAAGCAGCAATGTTTTCTTATCAGATTATATATTGTTTAACTACAGGTTATAAAATCTCTATCAACTATTAGGAGTTCCATGAAATATAAACAGCTGGCTTCATATTCAAAAAATACTATTCCAATGAAATATTCAAAATTATCCAAGTGGTTTTTCTCAGAGATCTGAATTATTCTATCCACCTTCCAGCATTTCTATATTTGAGAAATTAAGGAAAAAGACAGAGAGGCAAATTAATACTCACTGAGTGTCACTGGTACTGAGGCACTGTGCTAGTTGTTTCCTACTCTTTTTTCTTTTAAATCCTCATAATATCTTTGTGTAGCTATCATTCCCATTTTACAGTGGAAGTAAATAAGTCTCAGGAAGAGATTATAGAACGCCCCAGGTGAACTGGCTAGAAGTGATGCAGCCAGGATTCTCACCCCGCGCCCAGGGCCTCAAAATTCATTCACTTTTCCCCCTTGTGCTCTAAGTAAACCATCAGTCATTGAATGTCAGCCTGATGACATCATTAGGTTTCAGGTCCTGAGTGCGTTATTTATAGCATATTCCGCCTCACAATAAACGATGGGCACGATGTGTTTATGACTGTGTGTCTCATTTGGGGAGTACGTACGAGGCACTGGCCTTAAATGTTGGTGATAGCTGGTAGCTGTGCTTTTGCTTTCAGACCTGCTGAGAGTCCTACCCTTGAACGGTCTGTTGTGAAATCCTTGGTTACCAACGGGGAACCAGCCATAACGTTACTGGGAAAAGTTGAGCTTCTGTTTGGCGATCTGTTTTGCCACACAGTTTCCAGGAGAGCGTTGCAGTTAGGAGAGGACAATGCTTCAGCACATAAACATGGATTTCCTGAGCCGCCCTGACTCAGAGCAGAGGCCGCGAGCTCCGCTAAGAGCGGGCCCCTCGCTGGGCACGAAGAAGGCTCTGGGTCAGGGGAGAGGGCTGTCCACGTAAATACAACTTTGTCACCATGAAAACCCTCTCAGGCCCTGTGACGCAGATGCCGCCCACAGAAGGTGGCATCAGTGACGGATTTCCTTAAAGATTCCAGAGCTGAGTATCCCCAGGCTGTAGAAGAGGTAACTACTCTGTATTAATGATGTACAACTTGCCTATTTCCTAAGAAGAATTTGGGTGGCCTGTGGCAATACAGGTGAACAGCTGGAATTATGTAAATGTGTTCTTCAAGTATGGGTGCAATCCCAAATTTAAATTGACTCATAGTCCATAAAAGTACTCTTTAATAATTTAAGTCATACATCATATATGTGTATATAGGGATAGATTTATACAGATACGTGTGTATGTAATGAGAGTGAGCACGGTTTAGAAAAGAGCACAGACTAGGATTCGGATTTAGATTGTAATCCTGGCCTTTCTAACAGCACATTACAGGTCAATGTACTTCTCTGAGTCTCAATTCCCTCAGCCTTAAAGTAAAAGATGCTGGGGTGCCTGGGTGGTTCAGGTGGTCAAGCGTCCGACTTCAGCTCAGGTCACGATGTCACAGTTTGTGAGTTGGAGCCCCGCGTCGGCTCTATGCTGACAGCTCAGAACCTGGAACCCAATTTGGATTCTGTGTCTCCCTCTCTCTCTGCCCCTCCCACACTCATGGTCTGTCTGTCTCTCTCTCAAAAATAAACATTGAAAAAAAAATTAAATAAAACATGCTAGACTTCCTTTAGTGTTGACTGAGGCATATGAAGCATGAGCTATGCCACAGGCTTTTATGCTTAGCTGCTCAATTCAGTTCCCCCAGAGCACTAGGTGGGATGGGCCCTTCACATGTCTCCAGTGCACCTTCCTTCATAACACTTATTGCAAAAGAAATAAAAGAATACTTTTTAGGTCTTGTTGGTCCACCACTAACCATCTCCCTCCTCTGCAAATTTTCTCCTCTTGGCCTCATTGGTAATGTCCTTTCATTATCTTTCCCCTGGACCCCCAACCAGTCCTCTGCTTCCTTTTTTTCAGCTCTTCCTCAGGATTCCCTACACATGGTATTTCCTCGGGCTCACCATCTCACTTCTTTGCCCTTCGCAAACTAGACATCCCAGACTGTGGGCACAGTGCAGGACATGTACCTGATTCATCCCAGTATTTATAAGATATGCACTGAAGAGTTCAAATGTTTAGAGGGTAAACATTTCTTGAATGGCAATCCTGAACATTTCCATGACTTCAACCATCCTCTCTTACTATTTCTATCTACATTACCAGCTCTCTACTTCTTTCTGTATTTCAGATTAGTAAATCTATTCATTTCCTTGGACTGCCATAACAAATGATCACCAACGGGGGGGCTTCAAGGAACAGACATTAATTATCTCACACTTCAGGAAGCCAGAAGTCCAAAGTCGAGATGTCAGCAGGATTGGTTTCTTTTGGGATCCAAGGAGAGAAACTGTCCCATGCCTCTCTCCTGGCTTCTGGTGATTGCCAGAAATCTTTAGTGTTTCTTAACTTGTGGATTCATCACTCCAAGCTCTACCTCCATCTTCAGGTCACTGTCTTTTCTGTATCTCTGTGTGTCCTTTTCTGTCTCTTCTAAGGAAACTCATTGAATTTTAGGCTTCCTAAATCCAATATGATCTCATCTTGATGCTCAACTTGATTACATCTGAAAAGACCTTTATTCCAAATTAGGTTCTATTCTGAGGTTCCAAGTGGACAGAAATACAGGGAAGACATCTTTCAATTCATTGCAGTCTACCTTCTAGCCTCTCAAAATTTATATCCAATTCATGTAACACGGTGTGTTTGCCTCACCCGAACATCTTCTAAAGTCTTAGTTCATTCCAGCATCCACTCAAAATTTCAAATCTCAGGTAAATATCATCACCTAAAAAAATCCCAAAGTTCATCATCTAAATCAAGTAAGAAGCACACTCTAGGTTTCATCCATCTTGCAGCAAAACTCCTTTTCCTCCATGGCTCTGTAAAACTAGAAAACAAGTTATTGCTTCTAAAATGTAGGGACAGGCACAGAATGCCCATTGTCCCCAGAGAGAGAGTGGGGAGGAATCAAGGGGTCTGGTCCCAAGCAAATCCAAAACCTAGCAAGGCAAATTCCATTGGGTTTTTAGGTCTGGGAATAATCCACTGTGGCTTAATTTTTTTTTTTTTTTTTTTTTTACCAATGTGACTATGTAAACATTAAAAAAATACCTATACAGAAAAATAAACTCTGAAAAAAAATAAAAGACAAATGATACATTGGGAAACATGCAGCTTATATGACCAATGACATGTCACTTCCTTTAACATATAAAAAACCTCTGAAGAATGATAAAATAAGACAACAGCCAATAGAAAGTGGACAAAGAGTAGGTGAGATATTCACAGAAAAGAAAACTTGATTGGCTCCTAATCATATGAAAAGATGACCCACACCATTTGTAATGAAAGAAATACTTTGAAACTTTGCCAAGATGACCGATGTAAGTTGGACAACGTATTTGGAGGGCAATTTGATGGTATCTAATGAAGGTAGAAATGCAGATAGTCTTTGAGTCACCAATTGCACCTCTTGGAATTTATCCTACAAACCAATGAACAGACGTGCAAAATGACAAAGAATAAGGTTAGTTACTGTAACACTGACCATAATAGCAAAATATTAGAAAACATATGGGTGAACATTAACAGGGGAACTGTTTAAATAAATATATTATGCCACCACAAAAAAGTGAACATCTCTTTGTATCAAGGTAAGGAATGCTCTCCAAGATATATTTGTTAGGTGAGGGGGGGGAGCAAAGCAGTCTGCAGAACTCTGCGTACGGGAGCAAAAATAACATGGGTATATCTGCACGTACATGCATAATATATCTCTAGAAGGCCTTCCAAGATACTGTTGACATGGGTTGCAGAGAACTTGTTGGCTAGGGGCCATGGTAAAAAGAGTTTTCTTTCTAAAACTTCTTACAATTTTTGAATCTTGAGCCCCAGGAATAGTTTACCTATCATGATTAATTCATGTATCAATTAATTGAATTTTTTAAAGAAGTTATTAGTGACTACCAGTAAAGCATGGCAAGTTGTGAAATTGATTGATCTCCATTCCCTTCTGAAGCCCATGAAATGGACAGTGAAAGATATTTTTTTAAGTCGTATGTCAACAATGGCAAAAAAGAGAAGAGAAGACAGTCTCGAACGTGTGATTCCAACAGAATCTTGGGCGGGGGGTGGGGGGGGCGCTATGACCGATCACTCAAGAACTAGGCCTGGGATTTCTAAGAATGGGAACAGGGCAGAGCCAAAACATAGCTACTAAGAAATGAAAGGCAGCATAAGCGGGTTATTCAGAACTAGTGAGATAGAGAATAGAAGATGCATCTAAAAGAGTTGAAAGTGGATGGTTCGGGAATGGACCTTCATAGGAACCAGTGAGGCAGAAGACTGCTGTTATTCATTATAAACTACAGCTTGAATATTTAAACTATATGCATGCATTATTACTTTCGAAAAAGTGCTTTAAGAAGTTTTCCTTCTCCTTCTTCTTCTCCCTTCCCTTTTCCCACTTTCTCCTTCTCCTTCTCTTCCTCTTCCTCCTCCTCTTCCTTCTCCTTCATCCCTCCTCTTCCTCCTCCTCCTCCTTCTTATTCACAGTGGCATGCTAATATACCTGAATTTTTGCTGACTTGGATAATCCTTTACAAAATTAGAAATGACCAAAAGTGACCCAAAAAGAAACAGAGAGATATAAATTGACTAATGGACCAAGGAGAAAAATGGAAAAAATCAAAGAACTGTTATTATTACCACAAAAAGATAATTAAAATTATATTTTTTTCAAATTTTCACCACAAAAACTCTATGTTTTTAACTAACAAGGGATTATAAAAACTCATTTTAGGGGCTCCTGGGTGGCTCAGTTGATTTAAGCGTCTGACTCTTGATTTCGGTTGAGGTCCTGATCCCAATGTCTTGGGATCAAGCCCCACATTGGGCTCTTTACTGAGTGTGGAACTTGCTTAAGATTCTCTCCCTCTCTCCCTTTGTGCTCTCCCCCTCTCACACACTGTCTCTAAAATAAAATTTTAAAAAACTTTATCATGAGATTATTCAAAACTGAACCTAAGCAAATGAAATTCATTCATATGGCAAGAGAATTATTCCCTATGATTAAATACAGTTTATCCTACCATTAAAAAATTGGAAACTTTTTTAAAAAAACTAGCAAATAGTAAACAAAAGCAAAAGCCATCAGAAAGACTTTTGTGATAAAAGTCTCTATCAACCTTTGACAGAAATCAGGCAGATACTGGGAATAAGAGGAAAAATAAGGTGTTTTCTGTCCTCCAGAAATTCAGTGTGTTCTCTTATGTTAAAAGTGTAAAAGGGATTGTTCTTTAACATGCAAAAGTACATTTAATAAAAAGTAATGAATATTGAAATGATCCCACTCATTGAGCAAATAACTTTGAAATGATTCTGTGAGTCAGATGCTTTTCTGTACTGGGTTGGGTAAAGATGAATAAGACACTGACCTTGAATTTGATAATCATGATCATCATCGTCATGGTCATTATCATGATTGTAGACATAGCTTATGTGCTGTAGCTGAAAACCGCACATAGAAATAGTGACCAGTAGCTCTCCAGGCAGAGGAAAAGGCAGTGGATGGTTGAGCCAGGCTAGCAGGGTGTTGTTTCCCAGGTGAAGGGTTTGAGGGAAGGGAGAGAGATACTTATAGTCAGAGAGAAGAACTTTGGAGGTAAGGCAGTTACAGGTGAGGACAGGTACCAGATGATGCATGGCAGTGCAATGACAAAATGAAAACCACCCAAATGCCCCCAAATTAGCGTAAGATAAGGTGCATGATGACACATGAAAACACTGGCATTCCATGTAGCCATAAAAGAGAAGATTACAAAGGCCATGAAGACTCACCGATAAAATAATGCAAAGAGGAAAAAATAAAACACTAGATTGCAAAGACCCAAAAACAAAAGGTGAATAAAATCTCCATTTGCACATTAATACGGACAGGAGGAAATCATAGACAAAGGCTAATAGCTTCAAAAAGAATCTATCTTTGATTCCTTCATGGTGTTATGTAGGCATGCACTTTTTTTTTTAAGGAAAACTATCTTTGGTCACTCCCAAACTATCTCCTCTGCTGAATCAGAACTGTAGAGATTCCAAAGGAAACTCTCTTCTCTCTTTCTGCTCTTGAGCCCACAATTACCCAAGCCTGAGGGAATATTTATAAATAAGAGACAGGTTTAATAAATGCCGCCAAGAAAATCCCAGTTCAGAAATGCCAGCAGATGTCTGACGCAGCTAAGAATAACGAACAAGTTTATTGGTTTATTTCACCTAGAATGTCCACAGTGTCAGTGAGCTTTTAGAGCTGAAGGTAATCTAGAAATCTAGTCTAGTAGATTTTAAAGTATTTAAAAAAAATTTTTTTTAAAGTAGGCTCCACATCTAATGTGGGGCTTGAACTCATGACCCTGAGATTAAAAGTCACGTGCTCTACCAGCCAAGCCGGTCAGGCACCTCTACTCTAGTGGATTTTCAATTCAGTCCCACAGACACAGCTCACAGACTGCCTACGGGAGAAGGCGGGGGGAGGGGGGGTTAGGGTGACATGCAGAAACTATTCCTTTGTCTCTTCCCCATACTTCCTTCGGGTACTCCAAACATACAATTACCCAGAGCAATGTCTGCTTCCTATGCTGAGGTCCCCATACTTGGCAACATATGAAAATCAAATGGGAAGATTTAATAACATACAGAGAACTGGGGTCAATCCTGCACCCCACATGTACTGCATCAGAATTTCTAAAGGCAGAGCCCAGCAATCAGGATAGTTTCAAAGCTCTTTATTCGATTCTGATGCAGTCCAAATACAGCAGCCTCTTTGCAGAGTACTGGAAAGAGACATGTGGCCTTTGCTGCAATTCTTCCAGTTATGGAAGCTTCTTCCCCACAGAAAGCATTTTTACTTACTAAAAAAGAACCAACATTCCATGGAGCTGAACTCACTCTTTCTTCCCTCTGATGCTACACAGAACCAATGAGCAAACTCGTTCCCAGGACAGGTGAGGTGACAAAAGTTGGTGCCTATCCTTCATAGCAGTGTTTTCACCCTTTTTTCTGCTAACCCGTTCCATCCACCTTGCCACAGTGGGCAGCAAGATTCAAGATCAGTCCTTAACTTCTGGCCAGAGATGGTGACCCAACCCAATCGATGCAGAATGCTTCTCCAAAACTTTTTAAAACTAACACCGGAGTTGAGAATCTTTGTTTCCTAAAGTCATAAGGGTACAAAATAGAAATTGGGAGCCATTGGTGGCCATGTCTTTGGCCTTGTTGTAGTTGGTGCTGTGATGAGGCACCAGATGTGCTATCAGATTCACGACTGATACGTCAACAGGTGCTCCTCCAAGTGCCATGAGTTTTGCCCATTGAAGGCTCACAACTGAGTCTTTCCCCTGGGCAGAGAGAGCCGCCATGCCCATGCTTATATGCCTCTATATTAGCCAGTCTCTGGAAGTGAACTGGCTGCACCCACATGGCCAGTCCACTTCCAGAGACTGGCTAATATAGAGGCATATAAAGACCAGCCTTCTGTGCTCAATCCAGGACAATCTAGAAGAGTTGTCCCACTCCAGAGCCCCCTGTGGGGTGGGCTAAGGCCTTTGTTCTCTCCTGCCCAGTCCTGCTTCCTTCACCCCTCCACAGCTGTTGTTCCCCTAAACAGCCTTCCAAGGAAATCTCTGTTGTGTTGTGGAGTCTGTTTTCCTAGGAACTGAACCTATGTTACCATAGAGGAATCTCATCTAGAAGGAGGAAATGGATCTGAGCAGTGACCTCGGAGATGATAGGTACCCAGAGGGAAACTAATGTCACCTGCGGCTCCACAGTTCTCCTCTTCTCCCTAATCTTCCAGATGTGTGTAATCATGCGTGCTTCCAAACATCCCACCATCCTAAAAACGGGATACTCAGACCTGAGTTTCATTGTCCAAATGTGGACCTATTAGGCCAGAGGATGAGGAAGATTCTACCCCCATCATTCTTCGATTAATTTAGCTGGAAATTAGCTCAGCTTTTTAGCAGCCCAAAAATTCTGTTGGCTTATTGGAGCTTGTGCTTAATAAGACTCCTACATCTCTTATCTGTCAAGCTGCCTCCCTCTGCCTGCACCCAAACATCATTTAAGCTTCTCAAAAATCTGCCTCAACTTTATGACTGGCAATATTTCTTACCCCTTTTAAATGCATGCCCCAAACATGAGCCAAGATCTGGAAGAGGCTGGGGATGGGGGAGATGGGAGGTGTTTTTCATGGTTTATAGTAGAAAGTATTCAGAACACACTTTTTTCGGCACCCATTCCGTGTTAACCTCCTCAAGAATTGTGAGGACATCTCTCTGATGATGGCTTGGAGTTATTATAGTTCTTATTCAGAACTTTTAATCAGATCTGATATGTGTTGTCCATGCAACAAAAGTCCCAGTCACGTTGCCAGTAATGTGGCTGTGTTTGACAATTACGTCTCTGGTGATTAAGTCCCACGGAGAAAATTGAAGTGGTGACAGATTCGGGGCAAGTTTATTTTCTTTCATTCCTAACTATGAAATGTTTGCAGCTAGGCGGGACTTCAAAGATCTCCCAGTGCCTTCATGGCACACACTCCACTCCCCTGACACTCTTGCCAAAGCGTCCATGACATTGCTCATCGAACCCAGCACTCTGCACACAGAGCCCCAGTACTCTCCCTTTCCCAGAGGGTCCCCTCTCCTGGGCCCCCATCATGCCCCATAATTCTCCACGTACCACATAAGACAGCTACTACCAGTTAACTGGCTCCGGCACACTAAGTGAACTTAATTTTCTCCACCTCTTCCAATCACCCGACTTTTTAAGAGGGTGAAATTGTTAACCCAATTTATAGTATGCTTAGCAATCAAGCTTAAACTCCTGATTCCCAACCCAATGTTCTGTCTGTCTGCTGCTTTCTGAAAATCCTTGAATCTTTTCAACCATATAGGCCCACAAACTGGTGAGGTGTGCAGAATTATGGACCCAAACTCAACAGGTGTGTCCTCCATTACTGAATGGCTACATAGCCATTCCTCATGATGCCTCTGATATGTAGGAGAACGTGGAGGCCATCTGGAGGAGGAGAGGTGACTGAGCTAGGGCTCAGTATCCACAGGGCCTCATAGACTTCAATAATAGTAATAAAATGCTAAGACAAATAGAAACATGTCCTGTCCCCAGTGACTCATAGCTCTAAGCTAATCCCACAATGGCTCCACCTCACTATTAAAAAAATGAGAGAGAGGCAGAGAGTGAGAGGGAAAAATACAATTCCATGTATGTCCATGTATGTCTGTTTGGTAACCATAGCAACCAGCCATAAATGGGAAGTGGTTCCTGACAAATGGTTTTGTTTGAAGTCAAAGCCACCCCTCTGACTCTTGAGCGATCACCTGGGGCCTTGAAGAAGCAAGTGGCCCTTGGGATATTTGGCCCCCTTGGAAATGTTAAATCTCTCTATACCAACACCTCACACCAGGAGAATTGCTCAACTGCAGTCAGGATGGAAAACAACTGGCTGGCATGAGGTGCTCTGGGAGCCAGTCAGAAATTACAGGATGATGTGTCAGGATCCAGGAAAAGATGGGTGTGATGATCATGTCATTCTTTCTCCTTGGCACAGAAGGAACACACCTGAGTCTCTAGCCTCCATCCCAGAGGCTCCGAAGGCCAAAGTGAAATGAACCTTAGGGACGCCACACACAATCCCATCAGTTAACATGTGAGAATGAGGTCCAGAGAGGGGAAAAGACCTGGCCACGGGCACACAGCAAGTATGGTTGATGCTTCCAAGAGCAGGTTCTTTGCGGAGTAAAGAAGCTGGAAACATGGAAATAAGAGAAGCAACGATAAACTGAAAAAGTCATCCAGTGAAGCATCTCTTAGTCTCTGCCGAGCTGCTTTCCATATCCCCAGCCCCTACCTCCAGTGGGCCTTACTTCTTCCCCAGCTCCGACTCTTACTAAGCCTAAACGCTAGCTAGAAAGTGACTCACTTTAGGCACAGACTTTCTGACTCAGTCTGTGCTCTCTAACCACTAGACCAAGCTTGAGACTTCAGGGGATTTTACGAAATCTATGACAAGCTGGCAAGAGAGGAATTCTTTTTGCATTAAAGATAAATAGGTATTCCGCGAATGCATAGTGATGGGCTGCATGTAATAAAAGACAAAATAGTTCATAATTAATTCAGCATGTTTTAAGCTACAATCAATACTCAGATGCAAGATCCCTTTTAATTCTTATAACAACCCCAGGAGTAACTATGATCAATTCTGTGTTTTCAGAAACTAAGGGTCAGAGATGATAAGTAACTGAAAGTGGAGTTTCAGAAAGACTCGGTCACTTACCTGAGGGGGCAGAGCCAAGATCAAGGCCAAGTCATCTGGGTTTCCTCTGTCTTCTGCTCTGGTTTCCCAAACCCACACCCAACTAGTGTTTTTCATATGGTCAAGGCATAATTAACTCTGTTATTTACTAGCACAACAGTTCTGTGGGAGGTTGCTAAATAATTTGTCACATTAAAAAAACCCCACAAGTTTGGAGGTAGAAAGTCAGTGGGGCCTTGAAAAAAATCACATCCTGTATATGAACATTGGTTTCCTCCTCCGTTATACGGGCGTAGTGCCAGCACCTATGGGATAGGCTTACTTTAAAGATGAAACCTAGGGGCGCCTGGGTGGCTCAGTCAGCTGAGTGCCTGACTTCGTGTTAGGTCATGATCTTGACTTTGGTTCAGGTCATGGTCTCACGATTTGTGAATTCAAGCCCCACATGGGGCTCACTGCTGTCAGCACAGAGCTTGCTTCGGATCCTCTGTTCCACTCTCTCTCTGACCCTCCCCTACTCACACACACAAACACACATATACACACTCTCTCTCGCTGTCTCTCTCAAAAATACATAAAATATAAAAAAAAATAAAGATGAAATGTATGTAAGTGAAGAGTCACTGATTCTGCTTCTGAAACCAAAATGGCCCTATATATTAACTAAAGTGTAAATTTAAAAAATGATGAAATGACATATGTGAATTGAAAAGCACTTAGCATGAACTGCTAAGTGCCATTCAATGAAAGCTGAATAAGGTGATCAGTGAAAGCTGAATAAGGTCACAGAGCAGAATAGAAATACTTCTAGTGTAGGGGCGCCTGGGTGGCTTAGTCAGTTAAGCGTCCGACTTTCGCTTGGGTCATGATCTCACGGTTCGTGGGTTCGAGCCCCGCGTCGGGCTCTGTGCTGACTGCCAGCTCAGGGCCTGGAGCCTGTTTCAGTCTGTGACTCCCTCTCTCTCTGACCCTCCTCTGCTCACGCTGTCTCTCTCTCCTAGAAATAAAAAAAAAATAAAAAAAAGAAATACTTCTAGTGTAAAATCATTACATGGCCCTTAGTAAGTAATAATAGTAAGATATATCTACATAATGCCTAAAGCTCTATAGTTTATGTAGTTTTTTAGAACACAATTTTCTTCACACCAGTAACCAATAGCTGTGGTTTAAATCTTCTCTTTTAAAAAAATTTTTATTCACTGTAGTGATTCACAGTTCTTAGGCTGTAATGAATTAGGGAGGCTGCCCCAGGCCACGTCAGCGAGGGTGTCTAATTCCAACAGCACTCTTCTGAGGTAGGAGCTGGGTGCTTATGGACACAGGCACAAGGGTCTCTGGCCCCTGACTCCACTGCCAGGAAGAGGAGGAGCTGTGTTCGAACCTGGGTATGGTTGGCCTCTCAGACCACTGAGTGCCTGGCTTGCCCAGACAGCCACAACTTCAAGGCCCCCTAAGCAGAGAGCAGGGCACAGAGGTTACCACTGAGAAAGGGCAGGGTTGGGGCTGGTGGAGAGAGCCAGAACACTCCCGGAACACCATTCTGCCAGGCTGGAGAGGACAAAGCCTACCAAGTGCCCCCAGGGCTCACCTCGAATGACTTTCTCTGCCGCCAGGAACAACAGCAACTTGTGCTGCTCTGAGTCAGGCGTCTCGTTTCTTTCTCATTTTTCCTCCCCAGCACATCTTCCCACAGAGCTTTTCCTGGACTTCTTCTTTCCTTAAATCCACAACGCACCCTTCAGGTGCCTGCCCTCTCCTTTCTCCCCAGCCCCACTTCCCGGTTTTCCCTCAGCCTGTGACTTATTCCCGAGCTAACGCGGGAGGCCCCAGCGTCCTTCCTGCATCCGGGTCCCCGATTCCGCAGACAACCAAACAGCGTACGTTCTAGGGAGAGGGCTCTAGAGTCTGACCCTCTGAGTCTAAATCCAGGCTCTGCCTTTAAGGGCTGTGTGACCCTGAGCGAGCAACTTGGCCCTGTATATAAGCCTCAGGGGACTGGTCTTAGAACCACTGTGAGGACTGCAGGAGATCACGCTCGACAAGGGAACCTTATATGATACCCACTCTCAATGCGCTTTTATGCACATGGGATTCAATCACCCTCCTCCAACGCCTGGGCAAACAGCCTTTTATCCAAAGGCAAATCCTCCACTTCCTCCTGCCTCCCATCCTTCCCCAGGAACCCAGCCCCACAGCTGCTGTTCTACTCCACAGCTTCACCTCCTTTCTCCTCTGTCCTATGTCTACCCTGGACCTCCCACCCCGCCACCCCAGACACTGCCCCAGGCCCCGAGGGGCAGTCCCCTCGCTCACAGTCTCCAAGGCCCGTGATGCTTCCCACACTGCCTCCCTGCCTTCGCCTCTGCCGTTCACACCTCACCGTGCTCCGTGCTGTCAACCCCGCACCCTTCGCCACTCCAGCGCTCCCTTTCCCATCTTGCCCCCTTCCTCCCTGGGTGCTCCATCTTCAGAGAGCCCTCTTCTCTTCTGCATGGCAGGTGGCACTGACCCGCCAAAAAGCACGACTCATAACCTGTCTCTCATCGTTTCCAGTCGGTTTCCAATGCTCAGTGTCTGCCCAGTTTACAAATCACATTATTGATACGTTGATGCTTTCCTCCTTGGGTGATAAGCATCTCAAACACATCTCTCATATGCCCGCGTGTCCCCTCACAATGCCTCATCGGGTCCCAGGTGCAGAAAAGGCCCTCAGGATGTGTGCATCGATTGATTGAGAAGGAATCAGTCTAACAGTTTTAGGAAGAAGGAGATATCAGAGTTAAGAATTTTACTAGCAAACAGTTCTCCATCCTTCTGATATGCTGGGAAACAGACTTTGTGCTCGGGAAACAACCAGATGAGAGAATGGTGCCTACTGCTGTGCCACAGATCTTACATGGGTTGCTGGCTGGATGCTCATAATAGTTACCTTCAGGAGGTACTGTCATTATACCCATTCTGCAGAAGAGGATAAGTGACTCATCCGCTGTCATTCTGCATGAGAATGTTAGAGCCGGGCACATTTCTGCTTGCCAATGAATTCAACTCAATATTTACTAAGGCCTCTCATCCCCTTTTCTTTTTTTTCCAAACTTACTCAAGACCTACGGAGTCCTAAAAGCGAATGTAAATCCTCCTAAAAGTCAGGTGAGTGTGCAGCCCAAAGCTTCCTCATTCCCGGCCCCTTTGTCCTACAGCCTGTGACTCAGGATGTGACCTAAACTTAGTACAAACAATAACGAGTAGAACCTCCAGCTATGTTTAGAAACAATTGAAACTGTATACAGTCTTCATAAAGAGCAAAGTTAGTATTTGAAGTTTAGAGTTGCATTTTGCCTTGAAAAATAATTAAAATAAAACACAATAAAGCTTTCGTTACACTCAAACTGACTCTAAAGAATGTGATATATTGCAAAGCGTTTGGTGAGCTGTGCTACTCAGAACTAGAAGGGATCAGTCAACAGTGCCTTTTAAAGTCCCGTGTGTGTGTGTGTGTATGTGTGTGTGTGTGTGGTGTGTGTGTGTGTATGTATGAGCAGTGGCGTAATAAATAAAATACTATCACTTTCTTCTCAAATTTACAATCCAGCAGTTGGGTTATTGGGATAAGCAGAGTAACAGAAATAATCAGGCAGTCCCATTTATTTTATTTTCCTTTAAGTTTGTTTTATTTTGAAGAGAGCCATGTGAGGTTCTGGGCTAAGAGCATCCCAGGTAAAGGGGAGAGCAAGTGCAAATGCCCTGACACAGGAATGAGCTTGGCATCTTTGAGGAGAGGCCAGCGGGACTGGGAAGACATAAGAAAGGGATGAGGGGTTAGCCTGGAGAAGCAGAAGGAACAGGTGTTTGAGCTCTGAAGGGTCTGTATTTTCCTCTGCATGTTTGGGAAGCTGCCGGAGAGTTCTGAGCAGAGGAATCACATATATGATCTGTGCTTTTAAAAGACTACTCTGTTACTGACTGTTACACAGAACCAGACACCAGACACCGGGTGGTTTTGAAAACAACTGAGGTTTTGTGACTTATCGTGGTTCATCTGAGATGATTTTATTAAGGAGCGAACGTGGGCCCCAATATAGAGAAGGCAGTTTGGCTCACAGCAAGGAGAAAGCCATTGTTGGGGATGGTAAATACTTATGTGGCAACGAGGCAGAAGTCAGTAAGTTGTGTAAGTTAGCATTTCCGGAAGTATCTCATGTTCACGTTGGTTCAAGGTGTGGGAATAAACTTTATACAACAAAGAGTTGACTCAGCCCGGGAAATACTCCCTTCAGAAAAGGTAACCAGACCTCTTTCCTAGGGGCCTCCTCAGAACTTCAGTGCTCATTTACACCTGGACTCTCCCAGACCAAGGTGAAGTTGACAGTGTTCCCCAACCTTATTTGACCGCAGGATCCTTCACATCAAAAACACGCTGGGAAACCCCCGTGTTAATGACTTCAACTTAAAACCAGCTAAGGCCTATTTGGAGATGAAAACAGAGGTATAATTAGTAATAGACCTTGAAGCCTACGATCGGACATTTGGGGTTAATATGAGGCTAATGTAAACTAAGCAGGGTTTGATGAAATTCATAACAAATAATAACAGGAGAAGGTCACTTCTGCTGTTCTGTTTAGAACTGTAGATGTCCACGCATTCCAGGGAGTTTGCAAGATGACCCACTGATGTGTGGGAAGAATATATCATGACGCTAGTTATACTTATATTGCTCCAAAAAAACATAAAGAAATTCTTATTCTCATATTTAACACACCGGAAGCGGCACATGTCATATGATTGATAAATATACACATTGGGCTCATACATTCAAAAATGTTATGGATAGGAAATCATGAAAAGCTTGGAGTGAGGGGAGCCAGAGAAGGAACTGCCTGGTGCTTGCACCGAGGTTGTAGAAGTGAAGGGGAAAGAATAAAATGGAGAAGTTGACTGCAGTGGGATTTGGGGAGAGAGGGTACGGGAACAGGAAGTGGTCATCAGCAGAACTATGACGAAATGCGCATGGAGTGGACCGATGACTCCAACGCTAGGAGCTCTGCAGACGGTTGAAGTTTGTGTTCAGGAAACTGAGAAGGAATAGAACAAGGGGGCCAAGCAATCATTATGTGTCTGTACTATAGCACTTGAGTACTTAGCCCACTCTCTGGGATCTAGTAAGTGTTCAGTAAATGCTGGCAAGATGAATGAATGAGTGAGTGAGTGAATCAGTGAATGAAGATATGCAGAGGGCTGGGAAAAGACAATAGAGTAGGAAATTTGGGGCAAAATGAAAATAATCTTCCAGAGCAAGATTCCACAATGCCATTTCCTAAAAATAAACTCAAAAAATATATAATGTAATATCCTCTGATATTTGTCTTTTTGTTTTTAACATGAGACCAATACTATTTTCAAAAAAGCAATTTCTTAGATGTAGCTATACTTCTTTTTATGATATCTTTTTAAAATGTATGGCCTATATGTTTTGCAGAAAAATTAGGAAGTGCAAGTAGGCAAAAGAAAACAGAAATAAAGGGTATTATACCACCACCCAGAGATAACCCAGGCATATTTTTCCAAAAATGGGCTTGTACCGCCTATACTACTTTGTAATTTTCATTTACTGATATGTCCTAAGTATCTATACGTGTCGACAGTTACACTTCCAAGATATCATTGTTTACATCTGCATAATATTCCATTATATGGAGGCATTACAATATACCCAACCAATCCTCTATGTTGGCTGTTTTGTTTCTTTGTTTTCATTCTAAAGATGCTGAAATAAATATATAGCAACTACATCTTTGTCCATGTTCTTAATTAGTCCCCAGGCTTAATACCTGGAGGTTGAATTACTAAGTCATTTTAAATGTCTTTGATATGCATTTTCAAATTGCCCTCCAGTAATTGCGAATGAGATTTCATTACTTATGTGAACTTTTAACTTTAAACTTCACTTTCAAGCATCCTCACATCTTACCTGCTTTTTGTTTTGTTTTGTTTTGTTTTTTGTTTTTGCAGCAACCACAGGGGCAGAACTTGTCCCTATTTCACAGGTGAGAGAGAGTGCCAAAGCAGGTATAAGCCATTCTCAAGGTTACACAGCACTCACACTGAGCTCTCATGTGGGCTCTCTGCACGTCACTAGATTAAATGCCAACATGTCATTGACAAATATCAGTACCTTGATCCGTAATTTTCTCTTCAACAGCAAAATACACAAGCTCGAGTTTCTAATGAGGGTGTTTCAAAATTAAACAATAGCTTGACATTGAATTCTCTTTCCTTATAGAAAAGGCTTCCTGATGTCTTGCCAAATAGCTAACTTTGCTCTTGAGTAAGTCCCTTTGTTAAAAATGGTTGCTTATAACTGGCACCTAGCTGCCAGTAATGTTTACGGTATTTGGATGTTCTTGTTTGCCTTTAAGCAGTAAAAGGATCAGAGAAACACAGAGCTCAAAGGAGCCTTGCAGATCATTTCAATTGTACTCCAACTAGTAGATATAAGGACTCTGTCTGATTCTAATTGGGCAGTGACTTGCCCAAGGTCACACAGTCAGTGAGTAGCACAGATAGGATCAGAGGAAGAAATTGCCTAACCTCTGGCCAGAGCTCTGGCTAGCATCACAGAATCTTACGATTAGTTTGTACCTTGAAATCATGGAATCTACCCACATAATTCTGCATTTGGAAAACTGAGGTTCAGAAAAGGGAAGTAACTGATTTACTCAGTGCTGCACAGGTAATTAACAGAAGTGCTTGGGTGAGGGCTTAGGTCTCCTGACTCCCAGTTGTGAGGCTGGTCCCAGACTCCACTCTACTCCATTAGAATCCAGGAGCAGGGTAGGATGAGTGAGACATTCACCTCAAGTGCCAATGCTAAGGAGGCACTAAGATAAATAATATTGTCATGCAGTATTTTAAAATGAAAATTAATACAAAATAGCTATAATGAACAAAATATCCAAACTTTAAATAAAGACAGGATCCAATGTTATGCTTACATGATTCACTTCACCCTAATTCTGGGCCTGTTAGATCCTGTCTTTATTTAAAAATTTGATATTTTGTTCATCGTGGGTAGATTTGCATGAATTTTTGTGCCTCCCTCAGCTCCCCCCAG
>NW_027530642.1:4474977-4484619 GCF_008692635.1 Crocuta crocuta | reverse complement strand
GATTGAGAAAAGGAGACCTTATAAGTAAGCTCCAGAGATGAGGCAGATTGTTCTCACAGGGACCTAAAGGCCTATGACTAATGGGACCAATCGCCTGGACAGAAGAACCCTTCAGTGGGGCCCTGGGGCCATGGAGAAATGGCAACTAAAGAAATTGTTTATGCTAAAGTTGCTGATAGCTCAAGTTCTCCCAATACTAACTTGAAGCATTCAAAGATTAATCATTTAACATTCTGTATAAAGTTTGGTCCTTGGCTTCATAAAATCAGATGTTCAAGATGTGCAACGAACTGGTCTGTCAACTAATATGAAAGAAATCTGGGCATTTTAATTGACCACAAGCTTAACATGACCCCATGATGGGAGGTGACCACCAGAAATACAAATGGAATCTTGAGCTATGTTCACGGGCTCATGGTATCTGGGATCCGTGAATCTAATTCCATTGGGAAGTCAGAGCCAAGAGAACATAATCTGGCCTCTCTGTAGGGAAGGCTCAATGTTACTATTTGAGGTTGGAAGAGTAATTGTTACAGGTTGAATGGGGTCACCCAACGAAGTTCAAGTCCTAACCCCCAGTACTTGTGAATGTGACTTTATTTGAGATAGGGTCTTTGCTGATGATCAATTTAAAGTGAGCTTATTAGAGTAGGTCCTAATCCAATATGACTCGTGTCCTTATAATACGAGGAGCTTTGTACAGAGGAACAGATGTACATTCAGGAAAAAAAGCTACATGAAGATGAAAGCAGAGATCAGAGTGAAGTATCTATAAGCCAAGGAAGAGCAAGCGTTGCCAGAAAGCCATCAGAAACCAGGAGAGGGGCATGGAACAGCCTCTCTCTCAGAGTCCTCAGAGGGCATTAATCCTGCCGATACTTTGATTTTGAACCTCTAGACTCCAGATCTGTGAGACAGAATTTTTGTTATTTTATCCACCCAGTTTATGGCAGCTCTAGGAAATTAATACAGTACTCGAGATAGCACTTGGCCCAGAACACTGGTATGTCCAAAAGAAGCAGGAAGAACCCATCCGTTCAGGTTCCAGTAGAGAAAGCCATTCCTGTGCCTATAGCACAGGGCCTAGAACGTGGGAGACATGCAATGTCTATTCATTAAGAAAGAAGCAAATTTCAAAGTGATCCATCACTTCTTTAGAGGGGAAGAAAAAGGGAGGTTGAGGCACCAGGTCATCCTCCTTCAACCTCTCACTCATATTAAGCATGAGCCATGTAAAACCTTATTCTATTTTCAGGGGCTGAATCATAGGATATCAGACAGCATCATAGGGAGCATGGAATTCCACCCTCTACTCTAAACATGAGGAAAATAGGATTCAGTGAGTTAGGGGACTAGTTCTTTCCACATGCATGTCTCCTTCTCATACAAGGGAACCCTTTTCCCTTTTTTCCCCCCATCAAACATTAACATATCCCTAGTCCTTTGCTGGTATCCACAGTATAAGTTTAAATGAGGAATTATTTAAACCTACCCAAACTCCAGGAAGATATGATGGTTCTCCTAGAGGAATAGCAATATCTGGTATTCATGGAGAATTTCTTTGGTGCCAGGGGCCTCCAGACCCCTGAATTATCTATCTCCTGTACATCTTATAGCAATCTACCAGGGAGGTTTTTTATCCCTGACTTATAGGCAAGGAAAACAGAGTCAGAGAAGAAAAGTGACACCTACTCAAGTGATAGAGTTAAGCCTAGGTCAGATTGTTTTCTGAAGTCCATATTCTTAACCCACTCTGCTGTGCTGAGACTGGATGAGCTTGAGAGGCCACACAAAGCAGTCTGGGCTGGAGCCAGGGAGTTTGGGTACCACCTGCTCCTAGCCCCCAACTCACTTGGAACCTTAAGCAAATTTCTTCATCCTCCACTCGGGTCTTCGTTTCCTCATCTGCAAATTGAAGTGGTTAGCCTAGATCGTGAGTGTTGAAGCCTTTCCATAATGGGCTATAGCTTTATTCATTTACTCCACAGATATTTATTAAGTGCCCATTCTGTGCTGGGCCCCATTCCTGGCATTGAGAATGAAACAATAACCAATATAAACAGTGTCCCTGCGTGCATGGAGCTTGTATTTTAGGGATGGGGCTAAGGGTGAGGAATAGAAAATAAACAGGTTACAATTTCCAGAAAAAGATGAGCTCCCAAAGAAAAGAAATTAAAAGTAAAAGAAAAGAAAGAAGATAAAGTAGACTATCTACTTTATCAGATAGAAAGGAAAGAAAAGAAAAAAGAAAAGAAAGGAAGGGAATACAGTAGGGTAAGGGGTTGAGAGTGACATGCGCAGAACTGTGGCTGTTACATATGCATGTTATATATGCAGGGAAGGCACTCTGAGGAACGGGCTCTGAGTAAAGAATGGAATCTTAAGAAGGAATGCATGAGAAATGAGCATACACAACTACTTGGAGTTAAAGGCATTAATGCTTCAAGAGAGACCACCACTGGGAATTGACTGTTGAAAATGCCTCAAATTAATTTTTTATTATGTTTATTTTGTGAGAGAGAGATACAGAGTGAGAACAGGGGAGGAGCAGAGAGAGAGGGAGACACAATCCAAAGCAGGCTCCAAGCTCTGAGCTGTCAGCACAGAGCCCAACCAGGGCTCGAACTCACGAATCATGAGATCATGACCTGAGCCGAAGTCGGACGCTCAACTGACTGAGCCATCCAGGCACCCCGAAAATGCCTCAAATTTAAATCAGATGTATATAGAAGTTTTGCTTAAGCCTCTCTTTGCTTTTGTCAGTAAATCATCATAAATCCAATTTCATGATGGAATTTTAGTGTAATTTAGGAGCCTCTAATTTGCTCAGGTTTGACTGTGATTACTAATTGTTCTAAACTTAACTGAGTGGGCCCCTGGCCAGAGTAGTTTGAAGGAAGGAACAGTCATTGCTGGTGTGTTGGCTATTTAGGTGGAAAGAGGTCTTTACTGAAAGATCTCAGATGACCTGGTCATTCACATTGTATTTGACCCACACTTACATGTTAAAAGCTTCAAGAAGAAATGGTTTTTCATTCCACGGATTCTACCTCTTCTGAGTCTCTGGCACCTGTTCACTTCTCTCCATGTCCATCACTGCTGCTCGGGTCCCAGACACGACCATCTTTCACCTCTGTCTCCACTCTCATTGCCTCCCAATTCATTCTCCATCCTGTAGCCAGGATGATATCTGCAAGGTGAAAATCGTATCATGTCATTGTTCTTCCTGAAAACTGGACAGTGGTGTTGGTTATGCAACAATACACGTCAAAATCTATAGAACTACATGCCTAGACAGACTCAACTTCACTTTATGTAAACTATACTCCCATAAGCCCAACTTAAAAATTCTCCAGTAGCCATTGCTCTCAAGGTAAAAATAGAACCTTTCATAGGGTAGTAGTATCATGTAGTGATTAGATGTCCCTTCTCAGTCTAGATTCAGCACCCGGCCTCAACACATCACTTATTATCTGGGTAACCTTGACCAAGTCATCTAAACTCTTTGTATTCCTTCTCCTTATTTGTCAAAATGAAGCAATAATATCACTTACTTCTTAAAGTTGTCATGAAAATTTAAGTAAGTTAATTCCCATAAAGCACTTGAATTCTTATAAAGCACTTCCTCTACAGCAGATCCTGTTACGGAAGAACTCACTATATGGACAGTATTACTAACAAGCCTTCTAATACCCTTCATGATTAGACCGTGTTTTCGTTTGCTAGAGTTGCCATAGCAAAGTACTGCAAACTGGGTGGCTTAAGAAACAGACTTTTTTTCCTCCTACTTGTGGAAGATAGAAGTTCAAGATCAAGGCATTTGCAGGCTTGGTTCCTTCTAGGAGATGTGAGGGAGAATCTGTTCCTCTCCCATAGCTTCTGATGATTTGCTGGCAATTTTTGGCATTTCTTGGCTTATAAATGAAACACCTTAATCTCTGCCTTCTTCCTCACATGGCCTTTTCCCTGTGTGTATGTCTGTCTCCAAATTTCTCCTCTTTAATAAGGACACCAGTCATATCATAGGGGCCCACCTTACTCCAGTATGACCTCATCTCATTTAACTATTTGTATCTGTGATAATCTTATTTCCAAATAAGGTCACGTTCTGCGATATTAGGAGATAGAACTTAAACATATATTTTTGACACAACTCAACCTAGAACAGGTCCTGACATGTTTTCTTACCATCTCCATCCATAATATCTCTCCCAGCAACCTCCCACACCCACCAATTTGATTGACCAAGTCCTACGTATCCCTAGGTTTAAGTTAGGTACTTCTTATTCGGGAAGACACTCCCTAACATTTTCTCAAACCACTCATTTAGTTTAGGGCCCTTTCTCATGCTCTCCCAGTGGCCCTGTGTTCACACATCTGCAATCCTTACCACTTGGCACTTTACCTTCCTGCTTACTGACCTGACTCCCCAAAACACCTCAACTACCTCATAGACAAGGATTGCTTAATACTGAGTCTCAGAACCAGGTTGGATCTGAGGTAAATATCTGTTGAATTAATGAAAGCTAGTCTCTCCTTCCATATTCTGTGCATTTCCTATTTTATGTGTCTATGGATGGATAGAAAAGAAAGCTGCAAAAATGAGACAGCAAACATTTTAAAGCAGCATATCAGTTGGAGTTTAGTTTGAAGATCAGACACCTTGCTAGGTATTTCAAATAATAGGCTTGAATACAGGGAATTGATTGCAGTTTTTGGACGGATAGAAAAGGAAGAAGTAAATGCTGAGAAATTCGTGCATTCATAACTGCAAGAAAAAGTTATCACCTCCTGGATGGAGGGGACAGAAGGGAAATGGAAAGGTTACCAGAAAGCAGGAGTTGGAAGAGTTGGAGTTGGAGGAGTGGCCAAGGCTGAGATGTCAGGCAAAGACCACGTGGCTGTGGCTCAGACTTCTGCACTGGAGGACAGGTACAGATGACAGAAGGTGTGCTGAAAGTGGCAGAAGCAGAGTCATGATGGCCTTCTGCTGTCAGAGGGAGATGTGAAGATACAAGCAAAGAATGTGATACAAAACTGTATGGGTGGACATCACATAGTTAGGAAAGATTCTCGCCCCTGGGTTTCCAATCCCAGTTTTTCTGCAGGTTGACTGTTTCCTTGGGGAAGGAGCCTCCCTCCTCTGAGCTTCCAGTTCCCTCTCTGTGGCGGGGGAAGGAACTAGCGGGCCTCTAAGGGCCAAGGATTTGATAAAAGCACCAGGGAATGGTTGGGGATTTTTGAAGGTTATTATCACACAGAGGATCCTATCCTGGGCTTCAGCCATCAAATAAATATGACACTTCCTTTTTCTCATTCTCCAGCTACTGTTTACATGCTCTAGAGGAGGCAGAGGAAGGAAGCCTGGGCTGCCTTTCTCCAATACAGTGACTCTGTTAGACCAACTTTCAATATGGCGATTCCAAAATAGACATTCAGGGGGATGGCTCACACTCAGTGAAAAGAACAGATAAGTGAAATGCAGAGGGTGGGGGCAAGGAAGGAGGAGAGAGCAGGGAGGAGGCAACTGAAAAGAGTGCATATTTTGCATGTACACAGACCCTAAGTCTACCGTGTGTATCTGATTCACAGCAGCTGTATTTTCTCCAGTCCTTTTGTCCTGGACTTGCTGTTTGCCTCTCATGGCCCTGTTGGGAGTTCAATCACCGTGCAGAGAGATTTGGTTCAAGTCTTGACTCGGTCACATGCCAGCCAGGCCTAAAGCAAGGCCAAAATAGTGGCCTCAGGTGAGCCTTAGTTTCCTCACGTGCAAGTCTGCCTGCTTCTCAAGATCATAAAGATCAAGTGAGCTAATGTGTGTGCAAGCACTTTCTTGATCTGGTGCTATTTACATAAATGTAATCATTTTATGAAAATGCTTTAAACTTTAAAATGCCTTTATTAAAATGTGTTAAATATGTTTAAGATATTTGCATTTATTTTTTTTTAAGCGTATTTATTTATTTTGAGAGAGAGAGTGAGCAAGCACAGGGGTTGGGGACAGAGACAGAGGGAGAGAGGATCCCTAGAAACTATAGAGTGAGGGCCAAGTACTCTAGATTTTATATCTAAAATCTGTAAGTACATCCCTTATTTCATTCTAGCCTTGCAAAAGGAAAGCATGCTTAGTATAGAAAATCTGGGAAAGCACAAAGAAGAAAATAAAAATGAACTATAATCTTACCCCTCCCACACACAAAATTAAAATTTCACTGTGAAGTACATATGCTACCGGACTATGAGAGACTGACTGGTGAAAATGTTCCTTATTCCTTTCCTCCTTTTCTACTTCTTTTTTTTTAAGTTTATTTATTTTTGAGACAGAAAGAGAGCATGAGCCGGGGAGAGGTAGAGAGAGGGGGAGACAGAGCATCCAAAGTGGGCTCCACGCTGACAGCAGTGAGCCCAATGTGGGGATCGAAGCCACGAACATGATTTGAGCTGAAGTCAGACGCTCAACCAACTGAATCACCCAGGTGCACCCAAGGATCATTGATATTTTTGGGAGAGGTTGAACATCTGGTATTTTATATGAAATTCCCAAATCCTTCAACATTGTACCTAATTAATTTCAGAACTCTTGGCCAAGCCAAAGACATCTACAGGCTAGATGTGGCCACCAATTTACAACCCCTGCTGAAGACAAAGAGGGTAGGCAGGGTCCACTGGAAATCTAGGCAGAGAAGTAACCAGAGCAGATTTGTAGTTTGGAAAATTCCCAAGGCAGCTGGTGTGAGGCAGGGATGGACGTGGTAGAAGGACGATATTCCAGATGAGGGCTGATTGGCGCCCTACCTGAGGCACTGGACCGGGCAGCTGGAAGGAGAGGAGGGGGTGTGGTGTCAGGAGCGTCGATGCAGGAAGGGCCATGCCCAAGAGGTGTCAACGTTGCAATGCTGCCTGGAGCCCCTGGGAACCCACTGTTCAAGTCTGAGGAAGGAAGTGCCCTGTTTGGAAACCGACAACCATGGAGAAGGAACTGCTTAGTATTAGAGGTGCCACCTCCCGAAATAGCAGAAAGACTAAACAAGCCCCGGGTTATAGGACTTGAGGACAGAGCCCGCAAGTGGCGGAAGGGCAGGGCCTGTGCGCCGAGCCGCCTGGACCAGAAGCGGAGGAAAGGGAGGAGGAACGAAGTGGAAATCAAGTCCTCCCTCGCAAAGGAGCTGGAGAGGCTTCATGTGAGGAAGCAGAGGCACCAGGGACACACAAGAGCGGGCTCACTAGCTTGCCGAAAGTACTCACTGGGCTTTCACGGTTCCGCTGGGGTTGGGGTTGGGGGATGGGGTGGTAAGCAAAAGCAACTAAAATTGGTGTGTCCCTGCCCTGAGGGTGTCTTCTGGGAAAGGTGGTGATCGAATAATCTCACAAATACACACAAAGGTGCAAGACTGAGATAAGCATTGGAAGGAGCAGAGCCCCGTGTTCTGAGGGCATGTCCCAGAGGGTGGGGACCCACACTTCCAGAGGAGATGATGACTTGGCTGGGAGGTGAGTAAGCACGAATGATGTCAACGGGGGAAGGAAAGGCTTAGGCATCGCGAACAGCACGTGCGAACACCTGACTCACGGGAAGGTCTGAGAAGGCCAGTGTGGCTGCAGTGGGGCATGGGGGCTGCCTTCCAAGGCCTGAGGGGCTGTCCGATGGAGGAGGCGTGGACTTTGTTCTGTGTGGTCTGCAAATGCAACACTTAGGGGTGTTGCACCATACTTCTTCATAGAGACTGCTGGAGGCATTTGGAATTTGTGGTTTGTATTTAGTTCATTAAAATAAAAAGCGGAGGGCCTGGGTGGCTTAGTTAGTTGAGTGCCCCGCTCTTGATTTCAGCTCAGGTCGTGATCCCAGGGTCGCGGGATCGAGCACCACGTTGGGCTCTGTGCTGACAGTACAGAGCCTGCTTGGGATTCTCTCTCTCTCTCTCTCTCTCTCTCTGTCCCTCTTCCCCCCATTACCCCCCAAAATAAATAAATAAACTTAAAAAAATAAAAATAAAAACAAAAACCTACCATTTGTTCAAGTTTCATATGTCCCCACCTCTGTTCTAAATAATTGTCTCATGGGGTGCCTGGGTGGCTCAGTGGGTTAAGTGATTAAGTGTCTGACTTCAGCTCAGGTCACAATCTTAAGGTTTGTGAGTTTGAGCCCTGCCATGGGCTCTGTGCTGACAGCTCAGAACCTGGAGCCTGCTTCAGATTCTGTGTCTCCTTCTCTCTCTGCCCCTCCCCGCCCCTCACTTTCTCTCTCTCTCTCTCAAAAATAAACATTAAAATATTTTTTAAAAATAAATAAAATAAATAATTGTGTCATGAATCCATTGATGGCCTCAGAAGGCATGTGGTCCCCTTACCACTGCTGTGTAACAAACACCCCCAAAACTTAGTGGCTTAAACAATGTCATTTGGGTGTTAACTCTTGATTGTGGGAGGGTCTCAGCTGGGCAGGTTTTTGCTCAGAGCTTCTCATGCATTTACAGTCACATGGTGGCTGGGGCCAGAGTCCTCTGAAGGCTGGGGACGCACTGGAATGGCTGGAAGAGCCGGGGGCATCTCTGTTCATGAGGCTTCTCAGCTTCCTGGCTAGCCTGGGCGGCCTGTCCGCAGGGAGGTCTTTTAGTCGTGTGTTTGGAGGAGTTCTTCCCCCAGAGCAAGTAGTTCAGGAGAGACGGGCCCTTACAGACTCACTCCGGAACTGCCACGGCATCCCTTCTGCTGTATTCACTGGTCACAGTGGTCACAAGTCAGACCAGATTCAAGAGGGTGAGTGATCAGCCCCACTCCTAGCTGGACAATGGGATGTGCATACAGGAGGGAAGGGACCAATGGCCATGGTGGAGATCGGCCATCACAGTAATTACAGTCACAGCCCGCACTGTACCGATGAAGAGATCCAGGTGAGAGAGAAACTCGCCCAGCATCACAAAACCACCACCAGCAAGTGGCAGAAGGAATGTGCAGACCCAGGTCAATCTGACAGAACATCCTTCGCTGTGCTCTTGCTTCAGCTGAGCAGGATGGAGCCCTGGGAACGGTCCTCGGTTCTGCTCCCAGCCCTGCCTCCGACTCACTGTGTGACGCTGAGTGAGTCCCTTCCCGCCTGGGGGCCTGGGGCTCCTACTCCGTGCAGGATTCTGGGGTTCTGAGGGTCTGGGCTGTGCGCTCTGAGCTGGTGGGTCACCAACTGACTCCTCCCCTCACTTCCTCTTTCCCTTTTCCTCTTAGAGACGCTCTGCTTTCCTCCCCTGGCTGCTCTGTTTACAGGGCTCTCCTCTGCTTTCCTGTAACGGGAACCGGTAAGCAATGCCTTAGGTCTCTCCCTTCCGCAGCCCCCTTGGGTGCCTGGTTTCACTGTCGACTTGGAACTTTACAGAGGTGGAGACCAGCATCCCTTTTTATGCCAGATGGGGGTACATCAGGCTTTGCTGCACTTTGCAAATAATTGGCATGCCACCAGAGTGTGCCAAATGAGAGCTCGTATAAGTGAATCCATACTCTTGTTTTGTGCAAACTGCCAAACTGTAAGCTAGAAGGCCCACCCGCTGAGCTCAGGCATTGCAGCTGGACTCATTCTTCAAGGAATCAGCAGTGATGCAAAAATGGCCTAGTCCCTAGAAGGCAATCGAATCACCTTGGTTGGTTGCATCA
>NW_027530642.1:4459849-4474919 GCF_008692635.1 Crocuta crocuta | reverse complement strand
TCCGTTTTTTTTTTTTTTTTTTTTTTAACCTCACCATTCAATTCTTTGTTTCCATTTTAGGATCTGATTTATCCTCAAAAATATTTAGGGTCCATTTTCCTCTTTTGTCTGTTCTAATTCCTGATACTGCTTTCCCTCCTCTTGGTTTATGAGTCTAGTATTCTATTTTTTCCTGGGAACGCTCTCTTTCAACTTAAGCCTTTGAAATTTCAGCTTGCCCCAGCTCTTTTCAGTTTCAGCTAAAATGTAAGAATGAGAAGCTGTAAGGAGATTAAAGGTCAAAGCCCCTGGCTTCTGACCCATGTCTTCTCCCACCCCTGTGATTTTTCTCAGCTTCCTTCTTCACTGTGGATCTCAGTCTCCCCATTCAGACAGCAAACAGGTTGGAACGTCGGTGGGTATCTTTTTAGCAACGGGAGGTCTGCGCAAACCTAATTTTGTGCAGAAGCAGGAGACAGAAAGCGGTTATGCATGGGGCAGCTCTAGCTGGGTAGGATCCACGACCCCCACCAGTCCCCTGGTTGTGTATGGCTGCATTGAAGAGCTTCTGCTGAAGTGGGATCTCCACCGAGCGGGGCAAACTAGGATGGGCCCCCCAGCTCTCAGGCAGGAGAACTCCTAGCCCTGTAATCCACTGGGCTGTCAGAAGGGCCACATCCACAGACACTGGCTGAGACCCACGCTCACGTATGCTCCAAACAGATCACTGGCCCCAGACACGGCTTCGGCAGGCTCAGGCTTTTCTCGTGGTGCTTCCTCATTTGTTTGAGGTTTTGCATCTTTATTTTCATTTCCTGGTTTCTTCTCACATCCTTCCTCTTCCCGCTCCAAAGAAGTTACTAAAAATTCTAACAGTCTCTACTTCTACATCTTGGCTCCCCTCCCCATTCTCTTGACTGGTGTCCAGAGTCACGGATTTATTATGGAATTCACTAGCTTTTGGTTAAGTTGCATCTCAGTTTGTTCGCCAAGAAAGGGTAGTCAAAAAGGAAGGACTCTGTGGCCACCATAGTAAATTATAGAACTCTGAGAGCATGACTTTTTAGAAATTATTATTATTAAATTACACATTTTAATAGTACTCGTAGTGAGGTGGGGGATGGGTGCATTAGGTGAAGGGGATTACCTTAACAAGCACCAGAAAATGAATAGAATTGTTGAATCACTATATCGTACACCTGAAACTAACATAACACTGTGTGTTAATTCTACTTAAATTAAAAAAAAAAAAGTTGTACTCATAGTGAAAACTCAAACAGAACATTTGAGTAAAAAATGGAAGTAAAAGCCCATGGTCCTACCCCTCCCACCAGCCCTCTCTCCACATTACTAGTCCCTACATTAAACACTGCTGTTTCTGACTGTGTTTCCAAAGTGTACTTATGAAAATAGAACCAGGTTATTTATACAAAAAGGTGATGTACATACTATTTTGTTTCAACCCTTTTCACTCAGAATCAGAGGTTTTTTTCAATCCCATGTATTGATCTCATTCTTTTGAACCACAGAATAAAACCCATTATATCGTCATACTAATTTTTTTTTTTCGTCACACTAATTTTTTAATCTACACATCTCCTTCTGGATACATATTTGTGTTAAGTAGATACCACACACAATGATTTTGTTTCTACAAATGAGGCTCCATTAACATTGTTATACGATGAGCCTTTTTACTTTATATTTTTTTCTGTTTGTTTTTTGTTTTTTTACTTTATATTTTGGATATTGCTCCATATCAGCTAGTACAGGGCTCCCTTTTTTTTTTTTTTAATAACGGATTCTATTTTTTAGAGCAGTTTTAGGTTCACGGCAAATTGAGAGGAAGGTACACCCCCTGTCCCACACAGATATATACCAGAGAGGGACATTCGTTACAGCTGAGGAACCTACACTGACAGATCATAATGGACCAATTCCAGAGTTCATGTTAGGGTTCCCCCATGGTGTTGCACATTCTAAAGATTTTGACAAATGTACCACTATTGTCATATCACGCGGAGTATTTTCACTGCCCCAAAAATCTTTGTGCCTTGCCTCTCCACTCCTCCCTCCCCACTAACCTCTGACGACCACTGGTCTTTGACTATCCCTGTAAGTTTGCCTCTTCCTGAATATCGTAGAGTTGGAGTCATTCAGTACGGGTAGCCTTTTCAGATGGGCTTCTTTCACTTAGTAATATGCATTGATGTTTCGTTCATATCTTTTCATAGCTTAATAGCTCATTTCTTTTTAGCGCAGAATAAGATTTCCATCGTCTGGATGTACCACAGTTTATTTATCCATTCACTTCCTGTAGGACCTCTTGCTCACTTCCAAGTTGGCAATTATGAATAAAGCTGCTACAAATACCTGTGTTTGCATAATAACCCATGCATATCAATACATTCATTGATTTAGCCTTATTTCCAGTGTTTGGTTTTTTACCATGCCAATTCATATTACGCTCAACAAAATTTTGGTTTCTAATTATGCTAAACTGCAGCGAACATCCTTTCTGTATATACTTGACAGATCTGTGTGTTTGAGACACTGTGTAACTGTATGATCTATAATAGCAGCGTCTCCCTGAGTCTTGTTCCAACCCTGAGTTTTTGTAAAGCATTCCATTTTGCCAGCGTGGTAGATAAGAAAATTTTCTCGTCGTTTCTGGGTTTTGCATGCAGATCCAGTCACTTCCTTCCAGGATTTAGGGCCCAGATGACCACCCCATATGTTCCCACAGCTTGCCATGTGTCCCTCCCCCATGTCAGCCTGAACTCTCCGCTTGCTGAGGTCTGTCTTGTATTTTCTCCCAGCAATAACCACAGTCCCTATAGGGGAGCAGCCATTTGCTGGCAACGGTCAGGCCCACGGTCACACGCACATTTGTGCATTTGATTCACCGCCAGGCTGGGGGCTGATAGGAAAAGAGTCAAAATCTGCTTCACAAATGAGGAAACAATGATCCGGTACCAAGCAAAGAGCCATGGGGGCAGCACCACGTCACTCCTTTCTTATCTTAAGAAATTTCTTCCTTATCCCTCCCCTTTGGCACAGGGCTGTGGCTGGGCACACCTCTGTGGAATAGCCTCGTGTATCCACTGTGGGCTTCTTTTCCAGACTGTAGCTTTCTGTGACTGTCCCACCCCCTTCCATGATACCCGTAAGCCTCATCTCCTTATCCCAGCATTCAGGGGCTTTTGAAATATATAGTGCAAATCACACCTTACTGTTCCCTTACGCATGGACCAGGTTGCATAGCTCTCCTAGCATAGGTGCTCTGCTCAAGCGTAGTTTAAAGCTACACTTTAACGCCTGTTCACAGGGCTTCTTCTCCGCGGCATTCCCTTCTTCCCCACCTGACTACCAAAGCCAAGTCTGTCTTTCACGCCCGGCTCATGGCCGCCAACCAATTGAAACTCTTTGATTTCTCTTCATCTTCCCTCACCTAACTAACAAGACCAGGCTTCTGCTAATGCTGATCTCTTTTTAATACCTCTTTTATAGCCTTTGTCACACACTGTGTCATATAATTATCCTTCTTATCTTCGCAACATTACAATAAATCTTTGCGAGGCAGCTCTGTGTTTAACTGCTAACTCTGCCCCACCTAGGGCTTTCAGCAGGACCTGGGAGGAGCAGCTAGGATGCCCAAAGCTATCATACATATGATTTTAACATTAAAAAAAAAACCCTGAAATAATTTTATATAATCTGGTCCACAATTTGCTTACTGATAAAGCACGGAGAACTTCCTGAGTCCCCACATTTAGGTCTACCTCATCCTTTTTAATAATCACACATCACGATTATTGGTTTCTTCTGTTTACTTAACCATTTCCTGTTTCTGAACAACTAGTTTTGTTTTACTCTACATTACAAACAAAATTGAAACCAGATCTTTACGTGTACATCTGACATGTAAGGAACACATTTCAAGCAAGGGAATTGTAGATAAAAGGACATGTACATTTTACTTTCTAATGAATTCTACCAAATTACTCTCCAAACAGCTCTGCTAATTTATTTTCTTTTTATTACTCTAATTAGCCTCTTGGCTAAAGGCCCTTTGTGATCTGATGCACACCCACTTCTTTGGAATTTGTCCCTAGGTCTCCTCCGCAGTCTTTACCTGGGGAGACAGGGGACTGAATTGGTGCTTTGCCAACAAAGCTACGTCCCTAGCCCTATCACAGGATTCATTCCACTTGGAAGTCAAGTTTGTGTACCAACCTCCCTTACTAGCCTCGGAGTTTCTTAAAGGCAAGGACTTTTTTTCATTTGTTCATTTTGTAATATTCCTCTGCCCCGTACTTTAAGAATATCTAGGNTGTGTGTGTGTGTGTGTGTGTGTGTGTGTGTGTGTTGAGGGTGGGGGCCAGAGCAGGAGGAGGGGAGAAGGGAAAGAGGTGGAATGGAGGAGCTCTGAGAGTAACAGGGGACATGGGCAAAGCCCAGAGGCTCATGGCCAATGACTTCCTGCTTCTGACATTCTCCCTTTTGTTTTAGAAAGAGGGCCCAGGATTCTTGATCCCAAATCTTGGCCATTTGGCCTTTTTCCCATAAGTGATTGGGACCTGCTGCCTCTTTGCCCCAGAAGTCTGTTAAAACTCAGCTGTAAGACCCCAACAGTCAGGGCGCTTCTTCTGCACAGCCTGAACGCGCAGTCCTTGTGCTGACTGGACATTTGCATTCGAGTCCTGAGTTAGCGGTTCGAGGGAAGTTTCCCATCCGACAGAGCTGGATCTGAAGCCCCTCTGCTCCTTTTGCCTACTGTGTTGCTGCCTGGGCCAGGCTGTAAAGTTAAGCCTCCATTTTCTCACCAGCAAAATGGAAATAACTGTGTCTACCTCGTAACATCTCACAGAAATGAGAATGAAAAGAGGAAAGCATATGCGGTAGGTGCTACACTCAGTTCCTGGTGTCTAATACACACGTAATTAACAGGAACTATGCCTGTTGTCTTTCAGACCCCCTGACAACCCCTTGACTTTGATGCCATCAGTTGATTCAACCTTCTCACTTGACAGATTGAGGACCAGACGCAGGGAGGGGAGGTCACACGGAAATGCGAGGGCCACGACAGGGCTCTCCTTCCTCTAGGCTCAGAGCATATTCACTGCCCCACGATGGTTAGCCCAGGTGGGGCATCTGGACCTCCTGTCCTTGACTCAGTGAGATCTTTCCCTCAGCGTCCCCCAGAACAAGGCATTGCTTTGGAGAGAAGTCAGCCCTGTTTCCTTTCCTTTCCTTCCAGACCCTGAGCGGACCGAAGACAATTTTCTTCCTTTGCCCTTCCTCCCCAGTCACGTCCAGCCTTATCTTCTCCATTGTTCCCCCTTCGGCCCTGCTTCAAGCCCTCATGTGCTTCAGCTGATACTGCTTGATCCCCACAATCATTTGACTTCTTTCCTGCAGGGCCCACCGCACCTTGTACATTTCCGTTTCTTAGGCTCAAACGCTGGGAAGTTTGCACTTAGCAGCAATTCAGTTCAAGAGGCTGCATATACAACCTCTTCCCTGCAGTAGGTTTCCTGAACGCCACAGCTCACAGAACTTTTCATGGCTTCTCTGTGTTTAATACCGGTAATTAATTTAGTGCTTAAAATGCGCCGGGTTAGTTTTAACCACTTTGGAGATATTAAGTCATTTGTTCCTCTTAACAACCCCATGAGACTGTGAGGTACTATCATCAACAGCTCAGATGAAGTAATTGAGACACAAGAAGATTAAGTACCTTGCTCAGGGTTTTACTGCTGCAAATCGGAGGGAGCAGGGCTTCAATCCAAGCAGTTAGCTCCAGACCTGCTCCAGAGAACCTCAGCAGATCAGGCCGTGCCTGGGTCATTGCCTGAAGCCACACTCTGACTTTGCTTCACCCCCTCCATGGCTGGTTTCTCTTCCTCCCTCCATCAATCACTTACACACAAACCCTCATCTCCGTAGTGATGCTAGGAAATCCAGACTAAGACATTTCCCCAAAATCCATCTCAGAGGTTATACCACTATTCGTAGCTTGATGTATACAAAAGATTCTGTTTCCCTGTTGGATTGATTTATTTATTCGTTTAAAAGATAGCCCTTGGGGAAATGAGTAAAATGTCCTGAAATTAAAGCTGTACTGGAAAATAGAGGATGATGATGACGATGATGATAAACACTTCTTTTAGAAACTCTGTGGTTTGTTCCTTGAATGCATTATCTCGTTTAACCATCAAGGGAGCCTCTGGCAGAACTGCTATTCAGGGAACACTTCCGGTGTAATGACAGCTACCGGCAGACACGTCACCCCAAATCTCTTTATCTCCTAATCACTATGTTATCCTAACTTCCATTTTGATGTCCAGTCAAAACCTCAAGTTCAATATGGCCATAGCTGGACCCATCACCCCTGCCTGTCCTACTGACACTCAGGCCACTGGTCCCCTCATCCAGTCCCTGATGGGTGATAGCCCTGACTCCTTTGACTCAGCTCCCCAACCCGCACCCAATCCGAGTAGTGCTGATCTGTTCTAACGTCATGTCTCTTGCTTCTCTCCCTTCCTTTCCAAACCCAGTTTTTCATACATTTTTCCTATTCCCTCAACAACCATCCCAAGGATTTTATCCTCATTTTACAAAGAACCAGCCTGAGGCCCAGAGGGCTTAAGCACATTGCCTGAAGCACTCAGCTGGTTAAGGACAGAATCACTCTTGGAAATCAGATTCATCTCTTCCCAAACCTATGCTTTTCCTATCACATCAACAGGTCTCATTAGCCCCAGTCTGGGGCTGAGATCCCTTTTAGGGGAAATAAAAAAAATTATTTTAAGTCCTTCAGTAATACCATGTTAAAAACAGAGTACTGCTTAGGAGTGGCTCCCTTTTCAGTTTTCTTTCCATCTTTTAAATTAGATGGAGAAAGTCCTCTCTGGTCCTAGAACACCATTAATATCTCCCCAACACTTGCTAATCTTCCTTTTCAATAAAAAGAGAGCAAGCCCAGGGCTCAGAACCTTGGCAGGCAACAAAATCTAGCTAGAATTCATTAACATTGTTTTGTTTTCATGGTTACCTTCTATTTATGGCAGACGACACGGGTTTTCCACGTGAGTAATGGCAGTAATACAACATTTTATTTAAAAGCAAATGTATTTGAGTTTTGGAAGTAAGTCACTGTCAAAAAAGTATTTAGAAAATAATGGTTCACCTGCTACTCAGGATAGCGGGAAGCACAATGGTGAAATATGGGGGTGAGGGGATGGAAACCAGAGCCACGCTGGTTTGTGGGGGTAGTGACAGGTGTTGCTTGCCAGCCCCTCCCTGACCTCAGAGCCAAGAACTCAACTCCTCGATGACCCTCCATGTGCCTCCTTCCCACACCAGGCTTGCTCCGTTTAGAATAGAGGGGCCTTAGGTGCTACCTACTCCATCTTCCCGTATCATGGATGAATATTGAGGCTCGAAGAAAGAAGGTGGCTTGATTAAGGTTATTTATAGCAGGATAAGTGTTGTGGGACGGGAGCGTGGGCCTCCCGATCCCCCATCCGTGTGCCTTCCTCTGTACCCAACCGCTTCTACCACACGGAAGCATTCAGCGTCACACACTGTTCATTCCCGCATCTGCAGGAGACTGCAAGCAGTGGCACTCAGATTCAGCAAAAGAATTAAACCCTATGCCCCAATGCATCCTTCACATTGTATGTAGCAGCTAAGCCTCCCTCTTAAATCTCTAGGAGGGTAATAGCTATGTACCATTCTTGGGAGAATTGATAGGGAGAGTCACTGAGTTTTCTGTAGGGTTTAATTCTCTTACAAAGCCCGAACTGGAAAAAAAAAAAAAAAAGCCATTAGTGGTTAGCTTCTTTGAATAACTGATTGTCTTCAGGCCAGCGAGTCCTTCATAGGACCAACTGAGGTCTCTCCTGCTTTAATTTAAGCCAGCTCCCTTTGTTCAGTCCCCCTGAGAGGCGGAGAATTTATTAGCATGTCTCTCATAAAACTCCAGCATAGCAGGAAATTAAATTCATCTGGTCTAATCAGCTGTTCTGAAAGGTTTGCTCGTTGCTCTGCTTACCCTGCAGTTGCCAAGGTGACTGCAAATTGATTATTTGAGGACTTGTTCTAGGATCATTCCAGGTATTGATGCTACATGTAGACATCAACAACCCCAAGTATGAATAGAAGGGCCATGACCGTAAAGGAGACTCCAGCCCCTAGAGAACAAAGGATATTTGAGCTGAAGGGATGGCTCAGAATTCCAAGGGATTCCCCCAAAAGCATCGAGGACAGTCTTGGGGAAGAGGGAGGAGACTTGATCTGAGTGGCCTCAAGGGGGCAGACTTAAAATCCACAGGCAGGAGCTGTAAGAATCGAGTCACTATCTGGACAGGCAGAAGCAGTGGCAGAGGGACCTGGTGACCTTGCTCTCACTAGAGCCGTCTGAGACTTCTGGTGGATTCATCGTGTAAGGAGCTGACCAGACCATAGGCTGCTTCATTCAAACAAACACCACGAACATTCCAGCCAGCTCTATAACTCAGTGGTAATGGGAATTTTCTGTCGTTTCTCTTTCCGAGGAACCAAGTTTTTGTTCCTGCTTTCATTCTTTTTCACAGCAATTCAAATGAAAAAACAAGTGACTCAGTATCCCCACTCAAAGTGTCCTTTCACACGTAGGATCTGATAAGATAAATGTGAGTTCTACATGGACATTTTGTTTCAAAAATAAGCTAAGGAATGGTAGGAGTGATCTCTTTTCCACGGGAGCGCGCTAAACACTTGACACGCATTTACTCTCCTTTAATGTAAATGTAATGGAATGATGCTACACAGAGATAATATTACAGACAGACATTCAAGATCCTTATTTCGAAAGAAAGCTTCTGATGTTTCTCTGCTCAGTGGATGATAAAGAGGGAAGGAATCTCATCTAAGCCAAGAACGGGATAAGATTTTCCTAAACTGTCCAGCTAATGGTGTGAGGACATTCCCTGGCACCACACAACCTTACTCCTATTCAAATATTTGTTCAGTAAATCAAAATATGCTGCTTTTCTGTTTGGCAGGCAGGAAATGACAAATTGGTGTCTTAAGGGATTGACAAAATATGTAATTAGGCACTATCAGTCACTATTAAAAGAGCCCACTTTTTCTTACCTCAGATAAAGGTGCATTTAGTGTACTAAGAACTTCCCAGATCAGCGGAGGCATTAAGTGTCAAGTTCACAAGCCCCGTATGCAGGGCCGATCAAAGTCCTCTGCTGAGAAATTAGTGGCAGCACTGGGCAGTGCTTGGTGCCTTCCCGGGGACACTTCATACTTCTGCACTTTACCTTCTTTATTTGCAAACTGGAGAAGGTGAGGGGAAATGAACGAAATGATCTGTTACCCTCTTTCCCAATCTAACTCACTCCTGTAGTTCTGAAAGGAGGTCAGGAGGAGACTCTTGGTGTGAAGACAGCATCTTGAAATTCCTACTGTCTTGATGATGCAGCAGAAAGAAAAAGAGAAGGGAGGGGAGGGAGGAAGAGGGGCAAGGAGGGAGCAGGAAAAGGAGAGAAGGGGGTGGGGGCAGAGAGGGAGGGGAGGAGAGATTGTCCATTTGGGAAAATTGATGGGAAAAGGCTGGAAGCTCCTCGCTGACAAACAGGCTTGCCTTCTTGATTTAGTGTTTGTGGGCTTTTTAAAAGGTGTTTCCCCAAATATTCAAAGTTAAACTTTTAAGTGACTCATGTGTCTATCTCCAGGATCAAATCGTGTGTGTTTGTCCGAAAAGGGCTTTCTTTGTTCTTTTGTCGTTGTTGTTATTATGGGAAGGCTAAACAATATGCTTATTTATTCCATAGCTTTACAAACAGGAAGGAGGTTTTAAATGGCTTAGTTCCACAATTTGGGCTAGATGTATATTTAAAGAAAGTGTGTTGCATAACAGACACAGCCTCTTCCTAAAATGCATTATACCAGAGCCAATTTTGGAAAACACAAATATGGGGTGGGTATATTTTGAAAACTATGGGAACATAATAGATCTTTAATTAATATTTGTGTCTTTTATGGGAAATATTTGCTTTTTAAGGCATCCATCTTGCAAAAACAATTTCTGGCTAGTAAAGGAAGCCAAAGGGGGCATGCAGGTTACAGTTCGTTTCTCAGCTTTTACTTCTACAGGAAACACCCAAGTTACATTTGTCCTAAGTATTTGATAGTTCAATTAGAGGAAACGAACAACACATTCTAAACCACTAAGTGATTTGTATATATTTCATTTATAACCCGTATTTGTGCGGCATATACATGTCCTAAAGCACTTACACATTTATCATTATATGCTCAGTTCGCACTCAGCCCAACAAAAGTGACTTCATTTCCCACTTAGAGATGGAAGAAATTAGCCTCCGTCTTTTTGACTTGTCTAAGCAAAGTGAGCTAGAAAGCGCCACAACGGGGCTTCTGGAATCTGAGTGTTCCAGTTCTGGTTATAACCCCTCTTGCCCAGCCTCCATTCCTCTCCGAGTGTAACCTGACAGTGCATCGGAAGGATTAAAGGACGAGTTCCAGGGTTAGAGTCAAGAAGACCTGGATTCACCTCCTGCCTCTGGCATTGCCTGGCCCTGTGCCCCTGGGCAAGCTCTTTTCTTCTTTGAGCCCCATTTGTGAATTAAGCTAAAAATAGTACTCTCCCCACCATGGGACTGTGGGAAGGATTAAATGGAATAATGCATGAAAAGTACACAGCAGAATGTTCCCTAAATGTTAGCCATTGTTATGTTATTATGTAATCTACAAAGTATGTTTGGTTACACTGCATGAAGTGTTTTCAGTCTTTCAAAGACGCTACTAAGACATGTGAAATCAAACCCTGAAAATTAATTTCCTTTTAACAGTAAAGTCATATGCCAGATGCAAAGGATAATATGTCCTGGACAAAGATCCTAGTCTGAAGACGTGGTCTGACTTGTTTTGTTTGTTTGTTTGTTTGTTTTGTTTTTTAAAGGAGAAATTATGTTTCCTGTGTTTTCAAAACTTTCTTAATGTTAACACACTCGAAGTGTCTGATCTAGATGAAATTGTCACTTCTAAAGTCAGAAACCGTGGAATAGTGGCAATTTCATATGGCTCAACCCTACAGATCAATAAACTGCCCAGCAGATGAGAGGATTTTTCTAGTTGCAATGGAATTGCTGAAGTTGAGGTTGAAAAGAAAATTATTCCAGGTTGAGCTCCTCTCCCTCCAGATAACAAGGGAGTGATGTCACATTTCCAAGAATTCCAAATTTAAGTGCGCAAACTTCTTCTCCCGGCCGCAAACACACACACACACACACACACACACAAGGGCATACCCCAGCTCCGGCTCCGAATGAAATCCAAAGGGCGACATTATGTCTCAATGCCTGCAAATTCCCAAGGAGGGCACCAAAAGTACTTGACAGTGAGTGTGCTGAGGAAATCAGGCAGCTGTTGAAGTCACCTCCTGTGGTCCTGCCAAATGTTTGAAAGGGAATGTGCCCTGAGCGTGTGTGTGTGCGTGCGTGTGCGTGTGTGTGTGCGTGTGTGTGTGTGTGTGTCGCGGGGAGAGGGTGCAAGAGCGAGGGGTCTGGAGTCCCTGGATGCGGACGCCCGCGTCTGTGGCGCTCTCCAAGTGAGCGTTCTGTGGTGTTTACTTCTTCCTGTGTGTGTGCCCGTGCCTTTGTGCCTCTGGGTGCTTCTGTGTCTGTTTCTTGGCTGCGTCTCTGTTGGACAGGGGTGACTGTGTGCCTGTGGGTTTCTGTGCGCGCGCGGGCGCGAGTGTGCCTGTGGGTGCGCTGGACGGGTGTGTCTCCGTGTCAGTGGCTGTGGTTCCGTATAAGCCTGAGCATGTCTGTCGGGGTGCATGTGTGCCTGTCGGTGCGTGTCCGGGTGGGCACTGTCGTCTCTGTTTCCGAATGTTNAGCCCCGGGAAGGGGCGGGAGAGGGGAGGGCGGGCGGGGCGGGGACGGGGCCTCGCCCCTTTGGGGCTGCCCGCCAGCCATTGGCGGAAAGTTGTCGCACGTCACCGCGAGGGCAGTTCCCTAAAGTCCTGTGCACATAACGGGCAGCGCGCAATCCCGGGCGGCTTCACCAGCGCGCAGGCTGGGTCCGACGCGCACGGGGAGCCCAGAGCAACCCACCAGCTGAGTGCAGGACGCGTCCCCGGCACAGCCACCCCACGGCCGCTGAATGAGGCTTCCGGGCGTCGGCTCGCTGCCCGCGGCGCCGCGCAGGAGGTCCGCCCGCTGAGGCGCGGCCGGTGCGCCGGCAGCCAGTGCACTCACCTGCCAGCCTGAGCGCCATGGGGCAGCCCGGGAACCGCAGCCTCTTCTTGCTGGCGCCCAACGGAAGCCACGCGCCGGACCAGGACGGCTCGCAGGAACGAGACGAGGCGTGGGTGGTGGGCATGGGCATCGTCATGTCGCTCATCGTCCTGGCTATCGTGTTTGGAAACGTTTTGGTCATCACGGCCATCGCCAAATTCGAGCGGCTGCAGACGGTCACCAACTACTTCATCACCTCCCTGGCCTGTGCTGACCTGGTCATGGGCCTGGCGGTGGTGCCTTTTGGGGCCAGCCACATCATCATGAAAATGTGGACCTTTGGCAACTTCTGGTGTGAGTTTTGGACTTCCATTGACGTGCTGTGCGTCACGGCCAGCATTGAGACCCTGTGCGTGATCGCAGTGGATCGCTACTTTGCCATCACGTCGCCCTTCAAGTACCAGAGCCTGCTGACCAAGAATAAGGCCCGGGTGGTCATTTTGATGGTGTGGATCGTGTCGGGCCTGACCTCCTTCTTGCCCATCCAGATGCACTGGTACCGGGCCACCCACCAGGAAGCCATCAACTGCTATGCCAAGGAGACCTGCTGTGACTTCTTCACGAACCAAGCTTATGCCATTGCCTCCTCCATTGTGTCCTTCTACTTACCCCTGGTGGTCATGGTCTTCGTCTACTCCAGGGTCTTCCAGGTGGCCCAACGGCAGCTCCAGAAGATCGACAAATCGGAAGGCCGCTTCCACGCCCAAAACCTCAGCCAAGTGGAGCAGGATGGGCGGAGTGGGCACGGACATCGCAGGGCCTCCAAGTTCTGCTTGAAGGAACACAAAGCCCTCAAAACTTTGGGCATCATCATGGGCACTTTCACCCTGTGCTGGCTGCCGTTCTTCATCGTCAACATAGTGCACGTGATCCAGGATAACCTCATCCCTAAGGAAGTTTACATCCTCCTCAACTGGGTGGGCTATGTCAACTCTGCCTTCAATCCCCTTATCTATTGCCGGAGCCCAGACTTCAGGATTGCCTTCCAGGAGCTCCTGTGCCTGCGCAGGTCTTCTCTGAAGGCCTATGGGAATGGCTACTCCAACAACAGTAACAGCAGAACGGACTATGTTGGGGAACAGAGCGGAGGTCCCCTGGGGCAGGAGAAAGACAGCGAAGTGCTGTGTGAGGACCCCCCAGGCACGGAAGACCTTGTGAACCCTCAAGGTACTGTGCCTAACGATAGCATTGATTCACAAGGGAGGAATGGTAGCACAAAGGACTCACTGCTGTAATGTGGGTTTTTCTACTTTTTATGAACCCCTCCCCCCAACAAAACACTAAATAGACTATTTAACTTGAGTGTAATAAACTTAGAATAAAACTGTATAGAGATGTGCAGGAGGAAGGACAGCCTTCTGCTTTTTTTTTTTTTTTAATTTTTTAAGCTGTAAAAAAAAAGAGAGAAAACATATTCGAGCGATTGTTTCTTGTACAGTTCAGTTCCCTTTTGCATGGAACGTGTAAGTTTGTGTCTGAAGGGCTTCAGTCCCAGAGGACCTGGGGCTGCTCTATTTTGATGACTTTTCCGTGGATCTACCTCATTGGCCAAGTATTAGGGGTAATATATATTGCTGCTAGTAATGTGTATCCGAAGGAATCCTTCCTTCCTGCACCCTTTTGCACTGGAGGACCTTGAGTATCTCAGACCTTTCAGCTGTGAACACGGACTCTCCCTCCCACCCCCGCTCCTCTTATTTGCTCAAACAGGGTGTCGTAGGCAGGGATTTGAGGGGCAGCTTCGGTTGTTTTCCTGAGCAAAGTCTAAAGTTTACAGTAAATAAATTGTTTGACCGTGACTTCATTGCACCTGTTTCTCTAAAACCCCTTGACTGGAGTGTGGTCGCCTCCCCCACTGGAAACCGCAGGTAACTCTTTGTATTAACTGCCCAGGGACTTAATATGGAATGATATGAGAATGCCCTGCACTGATTGCTTAACCCTTTCGTTTGCCTTTGAGTCTGCCGCCGCGAACCTGTAGCCTTCATAATCCAGCTCCTCAAAGCAGTTCTGCCTGCTGACAGCATAGCTCGTCTCGCTAGTCCTACGGTGATTATTCTGTGTTGTTACATGAGAAACACTGACTCACAGAAACAGAGTTACAGACATGTTTGGTCCCTCCAGGCGCCCTCACCACCCACTTGCTAGTTCTGATAGCAGCTTATGTTATATATTCGCTGCAATTCATAGTGGAGATCTTTGTACTCCACCAGGGTTCGGCATTTGAAAGATAAAGAAAGGAGTTCTTATGAAAAAGCTACTTGAACACAGCCGTGTATTCCAGAGCAAAGTGAGAGGGTATTGGTCGTAGGGAGAAAACTGGAAAACACTTAACCGATGAATACCTCATGACCCGGGAAACAGGATTTTAACCCCTTCTCCTTTTCTACTTCTGTCTCTTTGCCCCTCCTCTCCCTTTGGCCCCCCCTCGCTTCAGTATAAAGCAAGATTTCTCAGCCTTGGCACTACTAACATTTGGGGCCAGGTAGTTCTCAGTGGTGGGGGCCATCCGCTGCATTGTCAGCCATTCAACAGCCTCCCCGGCTTCTACCCATTAGATGCCAGGAGCACCTTCTGAATTGTGACTACCAAAAATGTCTCCGGAACTCTGCCAAATAGTCCTTGGTTGGGGTTAGATCACCCCAGGTTGAGATCTGCAGATATCAGCTTCACAAATCTAAATAGATTTTTAGATTCTGTCTAATGCAATTGCTTGATTTTGCAAAGCATCCAAGAGGGATTTTCCGTGGGTCACCCAGTTAGTAACAGACCCG
>NW_027530642.1:4389988-4459608 GCF_008692635.1 Crocuta crocuta | reverse complement strand
CCCAATTGACCTTCCAGCTGCCCTGACAATGACTGTATTTGCAGGGAGGTGCATTGTTTGTTTGGTCAGGTTTATCAATGAAGGCGAGGTCCGTGAGTCTACTACTGCCTTTTTGTGGAGAGATTCTAATACCCTTAAGAGGCACATGAGGGAAAATCACAAAAGTAAACACATTTTTTCTCCCACCCCCTTTCTATTTTTGCTCGTGTGTCTGAGCCAGAGCTTGGCTCAGGTTTGACGGAGTGGACCGTCCTCCTTGGCAACGCCAGCCTGGAGAGGATCAGGCTGCAGGTTCATTGCCATTTTACCCGCTCATGAAGCTGACTCCACTTCTCCCTTCCCTTCTGTCCCAGCCAAGATCCCCAACCAGAAAAGCATTGGCTTCCTCTGCTTCCTGTCAGCTCAGTGATGGGTGTCTGGGTACACACTCAGCTCTCGGGAGAAAGCTAGGTGCCCATGGTTTTGGAATGTGCCATGGTGAGTTGGAGACTGTGTGCCCTTCGGCACTTGCACTTCCCCAAGGGCTTTCATGCCTGTTATCACATTCTCTTCCTGCTCTGGGCTCCACACCCAGAGGGGTAGGCAGCTTCTCCAGCTAATCTTCACCCTCCCGGTTGCCTCACGGGATCTTGGACTTGAAAGAATCCATAGAAAGCACTTGACATCCAAAGAGATGAAAAACCTGGGAGGGGGGATCACCTGCCCAAGGTAAGCCGCCAAGATTGTCAGAGACGGGGCTACAGCCGGGGAGCCCAGCTGTCACCTGCTATGCGACGAACTGATGTGTTCTCTCCCCTGCATGGTCATTGACTTCTATGCTTACACTCCATTTTGGAAGCTTTTCCCTGGGTCTGTCCCCTAACAAATTCATTTCAGTGGATGTTCTTCCTGCTTTCGGGTCCTTAGCACAAAAATCGGCCAATGACCGCATAATCTGCGGGAGGGACAAGAGGAAGAATTGTTCTTTTCCTCAGCAAGAGTCCACTAGGGCATCCTCAGCATTTAGGGGGAAGATCCAAGGCTCCTTAATCCACCAGGAATTTCAAGCCACTCCAGGTAGAAATTTCAGGTAGAAAAAAAAATGTTGTAAACTTTTCTGTCACTGTTGTGAGTCCCGTGGACAATAAACGTTATTAACAACAACAAAAATGTTGTATATATATTCTTTTGGTTACAGAAGCATCTAATGTGATTTCTGTTAAAATTCAAGTACAAGGGAGTTTAGCCATATCTGTGTTCCTTCAGGAATCTTTTAAATACAAGCGCTTTGGTCAGTGTTAACGGCCTTGACAAGCAAGGGCATTTTAGGCATGTCTCGATCCCTTGCTTTCAGTCTCCTTTCGGTTTGCTTTTTTTGGTGGGGAGGTAGGCGTCTGTCAGTGTCCCTCTGTCCCTGTTGCTGACAGGTTGGTTACATAAGGTTTGTGTTGGATTCATCATCATAAAGTTTTCTTTGCCTGGACAGCAAGTTCTCAGAATCTGTCAGATGAGAACCTTATCCTGAGACGTAAGCTGACAGGTGTGCAAAGTGGCAAGCCAGGGTGGGCCTTCCCGCTGAGGTTACTGGGGGAAGAGGGAACTTGAAAGTATAGAAAGTGTTGTTACGCGATGCTTGGACTATTTCTGAAGAGGGTGGCTCCGTCGGGTAAGCGTCCCGCTTTGGCTCAGGTAGTCATCTTACAGTTCGTTAGTTCGAGCCCCGCATTGGGCTCTATGCTGACAGCTCAGAGCCTGGAGCCTGCTTCGGATTCTGTGTCTCCCTCCACTTCTGCCCTTCCCTGGCTCAGGCTCTATCTCTCTATCTCCAGGCTAGAATCAGTCAGGGGTATTTATGGGGCACCTACTGTGTGCAGTGTGAGAAGAGTATAGATGTCAGTCCCTATCTTGTGTAGCATAAGGTGAATAATACTAAACAGATCTCTTTTAGTATCTCACTGAATGATACAAACAGTGCTAGACACCTTTCCAGGCATTATGTCATCCTATCAGCCCATGATGTAGGCAACATAATTGTTCTGTCTTAAGAAATGAAACAACTGAGGCTTGGAGAGATTAAGTAACTTCCCAAAACCGCACAAACTGGCCAGCTGCAGGGTCAGGACTGGAACCCAGGCCCCTGTGAGTCCAAACCCACACGGACCAGGAAGCGGCACAGAGCAGCTCACAGCCCGTGCCCGAATGAGTATAACACTGGAAACGCAATACCTCTCGGAGAGAAGAGGGAGGCTGCTGTGGGCTGGGCCAGGGAGGAATGTGCCCTTCGAAGCATGTGACTGCAGGGTTGCTGGCGACTGAGACAGGAAGCCAATCACCCAAGTGTCTAGTTTGTTTCTCGGAATCTCTGCTTTGTCTTTTCATCGGAGAGTCAGGCCCAGTTGAAAAACAGAAACCAAAAGCCATCTGAAACTTTAAAACAAGTACAGGGGAGAGCAGATGCACAGCCCGCCTCATATCCTGGCGGATTCATTTTTGGTTGCGAAGTTGGAAGTTCGCATTTCGACGGGGCAGCTGGGCCTCATGGGAAGTGCGGCGGCCGAGGGGGCCCTGCAGGTGCGCTGCTCCTCGGGGACCAGCATTCTCGGGCGAGGGGAGATCGTCTTCTGATGGCAGAGAGCCAGGATGGTGAATGAGACGTGGGGTGGCAGACCTTTCACGGACAACGTAACGTCCACTAAACTCAGCCCTGTGCTAATCCCTCCTTCTCTGACAATGCAAATATCATATGAAGGAGGCATTTTTGAAATACCTGAGAGAACAAACTTCCCAAGGGCTTGAGAAACACTGGTGTCTTGTGAATAATAGGGGGCAGGGTGAGGCGAAAAGAAGGCTGCCCTGGGATTTGTGCAGCTGGGTTTCAGGTCTCAACTCTGTCCCTCTCTCTGTCTCTCTCTCTCTCCCAATCTCATTCTGTCTCTCACGTTGGGTCAGGCAGTTTTCCTCAGTGGACCTCAGTTTACACATCTGCAAAATAATGAGGCCAGTGCAGGTGATCTTGAAGCTGTGCTCCAGTAGGAGTTTATATAGCCACTGATTTAGAAGCTGATTAGAGACAGTAGTTTATATTTCTAATTGGAGTTGATGACATTTGTCCTGTAAATAATGGTTGCCTATCCTGGGGGTGATCAGCTGGTGGAAGAGAACGTTGTGAAGACCGATTTGATGCATGACAACTGCCTTCAAATATTTAAGGACCATCTGGGGAAAAGGAGGGTATCAATTTTATATGAACACCGGGAGGCGAGCTGAGGCTTAGAGGAAGGTAGATTCCCTGCACAGATGAAAAAAGACTTTTGAAATAGTTTGTCTATCCGAATAGTGAGCCTCCTGTCATTGGAAGCATTCAAGAGAAGCCCAAATAAAGCTCTGTGTGGGATGAAGCACACAGGGTTCCCGTGCCAAGCAGGAGCTGGACAAAGCTCCTTCCCAATCTGTGCCTCTATGTCCTTGAAAACAACAGACCTGAATGTTCTTAAAGCGTATTCAGGCCATTCCCTAATTCCAGCTGGCCTTCTCCCCAATTCCTCTGGATTTCGGAGGTTTCACTGCATTCCTAAACAGGAAACCTCCGGGGGAAATCAGGATCTCAACAGTCCTTGGCCATGGAGGGAAATCCAGAAATAGAGGAATAAGGTTAAGCAGTTTTCCAAACTATTAGACCTTTTCATCAGCTGCTCTTCCCATGCCTTTTGCAAATGACCTACTAACTCCCAGAGAGAGAATAATGAGAGCCGCAAAGTCCTCTCTGCAAAGGCAATTACATACTTCTCCACCCTCAGAATCCGTACACTTCCTGTGGTTTTTCCGTCACCCTCACAGGGCGGGAAGGAAGGGAGGCAGGTCCCTGGAAAGCACGGAGCACTTCAAAGCCCCTCTGGTCCAAAAGCCTGGAGACCTGGGGTCCCCTCCCAGCCCAGCCACGAACCAGCTGGGCAAGCTCGGGCAGCTCGCTTTCCTTCTCTTGATCGGTTTTCATCGTCTCTAATGAGAGATAGCTTGGTCTCCGTGAGTCTGGTGTTTCCTTTCTCCAGAATTCAGTAAGATTTCAGGAAGTGTTCAATGCTGCACATCTGGTTGCCGTGATTTTATTTTAAAAGCACATTTTTTTCTCATTAAAAAGGTAACAGATGTTCTTTGTAGGACATTTAAAAATATAGGAAAGCACAAAATGAGATCAATCACACGTAACATTATCACCTAGAGATAGCCATTGTTAAACATGATATAGATGCTTCCAATCTTTGTCCTACGTATGGTTATGTAATGTGTATAAATATATATTTGTTTATTTAAAAAAAATTTTTAATGTTTATTTTTGAGACAGAGAAAGTGAGAGAGACAAAGGAGCAAGCAGGGGAGGGGCAGGGAGAGAGGAAGGGGAGGATCCAGAACAGGCTCCAGGCTCAGAGCTGTCAGCACAGAGCTCGACGCGAGGCTTGAGCCCACAAACTGCAAGATCATGACTTGAGCTGAAGTCGGACGCCCAACCGACTGAGCCACCCAGATGCCCCATATACATTTTTAAATAAAGGTGAATTCAATTATTAATACAACTTTGGACTCACTGATAATAATTTTACAAATGCCTCCTTGAACATATTCTATTTATAATATGATCAGATATCATAATTGGCCTGGCGATACACAGTGGCCAGCAGTTTTCAGACTTTAGGGGTACAAAGGAATCATCACTCTCCGAGCATCTAGATTCGGAACTCTGAACTGGGACCCAAAAATATGCATTCTAGCCAGTTTCCCCTGGGTTTTTCTAACACGGGTGGTACACCGATCACATTTTGATGACTAAGTTTACAGAGATAAATTCTGTAAATTTAACAGAAAGCCCCTCACTTCCTTGCTACTTAGTGAAAAAAACGTTTCTATACTTGTCTCTTTGAAAGCATGCTTTCTGCACATGGGCTCTAGTCTGGGGCACCTCGGTGGCTCAGTCGGTTAAGCGTCCAACCTCAGCTCAGGTCATGATCTCACAGTCCGTGGGTTCGAGCCCCACGTTGGGCTCTGTGCTGACAGGTAGCTCAGAGCCTGGAGCCTGCTTCAGATTCTGTGTCTCCTTGTCTCTCTGCCCCTCCCCTGCTCATGTTCTCTCTTGCTCTGGCTCTCAAAAATAAATAAACATTAAAAAATTAAGAAAGAAAAGAATAAAATGGGCTCTAGTCTGCTTTGAGAGTGTAGGGAACTAACCACTGAACTCCTAGGGCAAGGTTCTTGTTGCATTTTTACATGCCTCTGACCCAGCCAGTGGACTTATGTTAAAATAAATCCATTCAAGTTATGTAGTGACCAGTACCTACTATTTGAAAAGTATAATAGCAGAGGTGTCTGTTTCCTGGGGGACCACTTGGGATAACAGTGGCCCGTAGCTCCCGAGTGCTACTTTGAACTCAGTGTTATGCTTGGCACTTTCCATGCATGATCTAATTTAGTACTTCACAGCGACCCTAAAAAATGGGTACAGTTATGTTTGTCCCCATTTTAGAAATAAGGGGACTGAGACCTGAAAGGGTTAACGCAGTAGCCAAAGATTGCCCAACCCACTGGAATGACAGGTGACAGGTGACGGGTATTCTGACCCAAAGCCCTAGGTTAGGCCACCGCTAGGTTAGGCCACGGCTCCCCCTTAGGGGGTCAGGTAAGAGACACGTGGCGAGATGACGGTGACAAGAAATTTTTAATGGGTGCACTTTGTTTCGTTCTCCAGGGGTTCTTTTCATGTGCCCTGATTAACTTCTGAGCCTTGCGACTCAGAGGCAAGCCCATGTCATCGAAGGTCGGCTGTGGCTAAGTATCAACTAGGAAACCAGATTGCACTGATGAGAGTGGGCCGCACACCACACCTTTCACCATTATTGGGGCAGTTAGAGTGAGCCTCCCTCTCCAGGTAGGAAGCAGACGTGGGCACCTCGCACGAGCACATTGGTTTGCACTGAGTCAGATCCTGACCATTGTGGATTTGGGGGGCTTTCCCCATCTCTCTGCCCAGGTTTCACATTGGAGAATATCCACGGGGGACAGGCACTGAGCCAGTCCATAACGTCCTTAGCGTACTGTCTCTCCTGGCTTGTGTTATAATCATTTTTCCGGTGCCGAGAGGGGACGGCTGCAGTTTCTGAAAACAGTCACTACTCCAGGAAGACAAAACAGTTTTTAACATCACAGCAGCAATACTCTTGACAAAGCAGAATTGGAGTCCCAGGGAGCTCTTGCTTTCTTTTCAACCACAACTGCCTTTGTCTGTTGAGCTTTCTTCCTTGTGCCCATTCTGTCTCTGTTCTCCTGCCTAGTGTTTCTCTTGCTAAAAGTACTATCGGATGTTCCTAAACATTGCAGACAACCTGACAATCTGGTGTTTTGTTTCGTTGGAGAGGTACCCGCAGCTCTCCTGAGGTGCATGGCCGACTATAAGCCTGTTCTGCTCACAGCATTCAGACTTCTTTCCTCTTCTGGTTCCCAGTGTTTCTCCATAATTAGAAATGGTCACCTGGCCTCCTCAACCTAACAGAACTGAGGGTCAGCCTCAAGGGCCAGAGGTGGCCGGCCTCAGAAATCTCATTCTATAGGGTTGTGGAAGGCTTAGTGGTGTCAGTGGAGGGATGAGCTTCTTGACGCTATTTTATTTTACTGCCGTGGGGTCCCAAAAGTGATTTGGGGGAGCTTCTGAGAAAATGCACATTCCTGACCATCCGTCCCCGAGATTCTGATCTCGCCAGGACTGCGGTTGGGAGCCGGCAATGTGCATTTTGCCACAAGTTCCCCCAGAGGACTGTGGTGCGGGTGCTGTGAGGCAACTTGGGGGACCTAAAGCTGAATTGGCTTCCCTTCCCCACCCTTCCCATTGAAGAGCACAAAATGTAAGCATACGAAAGAAATGATCCTGTACCCTTGCATACATTCACCAAAAAATCATCCTAACAAAATAAATGGAATCCTAATTTTCCAGCGTTATCAAATAAAACAGTGTAAATGCAAAGAATGAATAAATGATAAAGCATTACTCTGAATGACAGTAAAGTATCTTGAGCAATTAGGCACTTCATTAAAAATGTGTTTTGCGACAACATAGCATCTACACAGTTATCCCCCTCAAAGCATCACTGTCACCCAGTCCCAAACCCTCTGCATGTAGCCTGGGAGGTAGCGGCGCAGGAAGAAAAGGAATTTTGCTGCAGTGATAGACTCACAGTCCAGTGCTCCTTCCTTCCTGACACCATGCCCTGGTTAAGTCAAACATACCCAGGTCCGTATGAATCAATTTGCCTAATGTACATAAACCCTCCTACTTAGAAATCTCAGGGGTTCCCACCTAGCTGCAGAGTATGATTCATACATATTCACACATACACCTCCACAGATGCACACACCCAAATAAACACCACACACACACACAGACACAGACTTTCACCCTGATGCCTATACCTATATCCACACAAATATATATATACGCCCATTTCCACATAGCTATGTGGTCACATCTAGGTTCTTTTGTGTATGCTCCCATGTGAATACGTGCACATGTACAGGGCACAGACTCATTCAGACTGAAACCTTAGAGAAATACACATGTGGGATTCCTAAGCACACTTTTGTGTGCTCCAAATGAGCAAACATGCCACATCATGCAATCACGGGGCTCCCTAAGTATGCAGGCTCAGACGCAGACCCCTTTTCCTAGGTAAGTATATACACCTTTCATTTAATACATGTGTATTGAGTTGCTATTAAGTGCCAGGAATTGTTAGGCGTTGAAGAACGCAGTTTATCTTTGCCCTTATTGAGTTTGTGTGAAATGGAAGAGAGAAGTTTTAATAAAATGAATACCAAGTTGCAACTGTGGTATGTGCCATGGAGGAGGTTTATGGTGTTTTGAGGGAATCTTAAGAGCTCAGTAAAGGTTCCCCCCAAAAAAGTGAGGTTTCTTTTTTTCAAATTTATTCATTTATTTTGAGAGAGAGAGACAGAGCACATGAGCTGGGGAGGGACTGAAGGAGAGGGAGAGATAGAAGCCCAAGCAGGCCCTGCACTGTCAGCAGGGAGCCCCAGTTGGGGCTCAGACTCACCAGCTGTGAGATCATGACCTGAGCCGAAACCAAGAGCCGGATGCTTAACTGACTGAGCCACCCAGGCGCCCCAGAAATGAGGTTTCTACTGAAAGCTGAAGACTAGCTAGATAATTTCTTGGAAAAGAAAGGAAGGTAGAAAAGCATGTGCCAATATCCTGTGATGAGAGGAGACCTTATGCATAAGAAGACTGAGCAAAGGTCAGTTTGGATGGTGTGCAGAGAGGGAGAAGGAAGCAGGGTGCGGGACAGGAAGAGGCAGCGGGGCCACACATGAAGGGACTTTTTAATTAATTAAATAATTTATTAATGTTTCTTTATTTTTGAGAGAGAGAGAGAGAGAGAGACAGAGTGCAAGTGGGGGAGGGGCAGAGAGAGAGAGGGAGACACAGAATCCGAAGCAGGCTCCGGGCTCCGAGCTGTCAGCACAGAGCTAGATGTGGGGCTCGAACTCACTATCCATGAGATCAGGACCTGAGTTGAAGTCGGACACTTAACCGACGGAGCCACCCCGGGGCCCCCAAGCCCTCTAACTTTGGAGCTTTGGGCTTTTACTCCTGGCCACCTGCCTGGGCCTACCTCCCTGCTCCCACTCCTCCTGGCCCAGGGCACGCCATGACAAGGTGGGGTTTCTTCCAGAACATGATCATTGACTGTTCTTGGCCTGGGCAACGAGGGGAGGATGGGCAGGTCGGGTTGCATAAAGATTGCCTTGTGCCCTCCCAGAGCTGTAAGCAGAGCCTCTGCCCAGCTCCAAGCCCGGAGTGCCCTTTGCACAGACGGGCAGTACCAAGAAGTAAAAGTAAGCGACGGCAAATGCAGGTCCTGGCGGGGACAGTGTGGGACCCCAAGTATGCATTCCCTAAGTGACCACTGCACGAAATGTGACACTAGAGGAAGACACAGACAAAGCCCCGCAGGAAAGCCCCTCCAGGCATGATGTCTGACCATGTCGCTCACTGCCCAGGCCAGTGAACACATGTACACACATATTCACACGTTAGCAAGGTTTTCCTCTGGTGCGTCGAAGCATCTCATCGCAGAGGAAGAAGCAGGGAGTAACTCATCAGCCACAATACTCTGCATTATTTTCCCTCTGATGAACTGGAATCACACGGGTGTGTATTTTGCTCCTGTTTACCAGCGAAGCCTGCAAGGTCCTTAACCAGAGCCAGTGACAGACTCCGGGGAGGTCAATAGGAACATTTCTTGTTGAATTAAAGGCTCACCTCGAACCTTAAACATCTTGAGGCCATGGAGATGTTCCCAAGTGATTTTTTGGATACTTTGAAGATGCCTACCCACTGAGATTTTATGTTCTCTAGGGTGTGCTTGGAAATAGTTTCTTCTATAATTAAAAAGAATTCTGTGACATAATTTGAAGATCTTTTTAGTTTGCTTCAGGTTGTGTCAGCAACAGCCTTCTTCTCTCCCAGTTGGGTGCTCTTTTGTGCTGTTTAGGCAGCAGGCTGCCAGACCCATCAAGCGCTGCAGACCGTAGCACTGTGCTCGAGGCGACACGGTGTCCTAACAATCCCTCATATTGATCGAGCACTTGGCAGGTCACAAAGGGTTTTTATATATCTGCCCTCTTAATCTGATCCTTTTAAGTCCGAAGCTCTGCACGCTCATTCCCACTTCACAGATAAGAAGACTGAGGTTAAAAGATTTGCCCCAGGGCGTGGAGCCACCATGTGGCAGGCTTGGGGCTTGAACTCAGGTCTTCCTGCTCACAGTCAGGAAACAACACCAGTTTTACCGCACTTGGCTATCCTCCTAGGATTCAGATTCTTCTCAACATTACCCCTCTGCTTTCTGCAGCCCTGCGTCGCATCCATTCAGCGTTCACGCTCTCCAGCACCGAGCCACAGGTGCCAAGCTGCAGATGAGTGACTGTCTGCTCCAGGGACAGTCCCCGGGACGCTTTCAATATTGACAAGCCCCAGGCTTGGGTGAGCTCATGCTAGGAGAGGCCGGCGAGCGGCCTGTCAACCTGGCTTAGAGCAGAAGCTCTGGGCTTTTCAAGGATCCTCGTGGCCGCCCCCAGATGCGCTTCCCCCATGGGAGAGCCGTGGGCTCACGTACCCGCCCCGCTGGCAGGTTGGGCCCGGCTGAGGCTGTGCTTGCTCGCTCGGCCCAGCTCCTCCTGGATCGGGATGTCTCTGTGGGAAGACCTGGTGTGACTGGCCCCAATCCCATGCCCATTTGGCACAGCCCAGCCTGCTTCCGAGGGCCAAGTCCCACACCTCAGTAAAAACTGCAGACTCCAGGAAGTTTTTCTGCTGCTTGAAAACAGCTAGTGTTTGATGAAAATGTCCTGTTTTAGTCACAGCAATTAGATGTTCTTATTTTGCACACACATCCTCCAACTGAGCTGCCTTTGGCATAGGTGAACAGTATTTAAGGGGTCTGGGAAAGCCTGAGGTGGCGGGCACATCCCAACCGTGAGGAAAGCCCTCACTGGCAATCTCTTCCCTTTGGAGGGTCAACTGGTCGGCTTTACCTAGCTCTCCAAACAACACGCATTCATTGATTCATCTGCTCATTCCTTGAAAAGATGTCTGAACGCCTATAAATGCCAGAGCCCGTGCTAGCTACAAGGGATGTCCCAATGACCAAGACTGACTTGCTCGGTCCCTGCGCTTTAGTTTCTTACAGTCTAATCGGGGAGACAGACAATGAACAGGGAGTTAGAGATGGTTTTTGGATCAAGTTCATTTTTTTTTAATGTTTGTTCATTTTTAACAAAACATAAACATAAAGAGGGGGAGGGGCAGAGAAAGAGAGAGACACAGAATTGGAAGCAGGTTCCAGGCTCCAAGATGTCAGCACAGAGCCCGACAAGGGGTTCGAGCACACGAACCGTGAGGTCATGACCTGAGTCGAAGTTGGATGCTTAACCGACTGAGCCACTCAGGTGCCCCTCAGTCAAGTTCTTTAATTCTAGCACCAGAGAAACTTAAATGTATTTATGAATGGGGGTGAAGGATGGGAAATTGGCTTCTGGGATTTGCTAGGAGATTCAGGAAGATATCAGGTATCTGTCAACCTCAGACTGACTTCTAGCCATCCATAAAAATATTACTGTCTTCCCTTTAAAAACATCTCAGGGAGGGGCAGCTGGGTGGCTCAGTCAGCTAAGCAGTTGACTTCGGCTCAGGTCACGATCTCACCGTTCGTGAGTTCAAGCCCCGCGTCGGGCTCTGTGCCGACAGCTCAGAGCCTGGAGCCTGCTTCGGATTCTGTGTGTGTCTCTCTCTCTCTGCCCCTCCTCCACTCATGCTCTGTCCCTCTCTGTCGCCTCAAAAAATAAACACTTAAAAAAATAATAATAAAATAAATAAAAACAAATCAAGGAAAAGTGTAGTTGATGGTGATTTCCAAGGTTATCAATGGTCTCAGGCATGGTACACGCCTAGAATACTATGCCCAGTTCTGAGGGACACATTTTTCAAGGGAAAGGGGACATCTGAGGGCCCTTCTAGGCTTGCCAAATTTAGCAAATAAAAACATAGGACATTCCATTAAATTTAATTTCAGATAGCCAACAAATTCTTTTCTCGTATAAATACATCCCAAATATTACATGGAACGTACTTATCCCCACCCCTCCTCAAATCTCATTGTTTATCTAAAATTCATATATAACTGGGCTTCCTGCATTTTAATCTGAAAGCCTTAGACTAGAGAACAAGGGCAAAGACAGTGAGCAAATCTCAACCATGTGTCTCAGCAGGAAACTTTGGAGAAGCCTGACTTTTTAGCTTGGAGATTTGCATAGGGAAGCATTTTCCAAACATTTTTTTCTAATAGTTCGTATGGAAAAGAGCAAAAGGTACACTGGGAGGGGAAAAAAAAAAAAGTTTTGAGGTCAAAAGTTTGGGACCCATCCCATGGCCTGTGTTTCCATTTCGGAGTTCACACTATGCAGAAATGTGGTCAACATTCTCAGTAGACGTCCGGGACGCATACCTGGCTGACCTGGTCTGACCCAGTATGCCCACAGAATGCTATTTGTGGTCTTTTGTCTGTTTGTTCTGATATGTTTGTTTTACAGAAGACACCCATTAACATCATGCAAGCTTACGACTCTGCCCGGCACACTTTGGGAAACACCAGCATAAAAAACGAAAGTTCTCTTCGAATACTCAGAGTGCTGCTGGGTAGGGAGGAAGCAGAGTGAGTGAGTGTCAACCAAAGGGCCGAGCTGTGCCCCAGACTTGGACACATGTGGGAGACAGAATTCTGGCCCAGTGTCACTCCTAGAACTGACAATTATCATAGTCTGAAAGGTAATGAGCTCCCTATCTAGAAACTTTAAAACAGCAATGCCATCATGGACACTAAAGGAAACTTTTGTGCAGGAAGTGCTCCAGGTCTTTGAGGAAATGTATGTTCACATAAAACACAGAGGGGCCTCCCCCAGAAAACTGACTTTAAAACTGTGTCCCAGGCTCTGTATTTGTTCTGCAGTCTGAGTCTATCCCTCTTGGATACACTCTTACTGCATTCCCTTCACATCTCTGGGCCAAACCTCTCTAGGAAATTCGTCCTCTAGAATTAATGCTCCTTGCTCTGACGTGGGCCTCTTCTGAGCCTAGCCAGCCGCCTTGAGGTTTGGCTCTTTGGAACCTCAGCTTGAACCTCTAGGAGCGGCTTATAGACCTCATTGGTAAACTAGAGCTCACAGTTGAGCTAAGCACCCCAGAAGAGGATGTGGTCTGGAGAAACCTGGCCCTAGACTCCTCCAGGACTGTGAGGTCCCCCCACAGGCGATGTCCACTGTGTGGGGTACAGATCACCACATGCCTGAGGTGCTCTGCATAACAGAAGTCCATAGGGGGTCAGGTCCCAACGCTGCCTCTTCCTGAATGAACGACCTGGAGAAAATTGCTTGGCCTCTCCAAGCTGTATTTCTCCCTGTAACAAAAACAAAACACAAAAAGAAGCCCCAAGAATGATGATATCCTGCATCATAATATCATGAAAATTAGGGTGCCTGGGTGGCTCAGTCGGTTAAGCAAACAACTTTAGTTCAGGTCATGATCTTGTGGTCCATGAGTTCCAGCCCCGCATCAGGCTCTGTGCTGACAGCTCGGAGCCTGGAGCCTGCTTCTGATTCTGTGTCTCCCTCTCTCTCTGCCCCTCCCCAGCTCATGCTGTCTCTGTCTCTTTAAAATTTAAAAAAAAAAAAAAGTTTCATGAAAATGAAAAGAGATTAAAAGTACATTCAGAAGACCCAATAGAGTGCTGGTACAAAGTCGACATCCGTAAATGTTTATTTAGCGGATGACTGCTATTGTTACCATCATGATAAAGACTCTTGGAGAAGTTAAACAATTTCTGTAGAATTTCAACGATCCGTGTGCCAAGATTTCAGGCTCCNGGGTCTCTCATGGTTTGCCTCTCTCCCTTTCCCCCACCATTTCCCCCCTTCTTCTCCCCCTTGTTCCTCCGTCAAGTTCCTCCTAATCCTCCTATACGTCTAACACCTTCCTTTTGAGAACTTGTGCTTGAGAACGGAAAGTAATGCATGTGTATTAAAAATCACAGTTTTCCTTCCTGTAGGTCTTCGGCCAGTAGAAAGATGGGCATTTGGGGGCAAGTAGCCCTGGTTCTTGGTTTCAGTGACTTCACCTCCTCATCCTTTCTGGACTCCAGTCCTCATCTGTAAAATAAAGAGCCAGACTAAGATTTCTTCCTAGGTTCTATGAACTGTGCCTTTGAACCAGGGGCAATGGAGACAGCTATGTAAGCCATGGTCCGTGGTACTTAATGAAAGGAAGATTTTGACAAACTGAAGCAATGAGTCTGTACGTTCGTGTGGACATGTGTGTACATGGCAACATGCAGTGTACATGAGGCGTTCTGAAGTCATTTCAATTGCCCACTGCTCTTGCACCTGTCTGTAAGTTTGGTAAATAAAGAGTTAGGACCAGGGTTAGTTGTAAAAGTGGGAGACGAGCACTCACCTCCGAATGGGGAGAGCTGGGCTCGAGTTCCGGTCCCGACTCTGCTGGAAGAGCCTGTTCTCCGTCTCCAGGGTGTGACACTCCCTTCTGTCCCCACCCCTACCTCCCCATCTTCCACGTGAGGTGTTCCGTTCCAGGATCTCCAAACTCTGTGTCTCTTGGGAAAGTGTCTCTGATCTATTTTCGCTCGGGTTTGCGTGCTCTCCACCAAGATTGTCCCCATCGGGTGACTCAAGTTTTGCTTATTTCTTTTGTTTGATGTGCTCTGGTTTCCGAACACCAGCTCTACAGCCAATTGTAGCATTTCTCGGATTATGGGAGTGCGGAAATAAAGGTACCAGAGCGTTTGTCTCCGTTTCCTCCCAGGATCCTTCTCTCCCCCTTCCCCACCCGGCCCAGCCACACTCCCTTCCATTCTGGTCACGCAGAGTCCCGCCTCCTCCGGGGATGAGACACCCAGTGGAGTCTGCTCTTCACATTAGCCGAGAGGAGGCCCTGAAGTCAGAAATCCCTGGCCCGTGAGTCACTTTGTCTCTTTGTGCCTCATTTCCCCCGGTTATAAATAGGTGGAGTCTCACACTTTCTCACCTCCCAAGGCTTGCCCCCGCCACCACGGAGGGCTTTTTTGTGCAGCTGCGGAGTCTCTGGTTCATCGGTGGGCTCTCTCTTCGATATCACAGCCCAGAGGGCATTCTCTAAGAAAACACTGTCTCCTTGCCTCTCTGCTTCCACTTTCGGGCCCCTCCAGACTTCCCTTCATTACTGCTTGAGACACAGAACTTCCAAAAACACAGAAGTCAAGCTTTGCTGAAAAACCTTCAGTGGCTGCCTATTACCTCCAGGATAGACCTTGGCAGGTGAGCTCACCGGCAGCCCAGTAGAAGCTCAGATCCAATGACTCACCCCAACATCTACCGGCCTGCAGCACACTGCACCCCCGGGACCTGTGAGGTGCAAGGCGCTGCCCTGGAAGAAATAGAGGGGACTAAGACTTGGACCCCATGGTTAAGAGGCTTACATGCTTTTCGAAAAGGTAAACAGGGACACACAAATCATTTTTCATTTTTAAGTACTGGAGGTGCTCTTAGAAGTCACTGACCTGGGGTGCCCGGGGGAGCTCAGTTGGTTAAGCATCTGAGTCTTGATTTCGGCTCAGGTTGTGATTTCGTAGTTCATGAGTTCGAGCCCTGCATCGGGCTCTGCACTGACAGTGTGGAGCCTGCTTGGGATTCAATCTCTCTTTCTCTGTCATTCTCATTCTCTCTGAGGATAATAAATAAACTTAAAAAAAAAATAAAAGAACAGAAGTCACTGACTTAGCCCAACTGCCTCACTTCACAGTTGTGGAAACTGAGGTCCCAGAATTAGCAAATTACAAGAAAACGTGTCTCATAAGAGATCCCCTGTTTCTACTCTGCCTCTACTACCAGGGGCCACTCTCCGCTCTGCAGCCAGAGCCATCACTCAGAGAGGCATGTGATGTGGTCACTCCCTGTGTGAAAGTTTCCTGTGGCCCCACTGCAGCTGCTAAGAGAGCCGAGCATCTCCCAGGGTGTGGGGTGCCAGCATGGTTTGGTCCCTGCAATGCCGCTGTTCCCTCTGATGGGACCTCTTCTCTGCCACATCTTCAAGGCTTCCTTGTGTGAGTCGTCTCAACTGTAAAGGCACCTCCTCGGGGCTGTCCTCCCGGACGTGAGTGGCCCCACTCACTCTCCTCCTCATCCCCCTGACTGGCCCATATCACCACCGCCTGCACCCTATTTCCTCCTCATTCATGTTTCTTCTTTATCCTCCGTGGCCCCTCCCTAGAGGGGAAACTGCATGAGCGCTGGGGTTTGCCTCTGTCTAGTGCCTACAAAACAGTGGCCCGCAGTGGACGCATAAGAAATATTTGCTAAGTGACTCATCAAGCAGATGAGTACATATGGGAGGAAATTTGAAAATGCAGAATAGTATAAAGAAACCAGTAAAAACCACTCATACTTCCTCCTTCTGGATATTACTTCTGTTAATTACTTCTGTTTTGGAGTGTTTCTATTTTCAGGTCTTTTATTTTCTTCCTATATATATGACATAGCGTATGTAGCTAATAGAAAATAAGATTATATTAAATTATGGTTTGTATCCTGCTTTTTTCTCCTATCAGTATAGTGTTTCTACAGGCTATGAAACTATCTTTTAAAATATTTTATTTATTTTTAAAAAATTTTTTAGTGTTTTATTTATTTCTGAGAGAGAAAGAGAGACAGCATGAGCAGGGGAGAGTCAGAGAGAGAGGGAGACACAGAATCTGAAGCAGGCTCTAGGCTGAGCTAGCTGTCAGCACAGAGCCCGACGTGGGGCTTGAACCCACGAACCATGAGATCATGACCTGAGCTGAAGTTGGACGCTTAACTGAGCCACCCAGGCGCCCCAATCTTTTAAAATATTTTAAATGATGCATCAATTACATATGAAGTATCAACATTAATTGAACCATTTCCCTATTTTGGACACTAACAATTATTTTTTTTTTCTCTAAGTGATTTACTCTCTCTTTAAACCATTCTAATAGAAGTTGGCTTTTAGGATGCTTGTGGTAAATATTCCTTGCAATGAGTAGCTGGGTGGAAGACATTACTTTCTTTCCAGGAAATTCAACAGACCAGTCTTTAATCTTTTATGTTTTCTGTCGCCTCCTTCGGTTTCCTTGACTTAGTTGATAATCTAGCTATTAGGTCAAAGGCTTGTGCTTAGTACAGGATAGTGATTCTATGACTTCCGGTTTGAAAGATAAACCAGTGTAAGAGTTCACAACTGAATGGAGTCAGTGGGCAAAACAGAGGCCAGACCCCATTACATCTAGAGCCTACTCTGCACTTAGGGATGATTGCATGATTAAATTAATTAATGCCCAGGGACAGAAGATTCAAGAATTCTCAAATATTCACAGATTTATAAAATCTCTGTGAACAAAAAAGAAGATCACTAACACCTCAAGTGAAGGAAAAGTAAACTGAGATCCAGACGGAATCTTTCGGGAACTAGATCTCAGAAACGCTCTTACAGAACTGGAAGGGACCTTAGCCATGAACTACTCCAACCTTGACATTTTTTTAAAGATGAGGAAACAGAGGTCCAGACAAGGAAGGGCGTTGTAACAGGTCACCACACCACTGGCTTGTGGCAGGGCTGAGATGAGAACCCACTTCCTCTTCCTTCCCATCCATCAGGCTTTCCACCGCCCTCACTTTGTGGGGCCTTGTAAACCGTCAACGCTCAGCGGAGTCTGCCCTTGAGCTCTATTTCCTGGAGGGCTAAGAGATGCCCTCGTTTCGTGTAGAGGATTGAGACATCGGGGCTTTTGGCAAAGCCCTCCCCCCTTTACAGAGTACTGGCTGAGAGCACAGCACCCCGGTGGCACCAGGCATGAGACAATGCATACAGGTGAACACCCCTTTCTAGCCGGTCCCCGCCCCCATCCAGCACTGTGTCCTCAGAGCGCATGGACCTCTCTTTCCTTGCTCTTACCACATCCCTCCTACCATCTATGAATATCCATCTCTCCCCCAAGCCTATATCTTCTTGAGACCAGAAGCTCTTTCTCCGTCTTTGATTTCTCCACACTCTGTAGCAAATCAGTGCCTGGCATCTAATAGATGCTCTGTAAATATTTGCCAAATATAGGAATAAAAACTTACGTTCTGTATTAGTTTGCCATAGCAGAATAGGACAGGCTGAGTGCATTTAATGGCGGATATCCATTTGTTTACAGTTGCAAAGGCTGGAAGTCCAAGACCAAGATGCTGGCAAAGTTAGTTTCCTCTGAAGCCATGTTCCTGCTGCCTCTTCACAGGGTCTTTCTTCTATGCACCCAACCCCCTGCAGCTGTCTCCCATGTGCCCTAATCTCCTCTTCTCAGACGGGCCCCAGCCAGATTAGGTTAGGGCCCACCCCAATGACCTCAATTTAATCACCTCCTTAAAGGTCCCACCTCCAAACACAGCCACACGTCAAGTAGTGAGAGTTCACGCTTCAGCATATGAATTGAGGGGAACACAGTTCCATCAGTAACCATCCTCCACTCTTGATTAGCTCACAGTCGAATAAAAGGGACGGGCACGCAAAAGTAGAATGATACGTGCTGCAATACAGGGAAGTACAAGCCTGGCGGAACGCGAATAATGGTTGATGACAATCCTAGCTGCATCGCCAACCATCCCCGTGTGCCAGGCACTCTTCTAGGCGCGGGAGGCACGATCTGACGTAATCCTCACCAGGAGTAAATGTCAGCAAACATTCACTAGTCCCTGTCATGCCGATCACTGTGCTAGAGTCTAAAGATCTGAAAATATATAAGCTTAGACCACAGAAGAAGGACTCTCGCTGTTTCGTAAGAAAACACACACACACACACACACACACACACACACACCCCCAGCGTGCTGTCTCAGCCCATTTCTGTTTATGGCTCTCATACTGGCTCTTATTCCCCAGCCAGGTAATTTAGCCTGCGTCCAACCAGGAAAATGATCAACATCTTGCGGATGAAGAAACTGAGACGCAGCCAGTAAGTAACTTTCCTCCATCTCACTAGTAAATTGCTAGTAAATTGCAGGCTCTGGGCTGAAACACACTTTTTCTGGACCCACAGCACCACAGTCTGCTCTCTCACCCAGCATCCCGTCCTGCCTCTCCATGACAAGGCATCTTATTCCTTTAATCCCAACAGGAGGGGGAAATGAGAGCACCGCAAAAGGGAGGGAAATTTAAGCTGAGCCACGAAATGGGGTAAAGAGCAGAGAAGACATTTACAAATAGAAAAATAGTATATCGTAAAGGTCAAGGTCCGTACGATGATGGCTGAGCAGGGAGCACAGAGGGCTGGGGAGTGTGTTAAGGCTGGGGAGGTAAGTTGCAGTCAGATTAGATGAGGTCTTATTATCATTGATATAATAACAAAATTGGGCTTAATTCATTAGGCACTGACAAGCTTTTGGACATTTTAGCATAAGATCATTTCATTGTACCTCTTCATTTTACCAACAAAGAAACCAAGGGCCAGAGAGAAAGGACTTGCCCAAGGCCATACAGCTGGTTAGAGTCGGAGCAGACACGAGCACCCAGATCTCTCAGTCCCAGACCAAAGCTTCGCTCTGCTAACCTCGGTCCACAGAAGCACATGGAAATTGCCATAATAGAAAACAATGGTTTTTTTTTTTTCCCCATATTTCCCTATGTCTTTCATCCAGTTTTCACCCACTTTCTCTTGGACATATCTCCAAGTTTCAAAGAATTAATATTTTTCATCTAAAAAGACCGCTATGAGGCACCTGGGTGGATCAGTCAGTTAAGCGTCCGACTTCAATTCAGGTCATGATCTCACAGCTCTTGAGTTCAAGCCCCGCATCGGGCCCTGTGTTGACTGCTCAGAGCCTGGAGCCTGCTTCGGATTCTGTGTCTGCCTCTCTCTCTCTGTCCCTCCCCTGTTCACGCTCTGTCTCTGTCTCTCTGTCTCTCTCTGTGTCTCAAAAATAAATAAACATTAAAAATTTTAAAATAAAATAAAATGACTGCTATGGTTCAAAGTCAGAAAGATCCCACAAAGTCATGAATGATGCCTATCCCTATGTGGCTTTGTGGAGTGTGGTTGAACGGCTCACTGGTACATTTTATAGACTAGAAGGACCTGTATTTCTTATGTCTAATAGATACTTTGAGATAGAGCGATAAACTAAACAGCCACTCTGGCTAGGTTTGTTTTACCAAATGTATCGGGTCAGCAAACATTTACTGGTGCCTGTTGCATTCCAGGTGAGATCCAAAGATATGTAGGCTCAGTTCTTTGGTGAAAAAAGACACTCACCATTTAATAGTGAAATGCACATACTTACCCGCGCGCATACACTCACATACATCCACAGAACATACACACATGTCTCTTAGCTTATACCTATAAGCCATGCTTATAGCTCATCATAGTAGTGATTCCCCAGCCAGGGCATTCTGGCTGTGTCTAACTAGAAAAACAGAAAGCACTCTAGATCTTGCAACTTAAGAAATTTAATATAAGGCTGCACAGGTGATAGAAGGAGCTGAGAAGTCAAACAAGGAATGTAAGGAAGCAGATGTTAGCAACAGCAGGAGGATGCCATGGCTCCTGAGTCTGGAGGGACACAGAAGAAGTTGGTGTTATAAGACCCCAGAAGCCAGACGTTGCTTGGCAGGCACTGGAGGCACAGAGCAGAGGAAGCCGCTCTGGAAGACTGGAGGCAGAGAGAGACGACAAACAGCAGCTTCTCCCCACCTCTTCTCCAGTCTTCTGCCCTATACTGCACTCCCACTAGCCAAACCGCGGTGCGTGGGCCTCCATGATGAGAAGCAGTCAGGGGAAGCATGAGGAAAGGAGCAGAGAGCAGACCGGCACCCCCGGGGGACCTTGGGCAAAGCCCTGGCTCTACAATCTAGCTTTCTTCTAGGTAATTGGAGAAGAATAATACCTCTCACGTCTGTTGTGAGATTTACGTGAAATAAAATCTTTGAAAGCACTTTGTCGGCTTCAAAAGGCACATACACAAGTGAAGGCATTTTCATTATTGGTGTTAACTCAAAGTGTTTGGGACTTCGGGCTCTTGGGGGGAAAGTGGGATGGTGGTCAGGTGTCTTCAGGAATTTTGTAATGCCTGGTTCATTGCTTGAGTGAAGGGACATCGCTGCATTTTACCCTCTGGTACTTCTCTCTGTCACTCTGGTCCGTCAGCCTTCACAAAGCACTGACTGGCTTTGAATAACTGGCACATGACCGAAGGGGTGTCAGAGCGTGTTCTCGGTTCTACTTGGGGATCTGTCTGTGGTTTTGCATGAAAAAAGTGGCAAATAGAACTCTAGAAATGATGCCAAGACCATTACTCCACCCTTTCTGTTTTACAGAGGACCAGAGAGGAGACAGGGTTGGCACACTGTCGCATGCCAAATGCTTGGCAGAGAGTAACGTAAACCCTGGAGAAACCTCACCCCCCCTCCAGCCCTCCGCCATGGGCCTCCGGGTTTCGAGTCAGCCCCATAGAGCAGTTGGCCCGACAACGTTTCCTTCTTCGTTTCCATGAGCCTTCTTTCTTTCCTTTTAGTCTTTTGTCTCTTCTTCCTAATAATCTTTGACAACTCATTTTCACGTGGTTCTTCCGTTCCACTCTGCTGATGGATATCAGAGGCAGAGTGCTAAGCCACTTCTATTTTAAGTTGAGAGTGTAAACTCTTCTAAATAACTCAATTCCCCTTTGATGGTAGGAGTGAGAAACTATCATCACAACTCTTAGAGACCAGCTTCTCTGCCAACCTCGGGGTTTACAGTGAAAGTAATAAGCACAATCTCTTCCCTTCTACCAGCAGAAAGTACAGGCCATAGCCAGAACTTTTGACTAAGCACCAGGCCACTCAAACTGGCCCAGGAGAATGGCAGTATTTTTACTAATGGTACAAGGTGGTTTGGCCCTCTTGGCAAGAATGGGCCTGTCTTCTGTATCTTTCAGTGACAGATGAACTTGATGAGCAGATGATAAAGTTCAAGGGTAGATTCCTTAGGTGTCCAATGAAGAGATCATGCCTTGATTGTAAGTTCCCTTCTAGCATTGACATTTAAGAAATGAGTATCCTTCCACCAAAGATGGCCTATTATGGTCACAGAAGCACTAAGGCTGTAATATCCCCTTGGGTGACTCATGGAATTCCCAGTGGCCCAGTGTGAGTTGACATTTTACTGGTGCAGAGTCTGCGGCATCAAAAAATGTCAGAGCTGGAAGAGCATTAGCCATCCTCTAGCATGAGTACGTTGAGGAGGCTGGGACCTGAAGCTTGTGAGTATTTGTTTCCTGATCACTTCAATAGAAATTGATTGTGCCCATGATGTGTGCCAAGCCCCATGCTAGGTCCTAGGGGACAGTAATGTGTAATAGGAGGGATGAGTCTTCACATATGCTTGTGGGGCAAGAGGCACAATAACAAGGAAACTAAAAAGTGGACAAGATAATTACAGTTTCTCATAATTGCTTGAAAGGTAATAAAGAATGTAATAGACTCATTCACTTGGTGCAATGGATAGTGAATAACGTGGGCTGCGGGATGGTGGCTATTTGTGACATTGGCCCTTAAGATGTGCTCTGAAACCAGGTTGTAAAAAATAAGCAGAGGGAAAGACATGTGCAAAGGCCCTGAAGCAGAAAAGCTTTGGGTATATTCAAGAGGTAGAAAGGCAGCCAGTCAAGTGGGAATGTAATACGGGAAAAGTAGTATGAAGAGTGGCTGGTGGAGTTGGCTGAAACCAGATTGGCCTCACGGGCCCTCATAAGGACTTTGGGTTTTATTCTAAGAAGGGGAAACCGTTGAAGGCTCTTAAGCACGTACGTGACATATTCTGGTTTTTAGTCCTTAAAGACCCCTCTGAATCCAGGAAGGAGACTGGATGATTGTAGAAGAGAAAATGGGACTATTGCAATAGTCCAGACAAAAAAACAATAGCCAACATTAGTAACTTGGAAATGGTAAGAAGTGGAGAGATTTGAGATACATCTAAACATAGAGCCTCTAAGACTTGTTGATTACTTGGCTCTATAACCTGAGAATCAGAGGAATCAAAAAAGACTTTTAGGCTTTTGAGCAACTGGGTGAGCGGATGTGTCATTACGGGTATGGTCATAAATGTTAGAGGTGGATAGGATTAGAGAGACATATTTACAGTAAAGGGAAACCAAGGGCCCCGGGGCCACAAGGTTGGGGAGCATACAGGTATGAAGGTGGCCTGAGAATAACAATATTAGCAAATACCATCTATGCTTAAGAGAAAGTGAGACCATGAATTACCTTATAGCAGTGGTATTCCGTGGGTGTGATTTGAGGCCCAAAGGACATTTGGCAATGTCCTGAGACTCTTAGTTGTCATGGCTCTTGCTGGGGGTGGAGGGATCGCAGTTTTTCTGGCATCTAGTGGATGCTGCTCAATAGCCTTCAGCGTACAAAGCAGCCCCTAAAGTAAAGACTTATCTGACCTCCAATGCCAAGTCTGAGCACTCTGTAGGTTGCTTTGGGGGACGCAGACTAATGAGTCATGCCCAGAGAGCAGTGTCTTGGACGTGTCCACTGCAGATGGAGTGTTAGCAAGGAGCCCAGACTTGCTTCTTTGGCAGAGGCTGACCGCATGGGTGGGTATGAGGCTAGCAGACTCCCTGTGGGTGGTGTTGGGACCCCAAGAGAGGGCTCTGAACCCTGTGGGGTTCTTGGTAAGATCAGAAAATTGACTGGATCTGACCAGAGAGCACTAAGTCCACTGGGAAGCCAGGTGGACGGACTGCAAGTGAGAGCTCATTCACTGAGCGAGAGGATTGATGCAGCTATGTCAGGGGTGAGGGTGGAATCAGGGGTCTCCGGGGGAGGGAAAGAGCCTCGAGGTCCTAAGGGGCAGGAGGGTAGGTAGTAAGTACCAGTTTCCAAACTAGAGACCTTCTAAAGTCTGCTGGCTCTCACGATTGCCTGCATAGTGAAGTCACTGGGGGAGAGGTTGTTTTTTGTTTTTTGTTTTTTGGGTTTTTTTTGTTTTGTTTTGTTTTGTTTTTGATGTTTCTTTATTTGTTTGGAGCAGTGAGCAAGGGGGGAGAGAGAATCTCAAGTAGGCTCCATGCTGTCAGCATGGAGCCCGACAAAGGGCTCGATTGGGCTGGATCTCAAGAACCATGAGATCATGACCTGAACTGAAATCGAGAGTCGGATGCTTAACAGACCCACCCAGGCATGTCATCACCTGGGAAGATTTTTTTTTTAATTAGTGTTTATTTTTAAGAGAGAGATCGATCAAGGGAGTGTGCAGAGAGAGAAGGAGATACAGAACCCAAAGGAGGCTCCAGGCTCTGAGCTGTCAGCACACAGCCCAATGTGGGGCTTGTACTCACAGACCCGAGATCATGACCTGAGTGAAAGTCAGATTGCTTAACTGACTGAGCCACCCAGGCGCCCCACCTGAGGAATTTTAAAAGTTCTAATGCCTAAGCCCCACCCCCAAAGACAGCTATTAGATTAGCATGGCTTAGGGCCTTCGTGCTGGAGTTTTAAAGCTCCTCCAGGCATTCTGGGTTGAGAACACTGATCTCATCCAAGCATTGACCACAGATACCTCCAGAGCCAGACAAGGGAAAGAAACGCGGGGCAGGGAGTCCCCACCTCGTGGGTGGCCCGTATTCAGCTGCCACTTGCTGTGCCTTGTAGAGATCTGTGCCCAGCATTGCCAGATCTTCCCATTTCCTTCTGTTTTTTTGTTTTGTCTTATTTTCAAGAAGCCTAAAATCCAGCATTTTTGTCCTTTAATGCTAGCGCCGAATATCTTAAAATCCCATGCCAAACAAAACATGTGTGCAGAGTGCGTTGGACCCTTGGGCTGTCATTTAGCAACCTCTGATCCAGTCCAGTGGTTTTCACACTTTTTTTAGCCACAGGGGTTTTTCTCCAAACGAGCTATTTTGTGGAAGTGACCTAGATTAAATCAACCGAAGCAAAACATTGCAGGCAACTGAGCAGAGGCACACCTAGACTCTCCTTCCAGTCCTGACTGGCTCTTATGGCCCCCCCTGAAAGACTTCTCTGGTCCTGGGGAACCTCCCTGATCCATTTACCAGATGAGGAGACCAAAGCCCTTTAGAACACAGTCGCAGAGCAGAACCAGCCCCAGGGGCCATTTGGAAATGCAGAGGAGGGGCGTCTGGAGTTGTCACAGTGACAAAGCAGGCACTACTGGCATTTGGTGGCTAGGGCCAGGAATACTAAACTTCCTGTAATGTCCAGGACGATGAAGAATTCCACGTGAAATGCCAACAGCTCCTCACTGGGAAACACCAAATGAGGAATTGGAGACCCAGAGAGGAGAAATTAGCTGGCAAGTTCATGGCAAGTGCACGCTAGAACTTTGGCCCCTGCCCACAGGCTTGGGGACTTCATCTGTACCCATCAGGAAAGGTCACTGCCTGGGGCCAAGTTGGACTTACTCCACAAGGCGGGGGAGACAGGAATATTTTACAAACTGAAGCCAGATAGCCCCCTGAGGTGGGGCAGCTACCCCGTAAAAAGCTAAGTGCCAGATTTTGAGAAATGAGTCTGGGAAGGGACTTGGGAGCCGCGAGGTATCTTCAGCCCAGGCTGGAGGCACTGGGGGGAGGCGGATCTGAGGAGCAGAGGTGCCAGGAAGTGGCGAGGCAGGGCTGTCACACAGGTTTGCTGGCCTCATTGGTCATTTAATCCCGGGGCCAAAGTATGCCAGGTTCAAAAATAGGATGTGGAAGCAGGAGGGGGTAGGAGGTGTTCCCCAGCACTCCAAAGAAGTGAGCCAAAGGAGAGCTCATCAGCCTATATTTTTTTGCCATCACAATGCCACATATTGTACAGTCTCCCCACTTACAAAATCAGGAGTACCAAACCACCGTCTCTATAAACCATCAGACAAAGATCAACTTATCCACATTTCACAGGCCAGGAGATGGGCCCTCAGAGTGATGCCTGATTTTGTTTTGTGATGCATATGTTAATCACCCTCCTGCGGAAGGTCAAGGAGGGAGTCCGGTTCCCAGTTTGGGGTTCAGGCCAGCAGTTCTCACACCCCGGTGAGCACCAGAATCACGGGAAATGTGGTGAAAACACAGCAGATCCCCTCCTGCCTCAAGAAGTCTGGCTCCCCGTCCTCTGTATTAGCACCCCAGGTGAGTCTGACACACACCGACACCTGTCTGCCTACACCCGCTCAGCGAGATGGGTCTACTTTTCATGAACTTGGGTGTCCCAGCAACATCCGACTTCTACATAGCTTTCCAAATGCTTCTCCTCTCAGCTGGCAATGGGGACCAGACACCATCCGGTGGTACGCTAGTTAGCCGGCTCTCGATCACTACCCCTGATCGGTAGTGTGCCCGGTTTCCAGCTGCCAACATCGCACCGCTGAACACGGAGCTGAGGAAAAGAGGCGCACAAGTGATGCTTTGAAGGCAGTGTGAGTCAGGCCCAGCACACATCTGTTGTGTCTCATCCCCAAAGCCGGGGATCCTTCCCCTGCAGTATCCAGAGCTGGGGCATGGAATAGGTTCCTGACAGAAACAAAAAACGCGTGATCTAGGACAGCAACCTTTTCAGGTGCAGAACATCAGCTATCGCTATTTCACCACGGTTCTCGAAGAGCCACAGACAGGACTTTGAATCACGACTTTGTGACTGTTGGCCGTGTGATCGTGAATATAACCTCGAAATGATAACACAGTCCTTCACCTTAAAGGCTAAAAAGATATAATATAATGCACGTAAAATACATCAGCCGGTACTCAGCAACATTTGCGTTTTCCGGTTTGAGCGCCCCTTGCGTTTTAGACCCGGGAAGGACCTCTCCACTCTTCCCATCTAGATGCTTGCTGGGGAATCTGGACAATTCCTTTGCTCAGTGAACCACAGTTGGTTGGCATGGAAGCCATCCCATGTCCCTGTCTCTTGACTGAAAAGGTTAGGAAATCTGTCCCTAGACTAGCCTTCCCGTCCCCAGAGTACATACAAGCTGGTTCCCAGGGACCAGCCTAGAAGCCAAACTGGAAATTCTGCACGTCGGCGCTGCAGAGATCTTGAACACTTGCTGTGTGTGCCTGAGTTTTGACGGAGAGAAAGAAAAACAAAAAACAAAAAACCAGAAGCATTTTGCTTAAACAGCCGCCTCTGGGCTTCAGGCTCAGGCTGGCCTCACAGAAGGTCGCTTTCACCTTTCTGCCACGGAGGACGGAAACATTGAAGCTGTGGATTGTCTCTGCATCCTCTTCCCTTCACACCAGCTAACGTGTTTTTCATTTCTCTTGGCGGGCTCTGTTTCCCACATGTTCCCCCGAGCTCTTCCTCTCTGCTCCCCAGGGCGCCCCATAGCAAACCTGCGTGCCTGAGCAGCGGAGCAGGCTGGGCAGTGCGATCCGGCCCGGATGTGCCTCTGGCCGTGTTTATCAGCCCCAGCCTGGGCTTCTGGGCTTCTGGGCTCCTCGGCCCCTCGGCCCCTCGGCCTGGGGTAATAGAACTTTCTCCAGCTCTGCCACTAACTTGCTGTGCGAGACCTGGCCGAAGACTTCCCCCCACCCCAATGGCTCTCAGTTCCCCACCTCCGAAAATAACATGAATGGTACCTCTGTTCCATATGCAGCACTTTGCATCTTCTGAGGGTCCCTTATACCCGTGGCCTCCTGTTTAATTCTGTGCCAGCTGTGAGGCAGGAGACGCCCGCACAGACAAGCGTGGATTGGAACCCGGGGGCTGCTCACCCCAGGTCCAGGACATCTTGCCCAACCCATCTCGCTGTGTCTTTCATTAGAGAGACGAGGCTGGGCTGGGACAGCAACTCTGTGGCCCCGTCCCACTGTGTAGGACCTGCTTCATGGCCTTGACCTCCCATCCTCCCGCCCCGCTGCCCCCTCTTCCTATGGAAGTCGCTTTGCTCCCTGAGAGCCCTGGGTGCAGTGGGGCTCTCCGCCAGCCTGCGGGTGAGCCTCGGAGCAACCGAAGGGTTAAGGGGAAGACTTTCATTCTTGAAACACTGATTCTAAATTCCTGGTTACGAGACGCACTGCGAATTTTCCTGTTTGTTTCTCCCCCACTTTATCTGTACACGTGTGTCCTGCCACCAAGTATTTCTTTTGGATACGGAATGTATTCAGTGTTTCTTTCTTTCTTTTCTTTTCTTTTCTTTTCTTTCTTTCTTGTCCTTTTTTGACAGAAGGGTGAGATAGCTCATAAAGTATTTGTGGCCTCCATCAATTCCACAGACAGTTTGTAGACCACAGCAAGAGCTTGCTAGCCATTCATTGTTGCCAGGAAAGTCAAGATGACGGCATTTAGAACCCAGATGACATTTTAGATGATGGAACATTCTAGCATATTCCAGAATGTTCCCAACCCCCTCCCTGCCTTTTCCAACCAAGCAAAGCCTTCTGTGATCTCTTCAGCTGGAGTTAATTTCTCTTTCTTAAATGCAAACCTCACCTTACATTTGAGCGGCCATGTTTGTTTTCATCACTTAATCGTTTTCTATGCCACTTGTCTGGTTTCCTGGTAGATTGTGAAGTCAGTAAAAAGACCATTTCTTAACCACGCTACTGCCATCAGCCAATACCTAATCATAATAAGTAATAATAATAGTAAAATAATAATAATAGCAGCTCCTATTTATTAAGTTCTTACTCTGTGGCAGAGACTGTTCAAAAATATCTTCTTAATCTTGTGTCAGACCTGCAGATAAGTAGCTATTCCCCTTTGAGTAACTTTCCAAGGGTTACATACAAGTGAGGAAGAGCTATGGTTTCCAGCTCAGGTTTGTCTTATTCTCTACTTTCCAAGTTGCTGTTCCCAGGTTTTTTTATGTCTTTCTTAGCCCCATCGCTGGGAGAATAGACCCTCCACAAGGGAGTTCCACTCGTCCTTTCCTAGCGAAGAGTCCGTGCCATCCAAACAGAAGGAACACGTACAACGTCACTTCATCCACACTCTCATTTCGCCAACGAGAGGATCAAAGCCCAAGAGGGGAAAGTGACTCAGGGTCAGTGGTCAGTTGGTGGTCCAGCCCAAAGGCCTGTCCCACGCCATTTCCCTGCTGCCCACGACCTCTCAACCTCTCACTTTCCAAAAGGGCTTCCAAAAGGCAGGAGTTACTTAGTCCTGGAAAGCTTAGGCAGGAAGAGGGTGTGAGCACAAATGTATGGCATGTTTCATGATCGTGCTGTATAGGACACCAGGGACACCCCAGTTTCCCTGAAGCTTCGCTTTCCTAAAAAGTTGTGCGTAGATCAAATGCTTAACTTCTCATTCCAGTAAAGCAGTCTCTGGTGGGTGAGTCAGTTTGGCTCATGGCTGGGAGTTCTGTGCCATGGCTTTGTCTTTGTGCTGGCTGTCGTTACAATAAGTGTATGGACTTTAGGACATAGACATGATATATGTATATACACATACAGTGTACTTACAGCCCACATACATACAATAAATGTATACACATCTGCATATGTGTATATGTATGGATGTATGTATATTGTACACATACACAAAACCTCAGGAAATTCTTTTTTTTAATTGTAGCCTATGTTCCTTGGTTACCATTTAGTCCATTATGACTTTTAGTACCAGATAATTCTTTGTAATGGGGGCCGCCTTGTGCATGGCAGAATATCTAGCAGCCTCTCTGGCCTCTACCTACCAGATGCCAGCAGCACCATCCCCCCCACCGCTGTGACAACCAAAAACGTTTCCAGACATCGCAAAATGTCCCTTGCAGGAAAAATGTCCCCCACTTGAGAACCATGATTTATCTCCAGGTCTCCCTTGGCCCTCTGGCAGACAGGGCTATGCTAATCGGTGAAGAGAGCAAATATCCAACGCTCTAGCCAGGACCTCTAGCATAAGGAGGTTCTGGCCTGAGATTTTTAAATATTCTCACAGCATCCATGCATGGCCTGCTTACTCTGTGCTTGACAGCAGCTAAGTAATTAAGATCCCCTTACACCTCACAATAACCCTGTGGGGCAGCGTTATTGTTTCCATGTTACAGATGAGAAAACTGAGGCCCTCTGTGGCTTGTCTCAAAAGTTACCCACCTAACAAGCAGCAGAGCAAATGTGCTCTTCACCTTTCTGTGAGCGTTTCCGACGCCAGCAGGCCAGTCCACGGCAAGCATGTGCTGTAATCTCTTGGGTGCATGGGGCAGAATAGAGGTCGAGAGTCGTCACTCTGCCTTTCACTGGTTGATTGTTCCCAAATCACCAAATAGCATCATGAGAAGAGAGCAGCAGGCTAATCTAAACCAGTGAGACACAATTCTGATCATCAAGCAAAGAAATGTGCAGTGCAGCCATCGAGGGTGGTGGGTAGAGAAGCCAGGAAGACATTACAAGCAGTGGGAGTCCTGAGGTGGCAGGAAGCAGGCAACTTGACCCAGGCTGGCTCTGTAGAGGAATTCCTCAGGGTTGGTGGAAACCCAGAAAGGGACACAGGATGTAGGGACTTGGAAGTCTCTCGGCGTGTCTTGAGGGTCAGGATGAGTGACTGTCATAAAATCTCAGAAGGACATCTAATCCCATCTCTCATTTTATAGAAGAAACAGATCCAAGACACATCGCTGGGAGATTACAGCAGTGGCCTGAGTACTCGGGTACCCTGCCCTATGGCAACATTTCCCGCCAGCAGGTCACCTCCTCCATTGACTGACCCCTTTCCCCTTCCCTCCAGAAGGACTTCTCTAACTGTTAGAGTTTCCCACTTTGTCCTGAAGAGTGGTGAAAATGCTATCATCAATCCAATGGGCACCCTGAACACAGCCCATGGGACTATACCATAGGCGGCAGCACCTTCAAAAAGGGGGAGTCCCGGCTTGGCCATTAGTATTGGATCAGCAACCAGGAACCCTGAAATATTCTAATGACCACAGAGGCAGAAGTTACAATATAGTCTCCAGGTCTGCTATGACTCATGGCTGTTTTGCTTGGCCACGCGATGTTTTCAGATGGTTTTGAAATGTATGGCCACCGTTTGAAAATCAGATGTCCTATCAAAATTGAGGTTGGTAGCCTACATTCCTGCATGAGAACAAAGACACCCGGAGCTGCTGCCTGTCCCCCCATCCTTTCCCCAGGTCCCCACCCACCCACTCTGCCGCCTGCAGCTCGTAAGACCTGCATGGTGCGCTGCGCTGCCCTGCCTTGCCCTGCCCTGCCCAGCCCCACAGCAACCCTTTAAAGACCTGCAGGTGGTGACCTTGGAATGGCCCCTAGAGTCTTTTGTCTGCCAGCCAGCCAACGCCAGTTCCCTCAGCTGTCACTCCTCTGATTCAACCTCCAGCCCCGTCACCCTCTTTCTGGCCACACTTCCCTACTTAAAGGAATGCTTTCAGAAGCCAGAACGATGCTCCCCACAGGGGCTGGTGGGGGCTGACCTGGACACAGGATTTAAAGAAACTTCTTTATACGATACACCACTAGTTTTCAACCCAGCAACCAGACCGGCAGGCACCATGTCAACCCAAATTGAAAGTAGTCTCAGAACATACAAAACCGATTCTCTCTTATGACTCTAGCTAAATGGAGGAAACCCTTCAGGGAAGACAGCAGATCATTTCCTGAGACTCTGTACAGGCGAACCTGGAGCAATATGGGAGGAATGACAAGCATCTTGAAACGTTTTTTCATTTGTAAGTATCAACAGTGAGAAGAATCTAAGGAAAATACTTGTAAAAGCCCTTGTAAAGTGACAGTGCTCTAACTGGCTATTTGAGGTTGCTGTTGGTTCTCTCTGTTTCCAGAAAGAACCCAGATAGATTCCTCCTTTTGCCCTCTGAGCTTGTAACTGCGCAGGGAGAGAACAAGAAAATGAATGGGGCTACGGAAAAAGCCCTGGCCCAGGAGCTGCTGCCCTGGGGACTTCCCAGCCATGTGCTTCCGACTACTGGGAGCACTCAGGTAGGTCACCTAACCCTCTGGGCCTCAGCTGCCTCATCCTCACCGAGACTGTCAATCAGTTTGGAGATTCCGCAAACAAAGGCAGTGCATCCAAAATGTCCACCTGCGCTCAGCACTTTCCAGCCTTTTCTCCAGCTCAGGTCCCCTGAATCGCTGCTCGTTTAACTGAATGTTCCCTTTAAAATTGTCTTCAGTTCTAGTCATAATGTTTTTGTTAGTTTAGCCTCATCCCCAGAACACTTACAAGGTCACAGATTTGACCTTGTGCTAATGGTGATTTGGGTACATGTTCAAATGACCACTCAGGGATTAAAATTTGAGACAATCTTTCTCTGCACACCACCTAAAATCTGTATGTTGTTGACCTTACAACACTGTAAGGTCATGGATCTTGGAGTTCATGGGTGGATTTCAGGAAGTCCCTGAATACCCTAAAATTGGACACCACACAGGATTTTTGTGGGGAGAAATTTTATAAATGCGCCATGATTCTCAAAGGTCTGTCTTTTCCATACAAATGCTAAGAACCACTGTCTCCAGAGCCTGTCAGATCTTTCTTGAGGAGGGAAGGGGCCCAAAGGACTACACCTTCCAAGTAGCTGCCTGAGGGCATCTGGAGAGCTCAGTTGGTTGTGTCTGACTCTTGATTCTGGCTCAGGTCATGATCTTACTATTTGTGAATTCGAGCCCCACATCGAGCTCTGTGCTAGAGCGTGGAGNCCCCCCCCCCGCCCCATTTCTCTCTCAAAAATAAATAAATTAACTTAAAAAATAGCTGCCTGGGGCTCTTTTCAGTGAATTTCCTCCCATCCACCTTTCTAGATGTCTTCTGATTGACTAAAAAAGTACCTTAAGGTCACTTGGTGGGGAGGGAGCTGAACAGGCTTCTCTGGGATCTGTCTGAGCCTGGGAGCCTGACCGAGCACAGCCTGATGCAGGCTCCCTCTACATCTTGGCAGAGGAATCTCAGAGGCACTGGAATGACAGCACCCTGAGGAAAGAAGGCCTTCCCTTTAAGCGATTCCATAAACACTTGGCAAACTCCTCCAATGTCAGCATCCCATGGAGCACAGCTTAAGCAGATGATCACTTTCTCCCGGGAGGACTCAGAAATTCAGCTCTGTGGGACCATTGCAGGGAGAGGGGCAGGAATTATAAATGCCGTCCCTCCAGCACCGTTTGGCTGGTGGAACTCCCTACGATTTTTCCAATTGCTTGTTTCGCGGCTCGCTGGATTTCCATATGTCAGACCTGAATTTTTAAGTGGCTTGGATAGTTTCTGGTTGTAACACCAAGGGAAAAGACTCAGGACTTCCTTGGGCCCTGGAAGCGATGGCAGCTACTTCTATCGGATGTAATTGGGGACATGCCAGCTCTGGTGGCATGGTTAGCCTTGATCCTAATGGAACACGGGGCTTGCCTAGAGAAGAGGTAGTGGACATGCAATAAACCCGGAATAAATAAATGACGACTGCTCAGGGCAGCGAGGCGCACCGGAGGCCTAGATGGGTAAACCAATCAAGGAAAGCCTCACAGTAGAGGTGACGTTTGAAGGAGGCCTTGGAGTCAGGTATAATTTTAACAGTAGAGTTGGCCATGCTGTGATGTGGTTTAAACACAGAGCCTCCGGAGTCCAGCGTCCGACTGGGTTTGAATTCCGACACTCCTGTGTGCTTGATGCACCCTTGCACAAATCTCTTAACCCTTCAAAGCCTGAGTGTCCTCACCTACAATGGATATAGGACAAGGAGTGTGGGTGAGCCTTAAATGAGAAACCACACAAAGCCCTTAGCACAGTCATAACGCAGGCTCCCTGGTGGTCTTGATCGGCCCGGGCGTCAGAGAGGAGAGTGGCATGGGATGTCCCAGCTCCGGGACTTGGGAGAGTGGAGCACGGAGGAGGCAGCCAATTTACCTATGATCTTCACAGCATACCTGCTCAAGCTTGCAATCCCACCAGCAGACTTCAGACTTCACAGTGGAAGGAAAGGTCACCCTCATGCATCCCTGCAGACTCTGTGCTGATTGGCCGCCCAGACTCTTGCTGTCCAGTGGTCTTGTCTCCCCTGACAGTACTGTCCTTGGCCCCAGGACAGAGCCTCCAGAGTCCAGCTTCCGGGTGCTCCTTCATCCACGGATGCAAATCCTTCTCCGGGCTGCTGCATTTCCTTGGGAGAGAGCTACATGCAAAGGCCCAGCAGCCACAGTGTCAAGATCAACATCAAAGGGGTCAGGATGCAGGAGGAGCCAGGGAACGGCCAGAGGCTGTTCCTGAACTTTTGTTCCTGGGCGGGTCCAGCTAGGCCTGCACATGTCTGGAGCATGTGTCCCTTGATGCCTGGTGGGCCGTGTTCACTCTTCACATGAATGTATCACATCCAGAGAAGCAGACTCAGCCACTTTACACTTTCTTCACAGCATGGACATTGTGTAGCAGCAGCGAGTGTTGTGTCTCTTACATCAGGACAGTGCCTGCCACACGGTAAGCACTCAAGGGGCATTTGCCAAAAGTTGGAAGAATGCATGAATGAGTATCCACAGTGTCTAGAGCATAGTAGATATCCTGTAAGGAGTTGTCAGTCGGGGAAGCATGTGGCTAAGGAACTGAGAGGAGAAGAGTTTGGTCAGGGGAACCTTTCTAGAGGTGGTTTTTGAGCCGGACCTTAAAAGAGGGAGTGCAATTTCACAAGGAAGGCTGAACTCCGGAGCATTCCAAAGAAAAGGGGCAGGCATCTCGACATGGAAAGCACTGGGAACATTTGAGACATTGGGAATAGTTTGGTTTGGCTAGAGGGCTGGAAATGTCAAGACTGTTACAGAAAGCAATGCCTGGAGAAATATCCCCAGCATCGTAGAGCGTCTCAAGGGCCATGCCAAAGAAGAGGAGCCTGCCTCCACCAGGCAGTGGAGGGCCAGCAGGAGGGGGTAATGCGATCTGACCAATGATTTAAGAAGATTAATAGGGCAATGCCTCGAAGGGCAGGTTTGAGCTGGGAGGAAGACAGAAGACAAATGTCTGAAACCAGAAACGTGGAGAAAGGATGAACAGGATTCAGTGTACGGTTGGATGTTGGCTGAAAGCAATGAGCAGGGGAGGGGAGAGTCAGTGATGAGGTCGAAGCACCTGCGTGGCTGCAGGATGAGCAGAGAGGTTGGGGGAACAGAAGGGGTTGGGAGTCTGGAAAGGAGGATAAAGCCAAGTCCACTCTAGTCTGTTGCAGACATTCCCCATTTGGTGAATACCTGCTGATATGTAAGCAGCCAAATCCCTCTGCCTACTGGAAGCAGAGACTGAAACTCCAAATGTAGCAAAAGGTTGGAGAAAATTTGAGAGTTCTCTCCATGAACAGAGTCTAGCCACGTCTTGGAATCAGCATAGTTTCTAGAGTCGGGAAAATCTGATTCTGCTTCATCTTATGTGTGTGACCTTGGACAAATCTCTGCACTTATATGAGCTTCTACTTTTCATCTGTAAAATGGGAATGATAAAGAATTGATCTCAGAGGGCTTTAGTGAGTATTAAATAGCATACACGTGTGAAGTCCCTAGCCTGGTGTCCACCGGAGGTAAGATACTCAATACATGGCAATAATTGTCAATATAATTTTATTAGCTTCAATTATGACAATGGTTGCAAATACAAATGCCTACAGGGGCTTGGCTGGAAAGAGAAATAGATTAAGCCTAAAAGGACCAGTGGCTATTCACCTTCAACAGATTCCTGCCACGTGGGAATGGTGATCCGGGTTACCATATATGCAATTTCTCAAGAGAAGTCAGAAATCTAAAGTCTTGGGGGCTGAAATGTGTCATTTAGGAATTAAATTTTAATTTAAAGTTACGAAACAATGTTGTGGCCTTCCACAGTGCATGGATGAACCAAACAAAACATGTCTGTGGGGCAGGTGCAACCAAAGAGTCACCATTTGTGCAGCTGGAATTAAGACAGACTGCCAGCGTGATGCAGAGATCTAGTGCGCCTTTTTAGAAGATAGAGGCGCCACTTCCTCTTCCTGAGATATTGGGCGCCCACCACCTCTCCCACGTGTAAGATAAGCAGGGGATGACTCAGTCCCCTCCAGCTCTGCACCTCTGAGATCTTGAGTACCTGATGATCTAGAGTCTGGCCTTGATGGTGCTGAGAAGATGAGCGCTGAGAGGGGTCTTTGGCTGGGAAGGCTCCAGGGAGACCAGCCCTGGCTGCCCGGCTGCAGTGTGAAAGCCATGGTTATTCTCCTACGGTAGAAAAAGACAAGCAGGAGAGGTGGCAAGTCTGACTCAGAGGCCAACAAGCAGGATATCTGACCTGACTAGTTAAACCACTTTACTAAGAGCTACAGCTGAACTAAGCCTGAATCTGATTCCGCGTGTGTCTGTGTGTGTGTGTGTGTGTGTGTGTGTGTGTGTGCACGCCTGCCTGCCCGTACGGGGGACGCTCTGAGGAAACAGAGGACAGAGGAGACCAGACCTGACTGTATAGCTGCTTCATCTGTCTGCTTTTCTCAAGTTTGTTCTGCGTGAACGGACCTTCCTAATCCCTTGTGCTCACAGAGAAGGAAACAGCAGCTCTAGTTGCGTTTCCAGAAGATTTCATAGCACCCCCTCCCTGGTAACCGTTGCCTCCGGGTATCCAGGGCCAGATTCTGCAGATTCCCAGGACTCTGGGTTCTTGAATCCGAAGTGGAGACATAGAGAATCTCGTAGGCCAGGCCGAGGGGGAAGAGCCACCAGCAAGCTCAGACCCTCTTGCCAAGGGATAGCTGGCAATTCCGGGGCTCTGTCCCAGAGAACGACCGGGTCAGTGCATGCCTAGCAGAGACAGAGGAAACACTGCCCTGCCGTCCCAGCAGACGGAGGAGCGGATGCTGGGAAAGCGGGATCACCTTTCAGCGAGGTACTTGGCTCACCCAAGGTGAAAATGAGGTTTCCTCCCCTTTGCTGGGATATTTGACTTTGATCCATGATTACTTTCTACCTCTGAGCAGATGTATCCTGTAGCTCAGTGACCCGTGACATCTGAGAAAATGAGATTTGCTCTCTTTTGTAGCAGCAGAATGCCTTCTTCAAATGACGTCTTGCACTAAATTCCAATACAGAAAATATATTTTTTACACAAGTGGTTAACAAGTTCCTTAGTCAGACTGAGTCTTTATTTTTGGGTGGCAAAGATGGTATTACTTTCAAAATCTCAGAAATGGGTACAGGAAACCTGGGGGTTCTTTGGAGCATGATGGCAAAACCACTGACAATGGCCACTCTTTCTGGGGTGTCGGGATCCTGAGTGATGAGAATCTTTCACATATGAGGACACAAGGCCATTGCCCTTGTGTTTCACAAAGTGAGGGAAAGACAACAGAAAGGCAATGCATCGTTTCATAGCATTTTACTGATTAAATTGGAATAGGAGGGAACCAGCATCCTGTGTCTGGAAGAGAAAAGGGTGATGCAGTAAAAAAAAAATCTGGACCCTGTGTTCTCCACTGGGCTCTGGACAGTTTGGGCTGTCGTCTTTTGAGTTTGTTCTCACGTGTGACAGTGGAGAAGTCCCTTCTTGTCTGCACACTCAAATCCCGCATTGGTGGGAGTCACTTCACCCGAGGGTCTAGGCTGTGCCTGCCGCTCACTGCGCTTGGCACAGAAAGTTGTGGGATCATAAAACCATACGGGTACACCCAGTGTGCCTCAATGCACCCAGCCCCCTCCACACACCCAAACTGACATATGACACTCAGCTCTGTAGGGTGATTTCAGACCAAGCAATGCAAATGAACTCTCAGAAGATTTCCAGTGGCTCCATGAGGGGCAGAAGAACAGTGAACAAGCCCACAGTTCAGAAGCACTGGAGCCAGACCTCGCTTTCAGTCCTCACTGTATCAGTCACTAGCAGTGTGATCCTGGGCCAGCCGCTTACCCTCTCGCTCCCACCAGCTATAAAATGGGAACAGCATGGTGCCTTCTTAGAACGGCTAGTGATTTACAGTATGAGATCGCCCAGAGCAGACGGGCTGACTGCACCCACACCTGGATTCAGGTCCCTTCTCTTCCGCTAAAGAGCAGAGGGACTGTACAGCTCAGTTTTTTTATTTGTCAAGCGGGGATAACAATGAAATCAGACGATGCTGGTAAAACACTTTTGTTAGCACTGTGCTTTGAATATAATAAACACCCAAAAAATACTGGTATGGCCAAATGTAAAGGACACTGGGGGAAATAGCGGCAGCTATTGTATGAAGAATGGGGAGGGTTGGGTGAGGCTCTGGAGGAAGACTGGTGGACACACTGGCCATGTCCTACCTCCTGGGTAACCACCAGAATGGCACTTCCTCCTTCTGGGCTGCCATCTTTCCATCTGTATGAAGAGGACATTACACCACAAAATCAGAGGCTAATAGTCTCTGGTTTTATGGTGTACTCTTAGCTTCCAGTTACAGCCCAGTGGAGGGATCCTAGAATCAGTGTTCAGGGTCTCAGCTCAAATGCCTTTAGGATGAGGCACACATTAGGCATGAATAAAGTGAGCTATCTTGAGTTTGTTGTTTTCAAAACAATCACAAGGTTGACCTATTAAGCATGAAGGAATACTCTTTACATCCACCAAGAAATGTGTTTGTTCTCACTTTTCTTGAACCACTGGCATAGGCTCAAATTTGGAAAGACTACAGGCAAGGGGAGCCCTGAAGTAATAAGGGCATCCAAGGCCCATCTAAAGATGGCAATAGTCAATAGTAATAGTCAATTATTGTCAAACAGAATGAAGGCTCAATGCTGCTAGATCTTCCAGATTTTCAAGGAAAGCCAGAAATCAGATTTTGTGTGTATATGAAATCTTCTGATAATGAAGGTTAGCACATCATAAAAAATCTCTAAAAAATAATACTTTGGGACACCTGGGTGGCTCAGTCAGTTAAGCATCTGACTCTTGATTTCAGCTCAGGTCATGATCTCACAGTTCGTGGGTTCAAGCCCATGGACAGCCCAGAGCCTGCCTGGGATTCTCTCTCCCTCCCTCCCTCTCTGCTCCTCCCCCCACCCCAAAATAAATAAATCAACTTTTAAAAAAGTAAAAATAAGAAATAATACTTTTACAATCTACAAATTCAGCTCATGGATGGCATTTTCAATCTAAGGTATAATCCATTCTTAAGACATAACAGCAGGTGTTGGCCGCTATGACCCAATGCTCCCCATCTCCACCTCCCCCCAACAGAAGATAGGTTCACTCTCCATGGAGTGCATACATACCATGTTTGGTAGAACCTGAGATGAGTATCTAACCCAAAAGCACTTCTCCATGACCATTGTTTTCAGACTTCAGGATCCATCGAAATCACTTGGGAATAAAAGAATTCAAAGAGTTTGGGGATGTGCCTTCTCTAGGCACCACCTGAAAAAAGTTCTGATTCAGCAGATTTGAGGTGGGCCTCAGGAATCTGCCCAGAATGTTCCTAGACTTCCCTTTGGGAGACTGGTCTCAGGTCTAGCCAGGGGCTGCTGAAATGGAGAACTACAGGAGTCCTGGCTGATATGGGCGTGGGGAACAGCTGAAAGGGTGGCCAGCTGAGCTGACTGAAGTGCCTGAAGGGATCCAGACTGAGGAGGGTAGGGTCACTGGCCCCTTCCAGGGAGCATGGACAGAGAGCCACTCATGTTATTCATCTACCAGAGGTTTATTTTAAGTATTCACAGAAAAGTAAAGAAGATAAGAAACCATCTGAGTCACAGAGCCAAACCCCATGGAGGCCAGAATAGTGTTCACTTGCATAGTTTTTCACTCTGAGTAACTGCATTATCTCATGTGTCCATAAACGGTGGGCATCTGTCGCTGCCTCTTGTGATTATGAGTGCTGTCCCATGCCTTCACCCTGTCTTACTGCTCTCCATAAGGTCCCATAAGTTCAGTGAGTCCCCAGACTCTTGGTCAAAGTGTTCACGCCAAACCTGCCAGCCCAGAGTTAGTTGTCTTTGGGTCAAGCTACCACTCTGGATTGCATCACCTGTGGCCAAGGCGTCAAGGTCAGGTGATGCTAAGCGTGCCAACCTATGTGTCAGCAGCCTCCAGAAAAAGGGCTGGAGGGGGTAGGATCCCAGTCTGGTCTACTTGCTAGGATAACGGAGATAAGGAAAGTAACCAAAATGGCCGAAGACATAGAGGCTCCCACAGGAGCACTCTGCCTTGGCTGGTGGCCACGACTATACCTGAAGAACTGTTGAGCCTATCACATGAGAGTATAGGCTCTGGACTCATGCTGCCTGGGTTCTTATTCCAGCGCCCCCAACCATTCTCTGGCTGTGTAAACTTGGGCAAGTTATTCAACTTCTTTGAATTTGGGCTTCCCAGTGGTTCAATAAGAATGATTATAACAATACCTCACAAAAGGTTGGTGCATTAAATGAAATCCTGGGTTTAAAGCCTTTGTCACAGAGGCTGGCATGGAGCAAATGATAATATTTAGTTTAAAAGAGAAAAAAAAAGAAAGAAAGAAACCTACAGAGAGTTTCCCTTCTCAGAAAATGTCCTCAGAGAAGAACAGAACAACACTGCAAGAGGAAACCGGAGTTCTGGAGAAACACGGGCTATTATTGTTATTCTCCAAGTATAGAAAATAGCTGTGGAACAATCGTGCTGTGTGCTGTGGGATGGGGTGGGGGTGGAAGAAGAAGGAGCGCTAGATCAGTGGGACATCTGGGCATGGGCCCCATGACCCCATTTTTGTAACTAACCCCATGACCAGCCATTAGCAAGGCCATTCCTATGCCCAGGCCTTACTTTCTCCATCTCTAAACTGAAAGGGTCAGGTCATCTGAGCTCAGATGGCACTTCCAACTCTGAAGCTCCGGACTCTTGTGAGGATCGAGAATGGCAGAAGAAGAAACAATGACTTAGTCAGCTAACCCCAGATTCTAGAATGGCTGTTTGGGGAAGGCTTTTTAAGGGAAGGTTACCATGAAAGGTAACTCTGGGGTGAAATAACAGCCAGATTTGCTGAGACAAGAAGATTGAATTGAGGGAAGGGGTGCCTGGGTGGCTCATTTGATTAAGCATCCTAGTCTTTTAAAAAAATTTTTTAATGTTTATTTATTTTTGAGAGAGAGAGACAGAGACAGAGTGCAAGTGGGGGAGAGCCAGAGAAAGAGGAAGACACAGCATCCGAAGCAGGCTCCAGGCTCTGAGCTGTCAGCACAGAGCCCTATGCAAGGGCTTGAATCAATGACCTGTGAGATCATGACCTGAGCCAAAGTTGGATGCTTAACCGACCGAGCCACCCAGGCACCCCCAAGCATCCTAGTCTTGATTTTGTCTCAGGTCATGATCTTACGGTTCATGAGATGGAGCACCTCATCAGACTCTGCACTGACAGCATGGACCCTGTTTGGGATTTTCTCTCTCCCTCTCTCTCTGCCTCTCCCCCACTCACTCATGTGTACACTTTCTCTCAAAAGAAATAAGTAAACACAAGAAGAAGAAGAAGAAGAAGAAGAAGAAGAAGAAGAAGAAGAAGAAGAAGAAGAGGAGGAGGAGGAGGAGGAAGAGGAGGAGGGGGGAGGAAGAAGGTTGAATTGGGACCTAAGAATGGTCTTCAAGAATGTGGAGGAGGCTATCACCGAGAAGCAGAAGGAAGCTGGTCCTGTGCTGTTCATGGGTCGAGGACGTTTTTGTGGCAACCATGTTAGCAAGTAGAGGTGTCTCCCTCAGATGGTTTCAGGGCACATCCTCTCGCTTCCTTCTGGTGTCTCACCTTCAGGTCAAATACCACCCCTCCCCCCTCTCCTCCTGACCCCAGTCCTAACTAAGCCATCCCTAAGGACCCAGTCTAAACGGTCCTTCTGCCACACTCTAGGCCCTTCACCCACACTCTGCTCCACACACGGCCTGACATCCCATTACAGATTGTCAGCTCCACCAGACAACCTGTTTGCTCCTTTCACTGCTGAATCCCCAGCTCTAAAAACAGGGCCTTGAACGTAGCTGATTCTCAATATGTATCTGTTAACAAAAGAAGAAGGAGGAGGGGGAGGAGGAAGAAGAACACAAAGGGGGGGGGCAGGAGGAGGAAGGGGATGCTTCCCTACAATTCTGCCTTTTGCCCTGGTGAACAAAGCCTGAAGTTGGAGAGTTAAAATTCCGAACGCCATCTGCTAACGAGGAAAGGGCGGGGGACGAGGTGATCTTCGCCTTACTCCCGGGAAGGTTTCTCTACACGGAGCCTCCCATGGAATGCCAGACGGGGGGCATGGCCCTGAGGTGAGGACACCAGTGAGAATGCCAAGCTGAGGCCAGGCATTCAGTCTGGAGAGGACCCTGACTCGGGAAGGACTTCTCCTTTGATTCTGGAGGCTGTTTGCTTGCTGGCCTTGCACGGGGCTTTGAAGGCTTGGACGTTCAGGAACTGTCCTGAAATTTCCCCTCTTCCGCATCCAGGAGGCCTGTTAACTCTCAGGAACTGTTGATTGTCTGGGGAATATAAACAAAAGAACAAAGGCAAAATCAACTCATTGAAAGGGAAAGAATGTCAGAGTGAGCTGAACATAAAGCCCACTTGGAATTTAAAGATGCAGAGCAGTACACAGAAGGACCATGATCAGGAACCCCGGGGGGGAAGTCCTGAGAAGCCAAAGAAATTCCATCCTTGTTCTCACCCCCTGTTGGCAAGAGTTTTGTGGAAGGAGCGCGGGTCCCCAGAGCTTGAACTTCTCCTTACAAAGCAACCTTGGCTACCAGTTGCACCTCTGTTTGCTCTGAGACAGTGGAATGGAGACACAGGCAGGCTTGCTTTTACTTATCAAAACATTGTTTTCTTTTCTGGAAGTGCTGTAAATCAAGCATGGGCGGGGGGGGTGGGGGGACTGGAGGCCAGCATGGCATTTTTACCAGTTGTGTGACTTCTGGCAAGTTCCTTCTTCTCTGTGGGACTCAGTTTCTCCTTTGATAGAAGAGGGATTTGAGTTACATTTGGGGACCTTTTTCTCTGTTCCCCCAAGCCTCCTTGTCAGTGGCCTCAAAGTCTTCAGTGTACTTTTCCAGCCTTTTCTCTCCCACACCCCTCCATGCCTCCATTTCTGTTGGCACATAGTTTCTGGCTTCATGTAAATTGTACCCCCCCCCCCAAATAGGAAACCTCTTTGAGCCTCAGCCACAGATCCCAAGGTGAGAAGGGCTCACACTCACAGCTGGCCAGACTAGTGCCTGGACCTCAATCACTTTCCCTTATGGCACCAGGGCTAATGGGCCCGCCCTTCCTTTCTCGCTCTCTCTCTAGAAGCAAAAGCACCGCACTGCCTGTTCTGCCAAGTTCCCTTCCAAGGCATGTGACCGCAGGATACCCCCCAAAGGAGAGAGACTGCAAAGAAGGGACTTGGGTCCTTGGCATTGGCTGAGAAGGTGGAGCTCTCCCAGTGTATCACTCTGGGGCCACAAAGGGATCCTTCTCTGCTAGATAGAGTCAACTTCCTTACCTATAGAATGGAAACAAGAACCCTCACCAGCCAACTCAGTCAGCCTTTGTGAGAATCAGACGGGAAAAGAGATTTGGAGGAAACTTTTGGATTGCTACTTCGACGCTTGGGTCCAAGATTCTCAATCACTGCTCTGACCTCCTGACCCCTTGACGTGTTGTTTCTTCACTTTGCCCATCCTGTTAGCCCTCTCCAGCGATAACAAAGCAGCTCAGAGCATGGTCCCTGGAGTCAGACGGACGAGAGAGTTCCATGTTGGCTCTCCTACTTCCCAGCTGTGTGTGCTTCAAGTTAGTTCACTTCTCTGCTCCTCAGTTTCCTCGTCTAAAAGTGGGATAAAACAGAAACTACTCAAGGGCTGCTGTGAGATAACGTATGAAAAGCATCTGAAGCAGCATCTATGACACGTTAGTTCCTAATACGATTAGTATTATCTCCTTGAAAACCCCCAACCAAGCCCAGTCACCACTGATGGAATGAGTGTAAGACTCAAGAGAACCAATGAAACTAGTAGTCATCCTGAAAACGGTCAGTTCTCAGGCTGTGCTCCATGGACCCTTGGAAGGCCTTGAAATCCTTTCAAGGGATCCACAAAGCCAAAACTAGTTTCAAGATACTACGCTGTCTTTTTCACTGTGTTGACATTTACACCGATGGTAGGAAAACAATGGCGAGTGAAATTGCTGGCGCCTCAGCATGGATCACCTGTACAATTCATCACTGCGTTTTTCTCTGCTACACACTATCTACCAGAAAGAGAGAGAGAGAGAGAAAGAGCAAGAGAGAGAGAGAGAGAGAGAGAGAGAGACAGGAAGGAAGGAAGGAAGGAAGGAAGGAAGGAAGGAAGGAAGGAAGGAAGGCAGGCAGGCAGGCAGGCAGGCAAGCCTTTGCACTTAACACTGTGTTTCATGACACAGTGAATATTGTTAATCTTATTAAACCCTGACCCTTGAGTATACTTCTTGCTTATATTCTGTGTGACAAAATCCAGACAGACAAAAAGTCCTCCTGCCAGGTACCCGGCGTGATCATTGTCTGGAGGAAAAACACACACACAGTTGTTGGTTTGCAGTAGGCTAAACTAGCTGCCTTAGTCACGAAAAAACATTTTCATTTGAAAGAATGGCTAACTACAAACCATGTTACTCGGACATACGGCAGACATTGTCTCGAAAATGAATGACGCAAGCCTGTTACTTCAAGGAAAATCACTACCAATGTTTGTGGTCAACGATAAAATTCAAGTTTCTGGGGAATTTTGAAAGATTTCTATCTGCTGCCACGAGCTTGCCAGCTCCCCAGCACTTAAAGATTGACGGTTGTATTACTGAATGTGATGATTTTTGATATTGTAGAATGAGATGTGTCAACGTTTAGAACATCGGTATAACTCAGTGAGCTAACATTTCCCCAACGACCAATGCGTGAAGTTACAAAACCATGTGTGGGTGAAAGATCCATTTAAACAAAGTATAAGACCAATAGATTACATGTAATAAAATATAGATGTTCTTTGGTATGGCTCCAGATTCCACACTGCAACCTGTCAGAAATTACCACTTGTCCAGTTTCACATCCTATCAAAGATTACCCACAATTATCTGAAAGGACCATTAAAATATTCCTCCATTTTCCAAACTATACCCATGAGTGAGGCCAGACTTTATTTGCATACTTCAACAAAAGATGCATTGCAACATTTGCAACTAGATGCAGAATCGAATCAGATGAGAACCAAGTTGTCTTCTATCAAGCCAGATGTTAAAAAGATATATAAAACAATGCTGTTTTTCCCCATATTACTTTTTGTTTCTGAAAACCTTTCAAAGAGATATGCTAATTATGTTAACATGTAATGGGTTTATTTTTGAATGATTAATAAATCAACATTTTCAAAACTAATATGTTTTCATTTCTCATCTGGTACATACTAGTAGATATCACCTACATAAACAAAATCTATCTGTAGTCCTCACCAATTTTTTTGAGAGCAAAAAGATCTAAGACCAAGACATTTTAGGATCGCTGCTATAAATGTTTGAGAAAGAGACAGGCAGAGAGCTGAAGAGAGTAAAGAGAAGTTTCACAAGCCCAGCACAGGAAATGAGTGTCATGCACACTATGCACCGGCTCACAGCAAGAACACTCAGGAATACCCTGTCCAGCGCTGAGTCGCACTTTAATAGGGATGCTGACAAACTGAACACCACCCAAAAAGAGGAATGGACTATTTTTTTTTTAATGTTTATTCATTGTTGAGAGAGAGGGAGAGTGTGAGCAGGGGAGGGTCAGAGAGAGAGGGAGACAGAGGATCCGAAGCAAGCTCTGCCCTATGCAGGGCTTGACCTCACAGACCATGAAGTCATGATCTGAGCTGAAGCTAGATGCTTAGCCAACCAAGCCACTCCAGCACCCCAAAGGGGAATGGACTATTGAGGAGTATGGAAACTATGTACCCAGAAAGACAATAGATAGAATTAGGTCAATTTACCTTGGAGAAAAGCAAAATAGAAATTAAAACTACTCTTACGGAATCACAGTAGCTTCTTCAAATCTCTGAAAAGTTGCCAGACAAAATGTCCACTACAGAGATGTGTAAGGACTCAGATGTGTATTTTGCTATAGCAGGACTTTTTTCTTTTTTCTTTTTCCTTTCTGGTTCTCCAATTATTCTTTTCCTAAAATGTTATTTCGATCATTTCACATCTTCTCATTCCCTTCTCTTTCTCTCTTTCTCTTTCTAGTTTTCCTTCTTTCTCTCACTCCCTCCCCTTTCTCTCCTTCCCTTCTTTTCATGATTTTTCTCCCTTAATGACCCACAATATGTAATAAATACATTTTTATGTTTTTCAAAGAGTTTTATCTTTTCTTCCTTAGGACAACTACATGCAAAAGAGTGGAATTGGACCACTTTCTTCCATCATACACAAAAACAAACTCAAGATGGATTAAAGATATAACTGTGAGACTTGAAACCATAAAAATCCTTGAAGAGAACACAGGCAGTAACTTCGCTGACATCAGTCATAGCAACATTTTTCTAGGTAGGTCTCCAGAGGCAAGGGAAACAAAAGCAAACATAAACTATTAGGACTACATCAACATAAAAATCTTCTGCACAGAGAAGGAAACAATCAACAGAACTTAAAGACAACTAACTGAATGTGAGAAAATATTTGCAAATCACATATCCAATAAAGGGCTAGTATCCAAAATATATAAAGAACGTACACAACTCAGCACCCAAAAAACAAATAATCCAATTTAAATCAGAACACATGAACAGAAATTTCTCACACAGAATACATCCAGATGGCCAACGGACACATGAAAAGATCAACATCACTCATCATCAGGAAAATGCAACTAAAAACTACAATGAGATATCACCTCACACCTATCAGAATGGCTAAAATAAAAAACACAACCAACAAGTGTTGGTGAGGACGTGGAAGAAAGGGAACACTTGTTTACTACTGGTGAGGACGCAAACTGGTGCAGCCACTGTGGAAAGCAGTATGGAGGTTCCTCAAAAAATTAAAAATAGAACTACCCTACGATCCAGTAATCACACAACTGGGTACTTACCCAAAGAATACAAAAACCCTAATTCAAAGGGATACATGGACTCCTATGTTTATTGCAGCATTATCTACACTAGCCAAGAAATGGAAGCAACTTAAGTATCCACAGATGGATGACTGGATAAAGAAGATGTAGTATATACATGGAATATTATTCAGCCATTAAAAAATTATATAATCTTCCATTTGCAACAACATGGATAGAACTAGAGAGTATAGTGCTAAGCGAAAGGAGCCAGTCAGAGAAAGACAAACACCATATGATTTCACTCAAATGTGGAATTTAAGAAACAAAACAGACAAGCAAAGGGGGGACAGAGAGAGAGGGAGGGAGAGAGAGAGAGAAACCAAGAAACAGACTCTTAACAATAGAGAACAAACTGATGGTTACCAAAGGGGAGGGGGTGACAGAATGGGGGAAATAGGTGATGGGGATTAAAGAGTACAGTCATCATGATAAAAAATAAATACATAAAAGATGAGGGTGGGGAAGACAGAGGTTACACTTGGTAACTCTCAGTGTAGGTGCAAGAACGTGTACTCCTAGAATGGAGGGCAGGAGAGGTGAGTAAGCTGAGCCTTGGGGTTTGGGTACTATTTATCTCAAAGCCATCAGAGAGAAAGAAAAAGTCACAGAAAAGTAAGTGTGAATGTTTTACAAGCAGTGCAGGGAAATAACGTAGACAGTTCTAGAACATTTTCAATAGAAGACGTTAACAAGATTCCACTTCTAGAAGAGGACTTTAAGGAAATAATCTAAGATACAGCCATAATATTATACACCTAAATGTCTGTCACAATGTTATTTAAAATAATGAGGAATTGAAATATCCTTAATATCCAACAATAAATGGAAAGTTAAGCCATTTCTGAGACATTTGTGCAATAGCCTACCAATAGAAACCAATTCATAAAGAATTTAGCAACCAATAGAAAACAATTTATAAAGAAATATTGAATTGCATGGAAAATGTAAGATAACGCTGATTTTTTTAATCACCAAAATACAAAATCAAATTTAGTCATTTATTCAATGTCTTTTTATTGAGGGGCTACCTTCACAAGAGCAGTGGACATTCTGTGGTAGACATAGTCGCTGCCTTTATTCAGCTTAAATTCAAATAAAAATATATAGAGTTTAAGCAATCAATTATACAAATAATGAATTGAATGCCTTTTAATCCCTAGTTCAATGAAGAGATGCACAATTCTGCAGAATAGATTCTATTATTAGACCCATTTTACAGATGAGGAAACTGAGCCTCACTGGTTTTAAAAGGAGCAGCGGGTGGCAGAGCTGGAATTACCAAGTGATGTTACTACTAATCAGGAACCACTGACCTTCTAAGTCACTTGATTTCCCAAAGAAGAAAATGCCAGAAAGAAAGACTATGGAGAATATCACAACATTTGATTTGGATGCTAAGGGAGCAGCAATTGACCTTTTGCTTCCATAGGAATAATAAAAATTATTCTTACAATACCGATATCAGCTAACGCTTGCTGATCACTCATGAAGTGCTGCTCACTGTTTTAAAGACGTGACTGACACAGAGAGCTCAGCTCACTTAATCCTTACAACAGCCCCATGAAGTAAATCCTATTCCCATTTCGCAGATGCAGAAACTGAGGTGCAGACCAGTGCAATAACTTGTCCACATTCACACAGCAAGTAAGTGTCGGAGTCAAGATTCTTGAGTTGTGTTTCTCCCTGATGTGCCCTAGGGACAAAGGAGAAAAAATAAATTGAAAGGGTCGAGGACAGGAAAGGTGAAGTAATTCTGAGGTTGCCAGGACACTTTCATTCCAGAAAAGTCCTGGCATGAAAGGAGAACAAACTGGTCTTTAGGTACTCTCAGTTCCTTTTTCCTCGTGGCTCAGCAGCAAACAATGGCTTTCTCTGAGCCAAGCGCTCTAGGCCCTGCTGGCGCTAACCACATAATTATGTTCTTTGAAATTCTAGTTGTCTGATGGCTGAGGACAGAGGCCAACTGGGGATCTCAGAGAACGACTGAAGAGCAGAAGGCAAAAAGTCTTTTTGATAAATGATCTTCCTAGTGTGATTTCATAGCTGCACATCTTCATACCATTTACTGAGTGACTTCATGCTTCCTATCTCATTTAACTTCCATAAAGAGGAGTTGTGACCTCAGGAGCCTTGCACGTCCTGTACCCCCTTCTCGGAACATCCTTCCTCCTCTCCCTTTTTCTTCTGTTATTGCTTAGTTATCTGGCTTATCATTTCCTATGTTTTGGTCTACTGACTTAAGGGAGGGGAGAAAAGCCAGAGTCTCAAACAAATATCTTTTGTTGCTGGTGGTGGTGCTGGTGGTTTAAACTAAGCGAGATTATGATCTGTGCCTCTTTTTTTTTAAAGGGATGAAACACCAGTATCTGTCCATCTTTGGCTGCCTGAGTACATGAGAATTATGCAAAAATAAGTGAAATCCAACTTAGGACTTTATGAGCCTATATCAGTCAGGGTTCAGTTGGGGGTAGATTCATTGTAAGTATTGTAGAACAAGAAGAGTTATTATAAAAATTGGACCTTACCCAATTATGGGAGAAGCTGGGGAAGCAAAAGTCTTGAAGGCATATTTGAAGGATCAAAAAGAGAGTCACAGATAATCTGAAAAGTCAAGTACAACCAGCCACCCAAAGGGGCTCCCAAAGGGTGGTGCATGAAGAAGTCTGTGGGAAGCCATGACCTCTCAGAGGTATAGCCCCTGGGGTCCAAAGATGAGGTGATGAGCCTGGTTGTTGCGAGGAGGTGCTGAATGCGGTGGGGACCACTTGGCTGTCACCATGTCATGACTTGAGTACCTTACCAGGTGCCTCTGTGCCTGTAATGTAATAATGGCTACTACTTCACTTCCACCTTCCAAATCTTGTACAAGCACAAGTTCCTCTTTTACAGAACTCTGGCCCAAAACCAAAAAGAGAACCATATGTAGTTCCCAGCTAAACAAACTTGACACAGCAAAATCCAACACACGCCCTAGAGAAGGAAAAGATAGATGGAGGTAAGGGTTCACTGGCGTGTGAAGGGATATCACATTACAGTCACCATTGATGCCTCTTCTGTCTCCCACATACCTGGTTGTCATCAAATTCTATAGCTTTTATCTCCACAATGACACTCACATTTGCCCTCACTTCTCTGTCTCTGTGCTCATTACCATAGTTCTGCTTCTTCTTACTTTTGGTCGTAAAGACTGAACATCTCGCAAGTTCTCCACTCGCCTCTCTCTCTCTGGCCTATGCATCCTTCACCTTCATCCTTCATCCTTCTGCCTGTAAAGCTCCTCCTCTCCTCTATGCTTTAGTCTCCATTTAAATATCACTTCTTTCTGGAAAAATCTTGGGATCCCTCAAAAAAAATCTGAGTTAGGTGCTTCTCTATTGGAGTGTTTATTGCACTTTAGGCATTATTTAATCATCTTTCTCTGTATCATCACCAACTAGTGTCTGACATGTTGAGGCTCTATAATTGTCAGATGATTGACAGGATGAATGAATGAATGAATGAATGGTGTCTCTCCATTTCCAGTGTGTCTTCTCTTATATCTTCTATATTCTACATTGAAATTCTCTTTTGGAAAACCTGAAATCCTTTAGTGGTTTATCATTGCCAGTGGAATAAAATTCAAAATCCTCACCTGGGCACTCAAGAATCACCACACGTGATCCACACATCTTCCTAAACATCTCCCCGCATTCTTCTACATGTTTCCTCTATATACCAGTCAACCGATGCGTGGGTTATTCCCTGAAGAAGAGGGATTGTTTGTTACATTAATTTTAAAAACAGCTTTTCTCTATTGGACATACATCATACACTAGGCACCATGGTAAAAATTTTCTGTACTATATCTTACTGAATCATCACAATGACAATCACAGTAAAGGATCAAGTTCTCATCTCTTACCATCATTCTAGGGAACACTAAGGTTCAGAAAGGACGTGCTTTGCCCAAGTTCACACAGTTCGTAAATGAGGAAACTAGTATTTAAACTCATGTATTATCCAATTCCAAAGTCAAGATTATCACCACGCCACTCCACATGCTCCTGTAAACAGTTCTCCATGGCCATTTGTGTAATTAATTAATCAAGTGCTTGCCATAACCTAGACACTTTGAATAGCTGGTCTCATTTGAATTCTCAAAACAGCTTTCTGAGGGAAAACTATTTTCCCCAGATTATAGATGACACAAGTGAGACAAAAAGAGGTGAAGGAACCTACCCAGGTTCACAGAGATCAAACGGAGCAAAGCTGAACTTGTGTCTAATAAATGGACCACTCTCAGAATCACCATCACGGTGACTGGGGCAGCCTTCGCCAACCCCTTGTCTAAGTGCCCTTGCTTTATGGGTAAAGAGACAATTCCCAGACAGGCTAAGGGACAGCTCCAATGGTGGTGAACCAGAACTCTGGCTTCTAGTCCAGTGTTTTCCATTATAAGATCTGTCTCTTTCCCTGACCAGAAATTGATCCCAAGTCATGGCACATGATGAGAGCCAAGTGGTCCCCACCAGAAGACAGAGAGCACACCCAGCCCGGTCAGTATTTGCTCATTTTGTACCCTCTGCCTGTTAAAATTCAGCTTCCCTCTGCTGGTCCTTAGGCCATCTGTTTCCTGTTTTTCTAAGAATATAGAGGAGAAATGAGTCAGAGAGATCGTGCCTGCCTTCCAGGAGCTTCAAAGCACATAGTGACAACACTGATAGGGACATTCTGACCATTAGACAAAGGTTCCGTAAAAACAAGCACTCAAGACTTTCCATCCATACAAGCAATGGATTCAGTGAGTCCTGAAAGCTGCATGTTTATCCTGGGGGGATTCTAGGGAAAATTACCACCTTCCTGGAAGAGATGGAATTTTAGGAAGAGTTGAAATTCTGTAAGATTTGTAGTCCACTCGCCCAGAAACTAGACACTGAGTGGGGCTGAGGTGCATCATGAGAAGCCACGGAGATGGGAAAGGAGGTACAGACGTAATGGGTTAGTGACTTTTCTCATTCACTCAATCATTTCTTTTTTCAAAATATACCTCTGGCCCACATACTGTGAGTCAGGACAATTATATGAGAGCTTGAAACAGAAGAGCTTCACCTTAACTAGTCCTGGGAGAGGTCTTTTATGCTGAGCTCTGAAACTAGGAAATTGAGTAAATATGGGGAAAGCGTTCTTGGGTGGGTGCAAATAGCAGGTGCAATAGCCCTGAGGTGAGAGAGAGAACATAGTACATTGGAGGAACTGAAAGAAGGCCATTGTACACACACAGCTATTATCATGAAATGAGTTAAAGGATTGGTTAACAAGTACCAAATCATGGAAAAACCTTTAGTTCATTTTATGGATTTTGTATAGTAAGGATGTGGCACTCCTAACACTCGACCCAAGAAAGGAGCTCTAGGTCACTCACCTTGAATCTGGGCTCTCTGATGCTGTTCCAGATCCTGGGGTTAGGTCTTAAGAAATGGCACCTTCTACTTCTTGTCTTTGGGGACCCTTTTAGAACCCAGCCACCATGTTGTGAGGAAGCCCAAGCAGACTATGGAGAGTCCCATATGGACAGGCCATATGGACAGGAGCTGAGGTCCCTAGACCCTGGCCCCAGCTGAGCTTGCAGACAATGGTAGGCACTAACTTGACAGCTGTAAGAGTGAGCCTTCTTGGAAGTAGATTCTCCCCCGAGTCAAGCCACTGTAGCTGCTGTTGCAAGTAACAGCTATAAGACTTCCCCGATGAGCTCTGCCCAAATTGTAGACTTTTAAAAAAAATGTTTATTTATTTTTTGGAGGGGAGAGGCAGAGAGAGAGGGAGACACAGGATCTGGACTGACAGCCCAGAGCCCAATGCATGTCTCAAACTCACGAACCTGAGATCATGACCCGAGCCTAAATCTGACACTTAACTGACTGAGCCACCCAGGTACCCCTGTAGATTTTTAAAAAAATTTTTTAAAGTTTATTATTTTGGGAGAAAGACAGAGTGTGAGTGGGGAAGGGGCAGAGAGAGAAAGAGACACAGAAACCAAAGCAGGTTTCAGGCTCTGAGCTGTCAGCACAAGCCTGACACAGGGCTTGAACTCCCAGACCATGAGATCATGACCTGAGCTGAAGTCAGACGCTTAACCAACTGAGCCACCCCGGTGCCCCTAGGTGCCCCTATACATTCTTAATGTAAACAAATGGTTGTATTGTTTTCGAGAGGATTCTGTTGAGGAGTAGCTTATTACATCATAATAGATATCAGGAGTGTAGGGAAATGGGAAGACATCGAAGAGTTTGGAGTATTAAGAAATGGAGACTATCACAGTTATTTACTTCACAGAGGTCTTCTGAGAACTGAATGAGATAGTGACAGTACAGTGCTTTGCCAGTGTTGGATATTCAGTAAGTCCTCAACAAGTGTTAATTATTATTGCTGTTATTTTTAGAGTTTAGAGAAAAGGCAGAGGGCTTGAGGAAATATTTCAGGAGTTAAAGGATGAGTTAATGTTCACTTGGACTGGAATGGTGACAGCAGCTATATACTAAATAGCTTAGGAAGCTATTCAGGATGTGAAATTGATGGGCTGTCACAAACGATGGAGATGGAGGGCGAGGAATAATAAAAGCTCAGGAATAATTCTAACGTCTCCAGCCTTAGCACTGGGGCACCAGTGTCGTAGACAATTGCTGGAGTTGCTTTCCAGCACCTTTCACCATCCAGGTAATTTTAACCCTATTGCAAAGAATCAACCTACCTCCACTCGTTGTCCTTTTGACTTGAACACGGCTGATTCCTCCTGCGGGTTGGACGTATCACCCAGGCCTAAGCTCGTCTCCTATGTGAGTTGTTCCAGGACCAGCATACAACCCAAACAGCCATCAGAGCCAGCAGGACTCAATCTAGGGGCTTTTTTGTTTGTTTGCTGTGGAGAAGTCTCTTTCCTTACTTTGCAACTTGAACTTGACCACTGTACAGAACTGGAGCTACTATACCATCTCACATGTGAACGAAGGGTCAACACGGGGCAGCAGAACCAGCGATGACAGTATTTGGGTATGCTCTAATTCAGAGTTCAAAAACTAAAACTGCAGGTGTGAGTAGTCCAGGTACAGGAGATGAAAGGAAACTCCTTATTTGTGAGAGGCAGTGAGACTTGAGGAGAAAGCTCCCATCTTCCAGGTCTGAAGACTCCAATGCCTTAGACTTTTGCCCAGCAAGACTCTCCTCGATTCACCGAAATGATTCTTGAAAGACTTATCTCCAACCTTAGAAGGTATCCTAGTGGACCACACCACCCTGGACGCAGTGACCATGCACTCTCCTAGAGGAGATAGAAACTGAAGGAGCCGAGGGAGCCATCTGGATTTCAAGACTGGACTCCAGATTTCCAACTTCGTCTTCAGCCTCACCAGCCCTCCCATACTCTGCTCAGGCTCTATTCTGCCTCCCAGCCTCATGCCTTACAACTCTCCATGAAAAGGGAAGCCAGAAGGGTCCTTCTAGCTTGCAAACCCAATTGTACTACCCATATCTTGGGTTTCAGGCCAAACATCATCAAGGGACACAAGACCCGTGACCCGGCCCTTGACCACCTGTCCCAAATCATCTCTGGCCTCCTGGCCGCCTTCACAGTCCAATCGCATCAGCCACATTAAACGCCCAGACAGTGTATAAGTGCTCATTGTGGAGGTGATTTCACACCTCTGTCTTTAGCCCAAACAGCCATCCTTTGTCCATCTGTTTCTTATACATTTATCCTTTCAGACTATATTCAGGCATCACTTCTTCTGGGAAGTCTTTCCCGAGAGCCCCCTCTCCTTCCTCTTGTTCTGATTTTGAATTTTCTTTCACTGCATATGTTACATGGCACTGCATTTTTTCCTGGTGTGTGTCTTCCCTAGTAAAAGTCCAGGTGCTGGGTGGTTGGGATTGTGTCTCGTTCACCTTCATCCTCAATTCCTATAATAGCATTTGGTGTGGGGTAGGTTCTCAGTAAGGGTTTGATGACTTGGACCCTTCAAAGTGTAGCTCTATTGTTACCATTAAACTATAACCCTCAGGAGACTTTCTTATCATTATTATCATTTGTGTGCATACATGAGTTAACCAACTATAATCATAAACATAACTAAAATCCTATGACTGCTTTATGAAGGATTCATTTGATCCTTGCAGCAAGAGGCCTGACAGAAGAGTCTCTCTCTTTTCTTTTTAATGTTTATTTATTTATTTTTTGAGAGAGAATGAGTGGGGAAGGGGCAGAGAGAGAGAGAGAGAGAGAGAGAATTCGAAGCAGGCTCTGCACCATTAGCACAGAGCCTGACTTGGGGCTTGATCTCACAACCCATGAGATCATGACCTGAGCCGAAATCAAGAGTCAGATGCCTAACTGACTGAGCACCCCAGATTCCCCCAGAACAGCTTCTCTTGAGCCCTCAGTACCACCAATAGCAAAGCACTGAGGTCATCAAAAAAGGAAGGAAATATTAGAGCTTCTCTTGATATTTACTTTTATCTTAGTTTTTTAAAACTTGTATATGTTTTACAATGTACTTGACAGTGTACTGGTAGATGTATGCAATTTACAAATAAGGAAATACACTTCTTTATGGAGGAGCACTTACAATTATTTTGTTGACAGAGTTCATGATCAAAAAAAGTTTAGAGATACTGTGTGAGGAAACATGGGCTCTGTGTTCCAGCCTTCAAGAAAGGAAGGCGATGTGATCTGCTGGCCAAGCTGCTGGCTGCATATTTTATAGTGTGGTGAGAAATATCTGACTGAGTTACATGCTGGAGTTCGATTCCCATCTCTCCATTTTTTCTATTTCTGCTTCTCAGTCCCTAGGAGAACAGAAGTAGGAGCGGTTATGCATGGCGAGTGCTTGGTCTGGGCCAGGCGCTGTGTTAAACACGTGCACACATTATCTCACTTAGTATTCGTACAACTCTCTGAGGTAGGCATCACTGTTCCTAATCCACAAATGAGAAACTAAGGTGAAAATACTTGCCCCAAACTACAGAACTACAAGTTGCAGAGCCGAGATTCCATCTCAACCCGTGAGGGGCTCCTTGAATGAGTAGGGCAGAGTTGAAAGGTAGTTCTGGATTCGAACACAGACTTTACGATGTATGAGGGCTGCTGTATGAGGCTGTGCAGCCGTGTGGTCTCTACTTAGAGATCAGCAATCATTATATTTTTGTCATGTCTGGTCCAAACCCCGTAATGGCCCTCCTGGCCAGAGGCAAACAAAATGTGATGCAGACAGAATCCTGGCCTTCCAAAGGAGGCTGTATGCCTCTTGGTACCAACGGGAAACCGTCCTTATAAACAGCTTCATTCTTCACCACCACTACCCCCCACCACGACCCCCTTCATGGCAAGATGCCTGAAGTCATTAGCAGTGAGCACATCAGTGTTTAAAGGGAGTCTCAAATGAAAAGCAGAGCAAACCAGCGCGCCTTGCCTTCCGAAGACATGACCTCACTGAATCGTTTACTCAAATCAGGCAACTGAGAGAACACCGGAGAGGTGAAAGATTTCCCAAGGCAGGTAGCAAATCAGGCGCCAGAGGGGCTGAAAGCAGCCCCTGGCACGGGTCCTGGAGCATCATTCGCCGTGTCTTGATGTACTTGCTTCAGGCCTCGGGACTCCCCAGGGATCCCACTCTCTCAAGGGTAACCCCAAACAAGGCTCTCCTTCCCCCCTAACATCTGTGTCTTGCACATTGTTTGCCAGCTTTCCCATCCCTGACTGCCTACTGGCACATGACACCACCCCACCCCACACCCCACTCCCCCGACCAGGGAGAGAGGAGGGCTGTGAACCCAGATTCCCTGTGATCATGGAACAATGACTTGGCCAAGGTCACTCGATGACAGAATTAAAAAGGAAAGTCAAGGTTGATGTCTGCCTGCTGGCGTCTACACAGGACTCCCCTGAGTTCAGAGCATGACTTGGATGCCTTAAGAGTATCAGGTTCATAATGTACTTGAGGCACTTAGCTGAGACAGAATATTCTCTTTTCCTTCCCTCTTCTCCTTGAGGAATGTGGTTCGGCCCAGGGGGCTGGGGGCAGGGGGTGTTTTCCCAGGCATTCAGCCTCAGGTTGGCTCATTTCTGGCGGCCAGGCCTGAAGACTCCACTAAGTTAGAAACAGAATTAGGAAATATTCCACCTCCCACCAAGCAACAAAGCCTGGCATGGACATAGAATATCAGAGTAGAAAGAGCCCTCGGCAAGGATGGTGAAGTTGATGATGATGATGACGACAAAGGAAATGATCACAGGAATAGCCACTAGCACTGATTGAAGTTTGGCTGCCTGTCAGGCACCGTAAGAAGTGTTTGACATGAATTAGCTCAGATAATCTACTGGTGTTATTATTGCTGCCACATTTATGCATTTGAAAAACTAGAAGCACAAAGTGATTAACTCACTTGCCCTAAATCATACAGATTGAAGGTAGCAGAGCTCAAAATCCCATATCTGACATCAAAAATGGTTCAAAACTATTTTTTACATGGCAGAAACATCTTTTTTTTCTTCCCAAATGCAATTCAACCCAGTACCTAGCTATCTCAATGCCAGTCTATAAGGTACACAAAACCAGAAACTAGTTGGAGGTGGAGCTGGCAAAGGAGGGGGTCCAGAAACCCTACTCTCTTGGCCTCTCCCCCCACACTACCCTTGGTGAGGGAGGGGTGCTTCTGTGGAACAAAGTTTATAAACCACTGGCCTATGGCCACTGTCACCCCCCAATTTTTTAAACAAAGTTTAAACTTTGACTTTTTCAATAGTAACACAAGAAGAAAACAGATGCACTGTTGTTACATGTAATGATATATATGAATCACACAGAAATAACGTGGAGTGAAAGACTGGATACGAAAATGTTATCAAATGTTTGTTTTCATTTATAGGAATGTCAGAAACAGAGCAAAGCCACCTATGGTGATAGGGGACACAAGAGTGCCTAATGTTGCAAGCAACTCTCATTTTTAAAAGTAGGAAAACAATGATGAGATAGCACCTCACACCCGTCAGAACGGCTAAAATGAACAACTCAGGCAAAAACAGATGTTGGTGAGGATGCAGAGAAAGGGGAACCCTTTTGCACGGTTGGTGGGGACACAGGCTGGCACAGTCACTCTGGAAAACAGCTTGGAGACTCCTCAAAAAAATAAAAAATAGAGCTCCCCTATGACCCAGCAATTGCACTCCTAGGTATTTAACCAAAGGACCCAAAAACTGTCTATTCAAAGGGGCACATGCACCCCAAAGTTTATAGCCGTATGATCAGCAATAGCCAAAGGATGGAAAGAGCCCGAATGTTCATCGACTGATGAGTGGATAAAGAAGATGTGGTGTATATATTCAATGGAATATTACTCAGCAATGAAAAAGAATGAAATCTTGCCATTTGCAACAATGTGGGTTGGAACTAGAGTGTGTTATGCTAAGTGAAATAAGCCAGTCAGGAAAAGACAAATATCATATGATTTCACTCATGTATGGAATTTATGATACAAAAGAGATGAACATAAGGGACGGGAAGTAAAAGTAATAAAAAACGGAGAGGGAGGCAAACCATAAGAGACTCCTAAATACAGAGAACAAACTGAAAGTTGCTGGCAGGCTGTTGAGTGGGGGATGGGCTATAAGGCTATAAGGTGAGGGGCATTAAGGAGGACACTTGTTGAGATGAGCATTGGATGTAGTATGTAAGTGATAAATCACTAAATTCTATTCCTCAAAAATAAATAAATAAATATATTTTGATTTAAAAAATAGAATTAAATGAGACAGTGTATGCAGGAAAGCTCTGGAAATAAAGAATTTTGGGATTGTAAACAAAAATTATAATTAATTAAAAATATAAAATCACCTTTTTGCACCAAAAATTTTTTTAATAAAAAGTAGGAAAACAAAGATCTTAAAAAGGAAATGGCTTGATATCTGACTGACAGCCACGTGGAATTTTAGGTTCCATCTCCTAGAACATTTTTAGGAATATCCCATTTTTTACAAATATCTATTGAAACCCTTTGTGCCGCCTACCCTTTTTGACACCAGGCATACAGAAATATAAATAAGACAAGTTCCTGCTCTCATGTTGTCTACATTCTAATTAGGGGATCCTGGCCCTAAGAAAATGAATGAGAGAATGAATGAATGAATGAATGAATGAATGAATGAATGAATGAATGACATGCCGGAGAGTGCTAAGTGATATACAGAGAATTAGAATAGGGTGCTAGATAATGAGTGGCTGGGTGGCTCCTTTCGATGATCAGGAATGATATCTCTAAAGAGGCGACCTTCAAGCTGAGGGCTGATGGACAAGAAGTGACAGGTCATGCGAAAAGAAAGAGGCGTTACAGGCAGAAGGGGCAAAGCGTCAGGCCCTAAGGTGTGAGGACCAGCACTTGTCCTTAGCGGGGAGCAGAGAGGGCTGACAGAGAGTACTACGAGCTGAAATCAGGACATTTGACGGGGGCCAGAATACACGGGGCTTGCTAGATGCTGCGAACAGTTTGTATTTTTTTCTAAGCTGAGTAGAGGGCCGCGAGAGGATTTTAAGCAGGTGGGAATGGTGAGCTGACCTGGCAGCACCTTGCCTGCCACGGAGAGAAGGATTATAGCAGAGCAAGCACAGAAGTGAGGAGACTTGTTGGAAAACCAAAGCCCAAACCCAGGTTAGTGGAAACTGCAGCGTGAACTAGGGAATACTAGGTGAGTTCAGGAGGTAACCTGGAGGGATTCGCTTATGGACCAGAGATAGGGAAGGATGAGAAAGAGGGATCCATGACAACTCCAAGACTTTGGACTTGAACCACTGAGGGGGTGCAGAGCACCAGGAAAGAGCACGTTTAAGGGAAGAAGATGAAAGCAAGGTGTTCCACCGTGACAGGTCATCAACTCTGGGATGACTGGTGGCAAGAAAGTCATCTCCCTTTCTCGGACCAGTTTCTCTCTTGGGAAAGGGAGAGCCCTGGGCCAGCTCCAAATGACCCTTGCCAGCTTCAGCTCGTCTACACTCGCACTGGGGAGCACTAGCATCAGCCAGGCCTCTGGCGGCAAGGGCGAGTGAGACACGGAGCCCATGCCATGGACTGTGTTGGTCGCGCGGTCAGACTCAGCTGCAGGTGGCCAGCCTCTCACTGTGAGTCCACTGACTGCAGCCAGAGGTGAGACTTGCTGGTAACCCACAGCAACATTCCGAGAAAGTGTTCAGGGGCCCCATGTGAGAGGAGGCTTGGGGTGAGGCCCGGGAATCCCTGCCTGCAGCCAAGGCCCTGATAAATAAGACTTCAGTGCTCTGGGCCTATAGAGCACGTCCTTTCCCAGGAGAGGCCTGATGTCTCAAGTGCACAGCCACTGACTGCAAGCACACCATTCCCCATCCCTGGGATCCCATTTCTTCTATGCTGGGTCCCTTAGTGGCCAAATTTAGAAGAAGCTGCCTGTCTGCGGGCCCGGAACTTTCAAAAGACTGGGAGCTGTGACAAGTGGAAACGTGTCCGTCCGGGAGGTCTGAAGCCAAGGTCGACACCTGCCTATGCACATAACTCAGCTAGAACGCGACCTCGAGGGTAGACCTGGCCCTTTCTGGGCCTCAGTTTCTTCAGCTATGAAATAAGGGTGTTGCTCAATTGCCCTCTGGCTCTAACATTCTCAGATTGGTTGACAACTTTGAAGGTGGTCCTTGACCACCTTCAAAAGGAAACCCAAAGGAGCACGATAGTGTGAATGCTCTGATCTTCCCCTTGCCCACCATCATTTACTGTGCTTTCTCATGGCTGTTGGAGCTGAGCCTCCAAACAGTCCTGCAGGATCAATGAAGGGGTAGATAGAATAAACCATTTAATGTATGTTTCTTATAAAATAGTTGGCTCCTGAGCTTGTAGAACATCCAATTGCACTTCATACGTGCAGCGGACCAAAGTGTAGTGTACTTCATTGGGGCAGATTGGAGAAGTTCAGAGGGCATCTGCCTACATTCCAGATGCTGATTCCAGCCTCGCCACAGCCTTGGACATGTGGTCTTGGGCAGGCACCTCTGCAGCTTGACCGCAGCTTTGCTACCTGTCCAGTGTGTCTCTGAGTTCCTCTGGGTTCTGCTCTTCTAAAATGCAGCCTGCATGATAAGTCTTCGCAAGTCTATGTGAGCCTTCCCCTGCTTGATGTGGACAGTCTTTTATGTGTGTGTTTTGTGATTTGGTGATGTTGTCGTCTTTTCTGTGTTGTGTATCCTGCTGATGCAGGGGAGTCAGTACTTCCCACAGATAGTAAGTCAGGAATCAATTAGTTCTTCCCAGTCAGATAAGATACTAACATCTCAGTAGGCAGGTCAGATTCTTAGTTGTATTAAAATGTCACAAGGTCAGTGCCCAAGAACCTTCTCAGAGCTGTCCAAGCCCCCAGTACTCTACCCTGAGGGCAGAGGATAGGTTCACACCTTGCTCAAGGCCACTGACCAATCACTAGCTCTACCTTCCAAACCAGAGATGGACCCCACAGGTGGTCTGAGATCCAGATAATGTCCCCTGGACACTTATCAGGGACACCATGCCTAATCACCCTATTTCTTAAGTTCTGTGAGTGGAAACTAAGACACAAAGGCATGCGGGCTTTTGGGAGACTCAGCTAACACATCTGTGTTCTCTACCCCACAAATGAGGATTCGGTATCCAAGACCACTTATAAGGGAGATTTAACAAGAAAGGAGGCTGATTGGAGAAAATGTAGGGAAGGAGAAGAGAGAAAAGGGGAAAAACTAGAAGGCAAGAGAAGGTGTACCATGGAACATCCGGGTGCCTAAGATGAGTCTCTGAATAAAGAGCATGGAGGGTTCAATGTCCAAATAAGTTTAGACAATGCTAACTATTTTATCTTTCCTCCGGGAGATTTATAGTATGTGATAGCATGGTAAAATCCTTGTAAAGTTCTGCAATTAAAAAATATATATTTGAGTTTAACCTAATCCTAACCAAACCTGGGCCCAGAATCTGACTTTCTGGTAATGTGTGTTAACATTCCTGGAATATAAAGTCAGAAAAACTGATCTAAAGGAACCCAGTCTGCTGGGGAGAAAAGGTATAAGTGGGGAGAATGGGGAACTGGCTCTTGTTTTCAGGAAGCTTACACAATAGTGGTATAAGATTTTCCAGATAGAGAATTTCACAAGATTTAATGAACAATTGAATATAATGGGAGAAGATTGTTATTCTCCAGATAAGTGATAGATCACGTTGGGCATTCATCAGTTAATCGACAAGTGTCTGGGGCACCATGTACCACCACACTGGGCTCTGGGGATATATGTGCAAGCCAGACATAAACTTCCACTTCCAGAGCTTAACCGCCAGTAGAAAGGGGAAAAAAATAAGTGCACAAGGAAGTAAACCTAGAATCATAAGTCATGAGGAGCTCCCTGAAGGGAATGAGCAGGGTTCTCTGAAACAATAATGGATGGGGACACCTGAATGTCTTGGAATCAGCACTGATGGGTGCTCCAAAGCAGTGATATTTAAATTTCAACTTGAAAAGTGACAAGAATCCAGGCATGATGTGATTGGAGGCAAAGGATCAAAACACACTTTAGGGGCAAACTGGGGGTGTGGGCTGGGCTCCAGAGCAAGAGTAGAGAGGAGGGAGAAAAGGGTACTTGTTTGGGCACTTGTTAATTTAAGCTCAGCAATATCAAGCCCCGTGCATGATTCACAGAGCTAGGGATACAGCAGTCAGCAAGCTGACACACCCTGGCCCTTTCTGGAACATTCCAGTGGGGGAGGCACAGAAGTAGCAGAAGTAAGGGAGTGAGGTTCTTTCAGATAGTGATGAAAATGCTATGAGGAAAATAAAGCAGGGTGATGTGATGGGGTGGGGAAGAGGCAGTATTAGAGAGCTTGACCGGAGAAGGCCTTTCTTAACATTTGGTGTTAGAAATGGGATCTGAATGACAGAAAGGAGAGGGCTGGGTGCAAAGCTGTCTGAGGAAATCACGTTCCAGAAGGACAAAATAGCAAGAACCTAGAGGTTGAGAGAGAGCCCAGGATCTAGGAAGAACCCAGAGAAGGTTCTAAGTGAAGAAGGAAATGTGAAAGATTACAGGGAGGGAAGAGAGTTAAGATTTGTTGAAGACCTCCCCCCACCTCTTTGGCCAAACAGAGCCCTCAAGTACAGAGACAGAGGTTGAAAAGTTTGGAAAAGTACACAGTGGCCCATTGAATATCAGGGCAAAAAATTGAGACTAGCCTTCACCTTGTCTTCCTGTACACATCTAAAACATCGTTCCCATCTATAGCATACTCTGACTGGCGTGCTGACTTTTATTACCCACAAAATGCTCTAGGGCATAAGAAAGTACATTAGTTTGAGAATAACTATTAATAATATTTCAATAATGGCTAATATGGCAGAAACTGCTTCATGCCCCCCAATATCCTTCTTCCCTTCTTCCATCAGTCATCCAATTTCAGGTAACAATGTGACTACATTTCCCAGGATTCCTTGTTGCTAGGTTTGGCCATGTGACTCAATACAGGCCAATGGGATGTAAGCAAACATAGCAAAGTCAACCTCTGGAATGTGTCCTTAAGGGAGGGAGTGTGTCCTTCCTTCCTCTCCCCATCCCACACTTCCCCTGTTATCTGGATTGTGGATATGATAATAGGATTTTCATCTTTGACCTCGAGGACAGGGGACACCCCTAAGGATGGTGACAAGAAAGCTGAAGAAAGCCTACCTTCCAGATGACTGTGAAGGTTCCATACCAGCCACGAACTGTCCCATGGAGTGTTTTATATGACAGAGAAACAGACTTCTCTCTTGGTTAAGCCACTGTTCTTGTGGGTTTTTGCTATACAGAGCTCAAGCCAGATGCTAATTTAACCATTTACTACAAGCTTAGCAATGGATAAGTAAATATAACATTTAATACCAGTTGTCAGAAGGCAGGTGGATGACAATGTGTTTTAAAGATAGCCTAAAGCCCCCCACACGCATACACATTGATTCTACATATACATAGCTTCTATGTGTCTACATATTTTTCATAGCAAATCTTTAATAAACATCAGGACTGTGAAATGTTTTTTATCACAGGAACACACAACAGAATTCAGATCCTAACAATGTTTCTGTCATGACACTAAAGAGAGAGTAGTTCATGTGAAATTTGACTCATTGAGTCCCTGAAGCAGGGTACTACTGACCCCCAGAGCAGGGGACCGAAGGGCCCAATGAGAAATCATGTGAATCCCATCAAAAGAGATATGGCCTGTGGATAATGTTGGTTTCTCATCAAGTTAAATGTAATCTCTATACGACACAGCGATCCTACCACGAGGTGATTAGGAAGGGAAATGAAAACATTTGTCCAAAGACTTGTACATGAATATTCAGAGGACTTTCTTCAAGTAGCCCAAACCTGGAAATGGCCCAGATATCTATCAACAGGAAGATGGATAAACAAATTGTGGCTCATACAATGGAATGCTTCTCGGCGAAGACAAGGCTTGAATTGAGATACAATAGAACATCGCAGATGAACCTCAGAATCTCAGAGTGAAAGTAACCAGGCGTCACAGTACATTCTGGATGATCCCATTTGCCTGCAGTTCTAGAAAAGGCCACATCAATCTGTAGTAACAGGAAGCAGATCAGCTATTGCCTCTCACTGCAGTGGAAATTGGGGACTGACTACAGAGGAAACGTGTGAGGAGGGATCTCTTTCCTGTAATGGGGCTGGTGACCTAACCGGTGTATTCACTTGTCAAAATTCATCAAACCGTACACTGAAAACTAAGTGCACTTTATCGTATGCAGCTTGTATTTCAGTAAAGTTGGTTTTAAAGCTGCTCTTTTAATTACCAAGCTAAACAGAAAAAAAAATGCTTTAGAGAAAGAAGACCAAAAAAAAAGAGGATTTGAAATAAGAATCCCAAATTTAACATTAAAATATTCTGATTGCTGGTGTTTTTTTGAGGCAGGCTGCTTCTCCCATGAGCGTTGCAGAGAACCCTGCTCTCCAGGAAGAGAAGCTGCAGGGATGGATTTCACGAAAAAGCAACCCCAGCGGATAACCGGGAGCTGGTAAGGCTCTGCAGATAGGGGCCCGACTTGTTGCATAGGAGATACCCCTAGGGTAGCGCCTCTCAAATCACCTGTGGTGAAAAACCAGTTGCTTATTATTGGTGTTCCCTGTTTATTTGTTTGTTTTACAAAATTTAAAAAAAATCACATACACTAGAGGTCATGGCATGTCACCTTGTTAGGAACATCTGTCAATGCTTCTCAGGACACGTGCTGACCTCGTCGTAAACGGTTAGCAAACATGCACAGGCTGGCCTAGATGTTCGGAGCGCAGCCCCGGGGGCCCTGGAACTACCTGGGATACACTTGGGAGGGACTGGAGTCCCATACAAGCAGATAGATGGTCAGGAGCCAACGACAAGCAGGTGATGAATATGAACATGGCCTTGTTTGCACAGTGGACCGTGAGGTCTAAGGAAATGTGCTCACAAGGATCCCAGAACAGGTGCATGAGGTCAACAAATCAGTGCTTTGGGAAGCTTGCTCGGGCAGTGCCCATGGGATAGTGAGGAACAGGGAAGCCTGTATCATGGGGTTGGTGAGAAGATAGTTGCAACCAGCCAGGTGGGCGATGACTGGGACCAGAACCATGGTAGTGGGTGGGGAACTGGTAAAGGTGGGCGTGGAGGCCAGAGGGCTGGAGAGGGATTGCAGTGATTGGTCAGGGTGTGGAGGGGGGATGTGGAATGAAAGCAGGGTCAGAGCTGGGCTTTTAATACAGGAGGACATAGGTGTTCTGAGAAACAAGAAGAAAAGGGAAGAATCTCATGTCTGGGCCTCCCCATTTGCTCTGGGAAAAGGAAATAAGCTTCTCGGTGCACCCCAGGCTCCCTGGGCCGGGCAGTCGGCTGACTATGCCTGCCTTGGCCTCCGGCCCGGCAGTCCCTGACCTGCTGCCACCCACAGTGCCACCCACAGTGAATGACAACAGGAGACGGTCAGAAGGGGTGGGAGAAAGCTCATGCCCTCATGGGAGCTACTTTCCAAGGCTGGCATGCCTGCTTCCTCCCCCCCATACTCCACCTGAAGCCTCTCCTCCCCTTCCAGGCCCAGCCCAGATGTCACCCCAAAGAAGAATGAATCACCCTCCTCTGCTGCCACGGCCCTTGACTGTATTAGAGCACACAAGTCACGTCATGCACTGTAGCATCACCACGGCGGTCGCAGCCCGCTTCTATGCCATCCGCAGTGCCTGATGCAGGTGACAGGGCTCAGGACACATCAACAGAGGGACCAGACCAGGCAGGGGGCTCATGTCAGTGAGATGGCCACAGCGGGTGTAGAGATGAACGGGAGCCAGAGGGCACATGACTTTTCTTTCCTCTGCCCTTTGGTATGTGTACACTAACCATTATTTGACACTTTAACCTTCCTCAGTCCCAAATGTTTCAGGGGTTCCTGTATGAATGACAAAACACTGGGCGGCTGATCAGGGTAGAAATTGTTTTCTGGGGTTATCAGCAGTGCCCAGAGCAATGTCACCTTTAAAGATCGTAAGAAGCTAGACTGAGGTTGATCTGACCAGTGAACTGAGGAGTCTCCACCTCTTGTTTGAGAACAAGAATCAAAGGAAGAGCTGGGTAATCCTTCAGATCTATTGAAGCCACTGGTGTGACTATAGAAACAGGTGAAATTATCATAGATCTGGGGATGGAAGACCAGCTTCAAAGTGGGGGGGTGCCCGTCCCGGGGGCGGAGAGTCAGACAACACAACCCAGCCTAGTTCAGTCCATTCTGATGAGTGGGTGCTTTGCAGTAGAGGATGTTATGTGTTTTAAGTGTCACATCTGACCACATCTTTTTATTTATTTTATTTTATTTTATTTTATTTTAGGGGTTAAGTCTGTTGTTTTTNTTATTTCACTCAGCATAACACCCTCAAGTTCCATCCATGTTGCTACAAATGGCCACATTTGACCACATCTTTTTAGCAGAAGGAATTCTCCCAGTGATTTTCTAAAGAGAAGTAGCATGTACAGCATGGAGAGGGGATTGGGACCCCAGAGGGAAGCGACAAGAGCCATCAGCAAGGGGGAGATTTCAGCCGGAAACTGGGATTTCTAGACATGAAACATTCCACAGGAAAACCAGGAAAGCCGTGGGTGCACTGAGTTGGTTGTTTAGCCCAGTTGGAAGGCACCTTGAGGATCCTTGCCTAACCCTGTTTCATAAAATATATTCCCAGAGAGGGCAAACAATTTGGCCAAGTTTGCACAGAAGCCAGTGGGGGAGCTGGGAGAGGAGCCCAGGCCATGAACTATCCCCACATGTCTTTCCCTCGATGACATTTCCTTGTAGCATCGTCTGGACATTGGCCTTTGTCACTTCCATGACTACAGTTACTTACATGGTCCCACCCTAAGCAGGGGATTTTGACAGTTGATGAACCACTAATTGTTAGATGGGAGGGATGTCAATGTTCCCTGACACTCCCGTGTCGGTGACAGGGTAGGAGCCAAAGTCGGGGGATGCCAAGAGAGCCCTGCCGTACCCCGCCATCCCTTGTGCCTTGTCGGAGACAGGCGGCGCCTCGGGAGTCCTTTCAACTTGTTCTCTGACAGCCTCTGTTCCGTGTCTAAGAAACGCTCTGGTCTCCAGCCAGAAGCAGGGGCCTGCTTCCTCCTTCCCCCTTCTGACACACACCAAGTCTCAAAAGAAAGCAGATCCTCTTCCTGCGTCCTCCTTGGCCCAACTGGCCCAGGGGAGAAAGAATAAATGCACAGCGGAGAAACAGTGGCAAATGGTGCAGACGTCCCTCCCTCCACCGGCTGGTCTTCGGTCCCCATCTTTCATTCCTCAGTGGTTAGGGCAGTGACCCCCTCCCCACCCCGCCCTACCTTCCTGGAACCCGTGGTCCCAGAGGGCGAGGCCCTGGGGTGGGGCTGTCTGCAGACGGGTGATGGCACGTGCTTCCAGAAGGATGATAAGATCCAGGGGTGGGCGGATGGCTGCGCCGCCGCGGCCGACTTTCAACACAAGCGTCCAGAAAACGAACATTGTCTTCTCCTGTCTCTTGTAAGCCCCAGGCTGTCTGTTTACAAACACCGTGTTTTCTTCTTCTTGCTTCTCATGCCTGAATCTGTTCAGGAATGTCGCATTCCAGCCTCGCCGGGCCAGCCGGCCGCGTGTCACAGCAGCAGCCGTTGCCGGGCGGCACATCCCGGAATGTGGCGTTTGTGAATGAGTCAGGCAGGAGTGCAGGTGCTCAGAAGCAGCACCTGCCTCACACTCCTTCGTCGTGGGACCCCGGGGCTCCAGCCCTTCCGTGGGGTCTTTAAGAGCCTCGAAGGCAGCTTGCAGATTACTGCCCAGTTTGCTCAATGACCAAAACAGAGAAGTTTCTATCCTAATAATACCGAGTCTGCTTTCATCACCTTCTAATTATAAAGTCCCTTCTGAGCCACGCTCTCGGTTGATTTTTACAATACCCTTGTGAGGAAAGCAAGGTTGGACAAGTTCAGCATGTGCAAATGCCTCGGGTCCTGTGACTGGCGAGGGCCAGACAGCTGTAGAAGCTGAGTTCTGTGAGGGGAACGTACTTCAGGGCTTTTCCCACCACCCTGTCCAAGGTCTGTCTGCTCCGCCCTCCTCCAGGAGCGGACAGGCGCGTTAATCCATGATGTGGACTGGCAAACACACGGGGCCTTTTCTAAAGCACTGAGGTAGAAGCTTTGCAATAAAGCAAAGGAGGATTTAAACGAGGATTAAATCGAATAACGTTTGGGAAAAGGCAGAGTGGAGAAGCTGAGAGCCATGGCTCTGGATTCACTGGACCTGGGAAGCAAGTCCCGGATTTGCCCTGGGCTGGCTGTGTGACCCAGGGTAAGTCACACCACGTCTGAGTTTCAGTGTCCTCATTGGTGAAGCGTGGATACAGTTAGTACCTGCGTCATGGGGCCCTGAGGATTGCATGCAATAATGTATGCAAAGTAGGTAAGTGCAGTGCCTGGCACAAAATAGGCACTGGATAAATATTTGCTGAATAATGAACTGAAGTGGTTGGGAAGGTGGCGACGTACAAGAAGCGCTAGCTACCTCGGAAGCCCAGGCTCTTCCCTTTTGTGGGACGCGGCTGTCCAAACATGCCAAGCATCTGGCCCCAGACACTTGGGGCAAGAAGCGTTCTTGAAATAGCTGGGTGATTCTCCTCACAGCCCCTTCCAAGCCTCAAACATCCATGCCACTTGTCTGCTTTCTTGGGTCCCTCCCAACGGCCTTCCCAAGGGAGAAGCTCGGGAACGAAATGCAAGCCCCAGAGCTAGGTGGCCACACAAGGGAAGAACTGGACTATTCAAAATACTTGGGCAGACCTGGCTCTGTCCTTCACCCAAGACGCAATGTTTCTTTTTTGGAGTGGAGACTCAGAGTGTGCCAAGGTTGAATGGAGCCATGGAGGGGTGCTGCTTTAGAGGACACTGAGGCCCAGAGAGGTCAAGCAGCTTGCCCGAGAATGCACAGTCAGGTGGAGGCAAAGCTAAGACCAGAACCCAAGTCTCCTGACAAGCAGTCCCAGCCTCCCCACCACTGCCTCCCTAATTAGAGTTTTAAAATCATTAGGGCACAGAATTAGCTCAGCACTAAGCTTTCTAAATCCCCATGGGTCCTCCCCACAGTTCCTCTTGAGGACAAAATCACCCAGGGAGAAAACTGCATTAACAAGTCTTTTGAAATGGCAGAGGGTGTTCCGTCAGACAGCTCCTAAGAGAAACGGCGCTGAGACGCTGATTTGATCAGTGCATCATCTGGGCTCCACGTCCGGAACAATTTTTATCTTTTCTGGCATTCAGACTGTGAAGTGTCAGGTTCATGAGCCCGATGCTTTCTGATACGTACATTCCAAATGACTCTGTGGCGATGCCAAAGAAGGGGCGGGCCGCACTCAGCCTTGGGCAGGTTCAGAGGAACAGGCAGCCCCAGTCCCAGGCCAGGCTTATTGGGAGGTGCCCCGCCCACCCCACCCATGAATCAA